>NC_058378.1:79762941-80073088 GCF_018350175.1 Felis catus
AACTGGAAACACAAGCACGTGATCACAGCCATCACTTCTTTATTCTCTTTCCCAGGAAACAACAGGGGAGATCACAGAAGCCCGGAGCCCAGGAAGTACCAGTGTGGGGACTTCAGAGAATAGAACAGATCCCAAAATTGGGACTTTGGTCTCACGCACGCAACTCAGACGAGCCACGCGGCCTGAGGCAGCCGCCTACTGTAGCTTGAATGCTCATTAAACGTTTGGTAAATGGACCACCGGCTGTTCTGTGCCCTCACGGGACACTTGTGTGGCATCATCCCAAAATCTCTTCGACGTCTCCGCTGGAGAAAGCACGTGCAGTCAGACGTACCTGGGTTGATACCGTGGCTCTGCCATTTCCGATTGGGTGACCATGAAGCAACCGCCTCGCATCTCTGCGCCTCGGTTTCTCTCACTGTCACATGGTGGGGACCGTTAGGTCCATGTCAGGTAGCGGGGAGGAGCGTGGGAAGCAGAGAATTGAAAGGGGCGGCAGCCCCCCTGAATCTATGTCCTCACAAAATGATAGTGGGACGACTTCAAGGCTTTAAGGATCATAGGTCCCCCTTCTCCCTTCCTGAGAGGCACTTGTGTGGTCATTTTCCCATCAGCTTTCGAAATTCCCACGGTGTCTCCCAAGACAGCAGCCTATGCGGCCAGCATTGCAAATGAACCAGAGGTGTGGGTCATCCACACTCCCTCAGATGGTAGAGGGAGTAGAAATTACAGAAATTACATTGGTTCCAGTGAAAACGGGGTCCTCAGATCCAAGATATGCCAAGGACGCCTTTGTTCTAGAACATTCTCTGCATTTCCCCCGTGACCTTTTTTGCCCAATAGTCTTCCCTGCCTTGTTGTATGTAAATGGAGGTCTGAGATCAGCCGTTCCTATTAGCATATGAAAAATCTTCCCCCCTTCTATTGATTGCCATTATTTGAGTTCCCTTCACAATTCCTGCAGACTTAAGAGCAGAACTTGATGTGGACACAGAAAAACGGGAGAGGGGATAGAGAGAACAGGAGCCAACGACAAAGATTTGTTCTGAGTACCCGTACCCCGTACACAGAGCCCCCACCCTGGGGAGGAGCCCAGCAAGAGTTGGATAGGACGTCAGGGACCTTGCCAAGCAGGCAGAACACCAGTCCTTGTGACAGCAGGGAAACTGAGGCACAGGCCAGCCCTGGAACTGAGCCTGCATGGCAGAGGGGAGAAAAGATACCGTTAACTACTTCAGAGGTGCTCCTGGGAAGGTACCAGGTCCGTGGGCTCTAAGGGACTAGCAGGACACATCACCTAGTGGCATGGGTAAGGGTCCATTCCCACCACAGGGCCCAGAGAATGTGGTCAGAGGCTCAGGGCAAAGTCGTAACAACATGAACATCCCTCAGTGTCCCACTGGGCAGGACTCTCTAGGACTATGCCCAGCACCCTGGAACTGACAAGGAAATAGACAGTAAGAAAAAGCCATATAGATTTCTGTGTCTTCTTAAAGACCGTATGTAAAGGATGTGGGCAGGGGCTTCTGATGAAGATGGAAACAGAACAGTCCCCCCCTGGTTGTAAAAGTATCAGAAACGAACAGCCTCCTGAAGATAGAAGAATGCTCTGCTGGGTAATATTGATTATCTTTGGGGTCAGAAATTGTTTCGCAGTTGTTCCTGATTGAAAGGTTCTCTATTAATTCCTACCGGCAGGCAGAATAAGAAATATTGAATACCTAATTGCCTTTGAAATAATTACACCCCCCAAACGTAATATCTTAACCAACGCATCGTGCGATCGATGCTGCGCTGAACTAGGGAGATTCCAGAGGCAATGGAAGGTCGGGGCTGGACGGGGGAGGGGATCGCTAGCGCCCTGGGCTATGGGGTTAGAGCAAGTCGCCTGCTCCTTGAGTCCTGGCCCATCTGCAAAGCTGGCGGACAGGAAATCCTCCCACCAGGACAGCAGCCTAGGGTAAAAGACCACTGAACTAGGAGTCAGAGCCATGAGCGGCATCCTGATCCAGAGATCTTGTGAAAGCGAGTGAAACTCTTATGTTTCCTGTCTCTCTCTTCTGCAAAATGATGCCTACCGAGAGTGACCCCCAAGGGTGGGGGGTGGGGTGAAAAGCCGGTGGAATCCATACATCCACCGATATACGTGGAAGCATTTTGTCATCTATGAATTTATCCATTCACTCATTTGAGAAGTATTTGTTCAGCCCCTGCTCTATGCCAGCTCACACCTAGGACCCGGAGCGACAAAATAAAAAAGAGCGAATCCCTGCCCTTCGAGAGATGCAGTCTAGGGGGGACTGCAGGCGACAAACAGAGGGACACATAAGATGTGTAGCATGCTGGTGACGGGCGTAAGGAGAAAAAACAAATCAAGGAAGGGTGAAGTAAAAGGTTGGGGAGAGAGAAATTAGAGAGAGAGCGGGATACAGGTACAGGTGGCCGAAGAGAAAGATTTATTATGCGGAAACGGCTCATCAAGGAGGCTGAGAAGTCCCACGATTCTCCATCTGCAAACTGGAGACCCAGGAAAGCCAGTGCTGTGGTTCTAGTCCAAGGGCAGGAGGTTCATTTCCCAGCCCAGTAGTCAGGCAGAGAAATAAAATTCAGCCTTTCTCCACTTTTTTGTTCCATTAGCCCCTCCGTGGATGGGATGAAGCCTGCCAGCCTTGGGGCAGGTAATCTGCCCTCCTGGGTCAAATACTAATCTCTTTCAGAGACACACCCAGAAATCAGGTTTGACCGGATATCTGGGCACCCTGTGGCTCAGAGAAGTTGACACAGAAAATTAGGCTAAGATCTCACAAAGTACAGCGGACCACGCAGAGAACCTGACGGGCCGCCTCACCCTCCAGGCATCCGTGGTCTCTCTAGAAGAAATCTCGGACGACTTTTTCAAATCCACTCAGTTTCCTGGAGATTCTGACAAGTAGCGTTGGGGGATTTTGCCCCTACTTGCAGATGCCCGGTACTGATCTGTACACCCTGTGCATGGATGCTCCTTCTTTTTAAAAACAAATTTCTTTCATGTTTATTTGTTTTGGAGAGAGAGACAGACACAGAGCACCAGTGGGGTGGGGGTGGGGGGGGGTGCAGAGAGAGAAGGAGACACAGAATCCGAAGCAGGCTCCAGGCCTCGAGCTGTCAGCCCGGAGCCTGATGTGGGGCTTGAACTCGATAACTGGGACATCATGACCTGAGCCGAAGTGGGACGCCTAACCGACTGAGTCCTGCTCCTTCTTAACTCTAACAATCAGAGACCGAGGGAGAGAGAGAGAGAGAGAGGGGAGAAAACCATTATTTCCTTTCCACAGACCATACAGTCCTATGGTTCAGGAAGGTTAAACAATTTGCCCCCCCCCCCTTTCAGAGCTGGATTTTGTGGCCAGTGTGATTCCAATGCCAGACTCTTAACCACTCCCCAAACCCTCTGCCCCACCTGGGGACCTCCACCCACCTTTGAGGCAGTGATCGATGTTGACAAACACGCATCCCAACAAACCCAGTTGACAGGAAAACAGGCTCAAAGCGGAGGAAGGCTTCCCAAAGGACGATTTCTGCAGCGGAACCCCCTGCAATTTAGAGCCATAAGTCCAGGTTCAAATCCTGGCTCCACCCATAAGAGCTGAGGGACCTCAGTCCCTTCAGGGTTCAGAGCCACGGGCCCCTCACCTGGGGCAGTCGGCACTCTTACTCTCCATCATGCACCAGCAGCTGTTTCCCTAAGGATGCAGAGAGCTTGCTTCTGAGAGCAACCACGACTCCCTTCCCACCTACCTCTAGGGATACAAGGGGAGTCGACACATCTTGTAAGATCTCAACCGTGTGGCAGGGGCAGGGTGCCTTCCTGCCACCGTTAGATCTTTGGTCCCAACTTGCAGCCACAAATCTGTGCCACTGTCTCTCCTTCCAACAGCTATAATGCCATCAGCACAACCCTCCCAGGGCATTGGCGTAGAATTGGAATTTTTTTTTTATTTATTTTGAGAGGCAGAGAGAGAGAGGGAGAGAGAGAATCCCCAGCAGGCTTCCTGCTGTCAGCACAGAGCCCAATGCGGGGCTCGATCCCACAAACCGTGAGATCCTGACCTGAGACGAAATCAAGAGTCTGACGCTTAACCGACTGAGCCCCCCAGGCGCCCCATGGAATATTTTCAGTGACTGATTGCCCCCATCTCAGCCCCTGACTACAAAACCCTAATAAGTCACAGGTTCCACTGAGAATTTGAAAAAAGAAACTGAAATCGGGTATTTTTAGAAAACCTTTCAGCCTTGTCCTAAAAACACCTGCTATCTGAACTTTAACCTCAGCCTGAAGACCACAGTGGCTGAGGACAGAGTTTCGGGAGGAGGGCTGGGCCGGGCCTGGAGGAGGGTGCACAGGACTGTTGCTTCCGAACAGCCCAGCTCAGGCGTCTCTTCAGATAACAGACCCGGCTCGGATCCACGCTCGATAAAATCAACTCCCTTCCGTACAGATGCTTCCGAGCACTGACATCCTGTGGCTCAGAGGTGGGAGCCACGGAGGAACCTCCATTTTCCTCCACGCCAGACTGTGACAGCTTCCGGGGCAGCCCCAGACGCACACTTGGTGCCCTCAAGCTGCTGTGGGGCCCTCTGTGATCACAGGGCAGGTCCTGAAGGGCAGAGTACAGCGCGACACCGACCGGGGGTCTGAGCGAACACGGCCGGCCCGAACGACGCCAACAGCCACGGCCTCACAGCCTCAGCCTCCATCCCCTGACTGTCCCCCAGGGTCCGCCTACACTTCGGTCCCTATTTGGGGCTCTTGGCAGCATTAGGCGTTAGCGGTTACTCTCCTTGGAACTTCTTTTCTCCCGCTCTGCCTTCGATTGCCTCCTACGGTTCCTACCCTTAGGCTCAAGTCGTGATCTCGAGGTCCACGAGTTCGAGCCCCACGTGGCACCGTCTGCTGTCGTAACAGCTCAGAGCCCGGAGCCTGCTTCGGATTCTGCATCTCCCTCTCTCTGCCCTTCCCCCTCTCAAAAAATACATAAACATAATTCAGCGGTCAGCAGCCACATGGGGGTCCTAAACACTTGGGGAAATGAACTTTTAATTTTGTTTCATTTTTTGATCAGTTTGAATTTCAATCGGCGCACAGGGATGGTGGCTATGGCATGGGGCAGCACAATTTTCTCTGCCCTGGCCTTTCATCTGGATACTCTGTGATTGTACAAAAGCATTAGCTGCGATCTCAATAACGTTACTTACAAACTCTCTCTGAGTTGCTTATCAAAATAAAGAAACAGGACGGTCAGAAGTGAAAACAATTCTGATTTTCAAATAGGTTCATTTCTCCTTCCAGAGGCAAAGACCTCATTCATGCCCCTGGGTGGGGCCCCAAGGACAATCCTAACGTCCTCCTGTCCCAGGCTCCTGCCCCAGCCGGGTGTTAGAATCTGCTGGGGGAGATTTTTAGAAGCTCCAAAAACTGGGTCCAACCTCAAGCAAATTAAGTCAGGGTCTCAAGGCCTGGAGCCACAGTGATTCTAACGGGTGGCCGCAGTCTTGCCCACGGCCCTGCTGACTTACGGGGAAGCTGAGGGCAAGAGGAGAGGGCAATTTGTCCAGTTCATACAGCAGTTTTCCTGACAGCCTGAGCTGGACCCCAAGTCCCCAGACTCAAGGGCCAGGCAGGCTTTGATGCAGGCCTGGCGAGACCAGGGTGCGGTGCCCACGGAGACGGCCAACCTCCCGACTCTTCCTGGTTTCCAAGCCATGGCCCAAGCTGGTATTCCACCCACCTGAGGCCTTTTAACTCCCCAACAGCGGGGCGCATCCGTCGGCCATGCTGACGCTCTCAAGGATGGTATAAAGCCATGTCCCTTTCCCACTGGGGTATATTATTCAGACCGGGCCCCACAAATCTGAGAAAGGTATCTCTCCCCTTGTCACAGTGTAAAACACTCAATTTTCTGTGCTGAAGGAAGCAGATTTCACGTATAAGGTCATTCCGGACGTGGAATGGGGAGACCACTCCAGGCATGGGGAGACCCAGCGTTACACAGACCCCACCAGCTTTGCCCGAAGGGAAGGAGGTGCAGCTAGGGGTGGGGGAGCCGCGTGTGCTGGGCCAAGGCCCATAGGAAGGCCCTCAATTCCACACTGGGTCCGCTCAGCCTCCCCAACCCCTGAGCAGGGACCTCCTCCTGGAGGCCCCTTGGTTGGGATGGGTGCTCCCCCCCACCCCCCCCAGACACTTCTTCTCGAGGGCTTCCTCCGCCCAGGAGCCCTGTCCTCACTCTCGGCTACTCTCTGAACCCTCCCGTGCACCTGCGGGTCCAGCAGCTGGCTCACCCCCAGCCCACGTCTGGAGGCCGAGGATTGTTTCTTTTGCCGGTTTTGTTAATTTCCAAAGTCAGCCTGGTCTGGTGACGCAGCCAGGACACATGTGGACTCACATCTTAGCTTCCCCGCTTTAGAGCCATGTCACCTCCTAATAGAGCTTCGGCTTCTTCATCTATAAAACGGAACCCACCTTCCGGGAGGCATGGAGGAAAGGGCTTCCTTAGAGGACAGTCCCACACACCCCACAAGGGCTTCACAGATGTCGTTTTTCGTCTCCCTCCCCCCCCCCCACCACTCGTCAACTGCCTGCTTCCCCCCCAGACTTGGGTCCCGGTCTCATTTTCTTTTGTTGTCTCTTGAGCCTTTCTCAGTGCCCGGTAAAGGGCTGGGGGGGGGGGGAGGGGGGGACATTTGGCAAATACGTGCTCAACGCGTTAAAAATATCCGGAAGGAGAGGATACAGGATTGCCTCCCGGCTTCTTCCCCAGGAATTAGAATTTAGAACTGCCTTCCTCTCACCGATAAGCCTCACAAACAGACCATTTGAGGCCATTTCCTCCATTACAAACACACACACACGCACGTACACACATTCAGCATCAAATGCGTTCCCGTCAAACAATAGGAGGAAATGAGAGGAATCCTTCGCCAGCCTGGAAGCGAACAGGTTAATGGTATGGTAAGCAGACCAGGGAGCCGCTAGGCTTGACAGTGAGAAAAACAGGAAATGGCGTGGTGTGGTGGTGGTGATGGTGATGGTGGCAGTGTCTGTGCACGTGTGTGTGTGTGTGTGCACTCCTGTTCTGCCTGTGGAATGCGCTCCCCTCACAGATGCGCCTGGAACCGAAGCCACCGCAGCCTGGGGTGCTTTCCGAGCCCCAGGAGCCCTCCAGGCAGAGTAGGGCACCCCCCCACAGATGGGAGGGTGGATCCAGGGGAGAGGGAGGGGGCGAGGAGATCTGCAGAAGCCGTGGAGTGCCCCAGGACCCGGTGCTCTCTCGGGAAGGCTGGTTTTTCACCCCTGTCCTGGAGGAGCCCGGGTTTTCGGCAGGGTTTCTGATGGAAAAAAGGGGTTGCAAACCGTTGACTAGTAGAAAAAGTCCTGGGACAGCTCAGGAGGGCTGCATCCTGAGTCTTGCCGTACTGGTGTCCTTGTTCAGAGCAAACACCCACGCAGAGAGCTCAGAAGGGGAGTTGGCTTAAGGGTGAGCTGGATTCAGGTGGGGCTGGGAAGTCATCAGGACTCAGAGATTGTCTGCCTCTCTCTGTCTCAGTCTCTGGCTCTCTCTGACTCTCTTTCTCTCTTCCCTGGGCCATGTGGTCTCTCCGCGCTCCCCTTCTCTCTTTTCTCTCTCTTTTGATCTGCCAGGGGGATATGCGACCTTGCAGTCTCAAAGTCCACCATACACTGACTAGTCTCCAGTGGCTCGATCTGGAGCTCCGTGTCATAAATGTCTATAAAGTGGCACCGTTCATGTGCTGGGCACTGGGAGGCCCTGGGACGCAGGACAAACAAGGCAGACTGACCCTCATGGGCCTACCCCGTCCTTCCATTTCTCCGGGGAGGTAATTCGATGGGTCCCTGGTCTTGGGTTACTGTCCTCCGGTCCGCTCAGCTACAGCAGAGAGAGTCACGTGATGCCGAAATGACTAAACTTGAACCTTCAGTGGAGCTGCGAGCCGGCCGGATCCAGCCTGCTACCTGTCTCGTAAATAAGGTTTTATTGGAGCGTGGCCATATTTATTTGTTTACATACGGTCTGGGGCTGCTTTCACACCAAACTGGCAAAGTGAGTAGTTGTGACAGAGATTACATGGTCTACACAGCCTGCAATGTTTACTATCTGGCGCTTTATGGGGAAAGTTGGCTGAGCCCTGAGCTAGGATGGCAGCTGTCAAACACTGACGTGTGCCACCAAGTACCGTATAAATGTAAGGAATTCCGTAGTGACATTATGCCGTCCCTCATCCTGCCAGTATTTCAAGAGTCGGCAGGGCCGCCTGGATAAAGTTGTCGAACCTTCTAGATGTTATTTTCCACGGTGCCAAACTTGCAGGCCATTTGCAAAAAGACAAATGGAGCTGATCTGTCCAGGTCCTGGTGGCTGTGGATGTGACCTCCGCTGAGCCTGTCTCAAGACGGCGCGATCCCCCGGGCAGACCCCCGGCGGAGGTACACCTGTCACCCAGGTAGTGTGCTCAGCGTCATGACCAGTAGCTCAGTCATCCTCGCCACAGCTTTGCGAGGTTGGCACTGTTGTTGGCCAATTTTACTGAAACCGAGGCTTGGGGGGAGGGACCCACAGCCTAATAAAAGTTGGAGCCGGGTTAGGACCTGGGTCTGCAGATCCCAGGGCTCCAGCCCTTCGTCCCAGGGCTAACGAGTCTGTGAAAAATCACATATGTAAGTCATCCACTCGGCGAACATTTGAGTGCATCATCTTTGCAAAGTCATTGCCGGGTGCTTTGGGGGACAGAAAGAATGAGGAATGCAGCGTAGCACTTGGTGCAGGGAGCATGGCATCTGGGGGGAGTGGGGGGGGGGACACTGATGCAGAGGAAACTGGAGGCAGGATGGAAGAGCTCTGCAGAGGTTCGTCCGGATGACCGTGGCAGCAAAAGGGACGACCATCCAGGAACTCTGCTGCCTGAAGAATCCCGAAGATTATACCCGCTGAGGCAGACCCGGGTCCCCGGCTTCCCGCGGACTGCGTTTCCCAAGCCGCCCTGAAGAAGGTGGGGCCACGTGGCCGCTGTGACTGCGTCCCATCCGAGGGGTCCACGCTCCGCTGATCCTCTGTGCTCTTCCCCTTCCAGCTCACCGGAATGGAGACCACCCCCGCACCCCGTGAGACCGAAGAGGACAGTGACAATGACAGAGGCACAAGACAGGAGGCAGGGTGGCCGAATCCCCACTGGAGGATTGCTGTAGGTGCCTGTGCCTGGATGGTTACGTGACCAAGAACGAACTACAGTCATGTTGACCCAGTGAGATTTGGGGGGCTGTTTGTTACAGGAGCCAGAATAATCTAAACAGCTGGTTCCCAACTTTGCCTCGCAGCTAAAATCGCAGGTAGGGCTTATTTGACATCCAGGTCCCCGGTTCCACCCCGGGTGTTCTGATTCAGGAGATCTGGACGGTGACCTGGGCACGCACGTGAGGGAAAAGCACCAGGTGGTTCTCATACAGACTCGGGTTAAGATCCACTGGTGTCTAGGGGCACCCGGGTGACTCGGTCCGACTTTGGCTCAGGTCACGATCTCGTGGTCCATGAGTTCAAGCCCCCCCGTCGGGCTCATCGCTGTCCGCGCAGAGCCCGATTCAGATCCTCTGTCCCCCTCTCTCTCTGCCCCTCCCCAACTCACACTCCCTCTCTCAAAAATAAATAAACTTAAAAAAAAAAAAAAAAAGAAGATCCACTGGGGTCTAGAGAGACTCCCACATCTTGCAGATTCTGCAGAAAATGAAAACCAGTGAGGTCACTGTACAAGTGACACAGCTAGTCGGGGGCAGGGTCGGGGGCCAAGAAATTCAGTCTCCTAACGCTGAACTGATTCTGTGACTGATCGACAAGCTCCTTGCAACGTTCTCAAGCCTCGATGCCACTGTGGGGGTTTTGCCAAGACGATGTCTTTTGGTTGATAGGGTTTAAATGCCACCAAGTTGTGTACAAGTGTTGAGAAAACTGTTATCTGATTGGGGGGAGGGGTCAAAACAGTGTGTTCATTTGCTTCTGCCTCTCCCCACCTCCCTCCTCAACCCTCCCCCCACCCCGCCCTTGTCCCCCCTCTGAGGTCAGCGCGGTTCCTTTCCCTTCGGACCCTGTGGCCCGATGACTTCCCTGGAGGGCATCCGCTGTGCATGGGTTTAGTGCTTAGCAACCACACACATGGGCACACACATACACACGCACACACAATCACATCATATACGCACCTCATAACCCCCACACACATCCACCCCTCCCAAACCACACACACCTCACACGTCACACTCACCCAGCATCCTTTAAGACTGTGCGTGGCATTAAATCAAACATCCTAGGTCAATGATAGTCACCCTCAAGACACGAGTTTTTAGAATTTCTGCCACTCTGGTCAAAAGCCTCGATAAAATTCTTACGGGCTTCGTGGATTCTCGCGTAGCTTTCTCGATTGAAGATCGTCGTTAGGAGCCCGGGTCCCCACGGCGGCGACTGCTCCGTCTGGTGTCCCGGGTGGGCTGGTGGGCCCTCAGCGACGGCAGATGTGCCCCCGTGTCCCGACACGCACCTCGGTCTCCCCAACCCGCTGTGGGCTGAGGGGTGCGAGCCCGCCCCAGCCGTCTGCTGGTTGCCCTGACCCTTCTTCCCTCCCCTCCCCTGCACCCCTGGCTCAGCACAGGGTAGGTCCTGGCACACAGTAGGTGCTCCCCAACGCTCAGGAGCACGGATCCCCGTTCCAGCCCAGGGCACACGTTGTCGGATTTTATGTTAACATTTCTGAAAACACGATCCTAGCTGCAAGTCAGGAGACGGTTAAGGAGCAGCAACCACCTCTGGGAACATTTTCCTCGGTGAGGAGATTTAGATTCATTAGATTTCAGCATTTACAGAAAAGAAAATTTTTTTTTTTTTTACCTGCGGGCTCCGAAGAAAATTCCATTCCATATTTTAAAGTCACAGCCCAGATTTTTAATTTCCTAATGGACTTATAACAGGAGAAGAATTGCTCCCTAATACGGTATTCTTTCCAGACACCAGATCTCTTCCCATCTTGAGTTTGGCGATGTGACCTCCTCACTACAGAGGCGAGCTTCCTTCAGCCTTGGTTCCGAGCACATTCGCGGAAAGTCTCTTCCCTGGAGTGAGCTCATCGGGCAAGCCCCCCACCCCCCCCCAGGCCACCCCAGCCCCTGCTTGAACCCCAGAAGATTCCCGGACAGACAGCCCCCCAGCTTCTCCTCCTTCTAGCGCTCACCGGCCACCATTCCCCGCCCTCATCTTGTCCTCTTTCCCATGTGGCCCTAGCTGTCATTCCTCTCCCCTCACCTGGCAGGGCTCCAGCGTCTGGGGGTCTGGCTATGGCCTCGGACAGAAATGGTTTGGGGCACTCGTGGGCTCCCGGACATCGGGATGCCAGGCTGGACACTGGCCTCATGAAGGACCAGGAGGGAACCCCTGCAGAGGCAGTCTCCGCACCACAGGGACAGGGTGGGCACTGGAGGCCCTGAGGCTGCTCTCTGAGCTGGGTGCTCCTTTGCCGGGCTCTGTCCCGTCCCCCGGCAAGGCGCAGAGGGCTGGGCCAGAAAGGAGAGGCGGGGCTGGCAGCAGCCTCAGAAGGGAGCAGTGGGCTGGCTCTGGAAGCCGGGTGGGGCCAGGGGAGAGTCTGTACCCAGGAGGCTCCAGCCAAGGAGGCCCGGAGGGCAGCCCCCAGGCCATGCTGACTCAGTGTGAGGTCCCAGGGACCAGGAGAAATGGAGAGTCTTCTGGAGGTTTTAGGCAAGAGAGTGACTTATTCAGACGGTCCCCAGGACCAAGTGGTGATATTTCTTCAGGAAGGCCCTCGTCCTCTGTCCAGAAGCAGCCCTCCTGTGCTCGTCCCCTGCCACCATGGTCCCCGCCCAGGACGGGACCAAGATGGCCCCAGGCTCCCCAGAGCCCCATCAGGTGGCCTCCACGGCCAGGCAGTAAGACAGCCAGACTTGCCCGCCCTGTGAGCCCAGGGAGGCTTGTCACCGCTGGTTACAAGACCGAGGACGGTGTCTGCGGGCCGTAGCCAGAGGCTCCTACAGGGCCTGCGGGCCCCACGTTTGTCAGGCCTAAGGAAAGTTTTGGGACAAGAGGATCCAGGCTGCAGCCCCAGCCCTGCCACCCACTACCCTGTGACCGGGCCTTGGTTTCCTCTTCTGGGCAAGGAGACAGCAAAGCAAGCCTCACCGGTGGCTGGAGAGGCTGGAGGGGCACCAGCAGGCTAGGCCCAGGTGGCACCACGCCACCCCCACCGCCCTGGGGTACTTGCCACCACACAGGGTGCCCAGGTATTACTCGAAGATGAAAACCCCACCCAGAACCTTTCTAAACATTGTGTGTTTACAACTGAGGCCAAGCCCCAGGGGGGACAGAAAGCACCTCAACCTTCTGACGCTGGCCTAGAGAGCTGGTGCGGGGCCCTTTCTTCTCCTCTTGGGGGTGGGGGCCTTGAGCGGGGGCATTGGGGTCAGGACTGAGCTCCCCAGTTTCCAGGGGCACGGCTGGGACAGGAGAGGTGACGGAGAACCACCTGGAAAGCCCCCGAGAAGACAGAATCAGTGAATATCTGCCCAGGAAAAGTCTGAGATGGGGGGGTCCAACATCCTTTATTGCCCAAATGGGGCAGTGCAGGCCAGGGAGGGAATAATGCTTGGCAAATTCAGAGCCTGCCCCTTGAGGAGGATGTGGTCCCCTCTGCAGAGGCCTGCCCCATCACGTGTCCTTGTCATTTCCGCTCTCTGCTGCCCCCAACCTGTCTTTCCTTCCTCACTCTTCCACTCCTTCTTTCCTTCTCCAAACCCTCAAGGCAGGCTGGGGGGCGGGGGATTGGGGGGGGGGGGGGAGACAGGAGGCAAGGCCTGGGGGGCTCCACTGCCCTTAACAGTTTGGCTGGCAGGGAGGGAGTAACAGACATTCAGGTCCCCAGGGCGTGTGATGCCACAAAAGCTGGAGAAGCAACTGTTTTCTCCACCCCCGCCCAACATCCTGGGCTCTCCCCCAAGCAGCCCTTCCGTGCGCCCCCTCTGTTCCACAATGTTTTACCCTTCCGTGCACCCGCTGTGCAACCCTGAAGGCGGGGGCGGGGGGGATCACATTCGCCTTCTATGCATCCTTATCTGCAAACTGACAGCTTGGAGCAGACTCTCCGTGGCTTTGCCGGCGCACACCTTGCGCGCATCCAAGCCCCGGGTCCAGCACACCCAAGCAGGGGGCCCAGCAAACCCGGAGAAACCAGCTCTTCCCGCTCCACTTTCCCGCGTTAACCAGCCCCGTGATGCACACAACTCCCGACAATTATCTTCCCTTTTTGACCTTCAACCACTCAAAGGATTTCTTTCTCACTCTGAGTCACTCCCGAGGGGCGGCACAGCCCAGGTGGGGAGGAGCAGCCTGGAGATGAGCCACATCCCATTTCCCTTCCCCCCAGGGGATCGTGGTCCGAGGCTCAGGCCCCCGCTCCCGACCACTCAGGGCCGAGCTGACTCCATCGCGTCGCACGCCCTGGCCATGCATAATTGACGAGCCTCGTTCTCCCCGTGCGCAGCCCTGAGTCGTCCGGGGCCGTGATGTTAAAGGCTTCCTGGGAAGCACTGCTCTTATCTCCAAGTGGGGTAATTAATGTCACACAGGGGTTTCCAGTTCTGATTCCGGCTGCAGCTCTGACCGCCTACAATTCCTCCCTGGATGTTTCCAGAAGCACCCGGGCCTTTAGTATCTGTCAGCTCAAAGGAGTGCCATCCACTCGTACCTGCTCCTATTGTCGTTAAAGGAAGAGGCCCACAGGGCTGGGGTCCAGGCCCTGTGCCAGGGCATCAAAGTGTGGGAGGCAGCCACCACCCGGCAGCCGACCCTGCTTGCTCGTGTCAGAGGGCCGGCCGCCCCTCGTCAGCCTCCGCTGCCTGTTCATGAACAGCTAGTCCCGCTCTCTAAAGGAGAGGCTGTTTGAAGCTAGATTGCCTGGTCCCCAGGGCAGAGGAGCGGTGGCTGCTTTTGGGGTCTGAGCTCCGCCCACTAGGCAGCCGCTGACCCAGTGTTGTTCGAAGCTGCCAGAAGTTTTGAGAAGCTGGTTGTCAGCAGCGCCTCGGTGTTAGAGGTGTGCGAGCTGAGCCCCAGATTGGTGAGGAACCGTGCATAGGGACACACACATACACACACACACACACACATACACACACACACACACACATACACACACACACACACACACACACACGAGGACCAGGACCCGGACTCAGGTTCTCCAGATGCCACTCTCTTCCCTCTGCCCCAGCAGTGGCCAGACCACCGTGACAATCCCATCCCGTGCGGGCGCCTCCTCTCCCCCCAGGACACTTGAGAGAATGTGGTAGCTCCCTCTTCACCGCTGGGGAGAAGCTGGGAGGCATTGCTCCTTCCCTGGAAGTGGAAGGAAGGGGAAAGGGGACATCTGGGGGCTCGGTGGGGTAAGCGTCCAGCATCGGCTCAGGTCATGATCTCATGGTTCGTGGGTTCGAGCCCCGCCTCGGGCTCTGTGCCTGGAGCCTGCTTCAGATTCTATGTCTCCCTCTCTCTGTCCCTCCCCTGCTCGTGCCCTGTCTCTCTCTGCCTCTCAAAAATGAATAAATGTTAAAAAAATTTTTTTTTAAAGAGGATGGGGAAGAGACACTCGATAGCCTCTTGCACACACATGTGCATGCACACACACGCCCTCCGACGCGCACACCATGGGCCTGGGTTTGAAGCGCGCAGGAACCTCAGAACTCTACACTAGCCTGCGGGGGTCAGAAGGGCATTTAAAGGGACTTTAACTCTACTACGTAGGAGACCGCTTTGTCTGGGCTGGCCAGGGGGGGTGGGGAAGACCCTAAGGGATGCCAAGTCCCCCCTGAGGATTCCTGCAGCTCCGGACAGTTGTCAGGACTGGGCTAAGACCTGGAGTACTGAGCGGGGAAACTGAGGCAGCCACCCAGGAATGCAGCTCACACCAAAGCCTTAGCGTGTGGAGAGGCTGTGTGTCCCTGTGTTTGGCTACCCAGGGCTCATGGCCAGCACATCAGATGCCAGGCGAGTAACATCCTCCCACCCACTGTCTCTCCTGTGGCTGCAGCCGTGTTGTGGAGAGAGAGAGAGAGAGAGAGAGAGAGAGAGAGAGAGGCCCTGTGACCAGCAGGGTGGGGCGGGACGAGCAGGTAGAAACTGCCTCTTCCTTTTCTCCTTCCCCTCGGTGGCTTTCTGGTTTCTCTTTCTCTCCTCTCTCAACTTGCCCTGTGCTCCCTGGATTCGGGTCACAGCCCGAGAGGCATTATGCAGTGTAGGCCCTGGGGGTCTGGAGCAAACCCAGAATACAGGAAATAATGAGGGGTGATGGGAGCTGGGAGTCTCGAGCAACGGCATGGCAGAATAAAGAAGGAAACAAAACGGCTCAAGGAATTAAATAAGGGGAAAAGCCTTTTGCAATAACATCACGGAGAGCGTTTCACCAAGCGTCTTGGGATTTCCCCGCAGACCCTGGGGCAGAAGCCATTCTTATCCTTTTTCTGCTGTCACTTCAACGAATCTCTCCAGAGTCACAGATATTTCTCGTTAGCCTCAGGCTGGAACCCGGGGCTTCCTAGATATTAAACATTAACATTGGCACATGCACTTTTCTTAAAGCAAGAACAAGCTAAAATAGAGAATTCACAAGTCCGCTGCCCTGTGATCATTTTCCCTGCCTATGGTTCAAGGATTTGACATTTTCATTCACACACTGCGCAAATGTTTATGGAGCACCCACTGAGCTCCTGGCTTGGTTTTGAAGGCAATGGCTCCATTTCAAAACCTGGTTGAGATTCTTTTTTTTTTTTTTTCTTTTTTACGTATTTTTAACATTTGTATACTTCCCCAAATGACCAGTCCGCTTAATCCCACAGATGGCCATCTCAGAAGAAGAAACAAAAGTGTTGGTCCGATGTGAGTAGGCGGGAAAGAAGAAGGTGGGGCTGTGGTCGCCTGCAGTTGTGGATGTCGGATCCCGGGGCCCCGGGGACAGGGGCTGCATGCCGAGAGCGCAATCTGGTGACCCCACAGCACACGGCACTGTGTGTCCGAAGAGACTGTGGCATGAGACCGGCCCAGGGCCGGGGTGCGGGGTGTCCCAGGGAGGGCCTGGCTTCTAAGGCAGGTGGACGCCGAGGGGCTTACCCTCCAGAAGCTGCATGGACAGCTTCTCCACGGGAAGAGTCTTGCCCCCGCCCCCCCACACCCCCACTTTACCTCCCCCAGTTGCAGTTAAAGGCAAGGACCGAGGTGGGCCCTTGATGGGTTTTGCCTTCACCCAGGAGGTCATGATCTCACCCGTGATCACTTTTTTAAAAATTTTTTTAAGTTTACTTATTTATGTTGAGACAGAGACAGTGCAAGTGGGGGAGGGGCAGAAAAAGAGAGAGAGAGAGAATCCCAAGCAGGTTCCACGCTGTCAGTTCAGAGCCTGATGCGGGGCTGGAACTCACAAAGCCACAGGATCATGACCTGAGCGGAAACCAAGAGTCAGACGCTTCACCGACTGAGCCACCCGGGCGACCCATCACCCTTCTGTAAATTGATGGCTGTAAAAAAAAAAAAGAGAGAGAGAAGAAAAGAAAAAAGAAAAAAAATTATTCTACATCAAGGTTTTCTTTTCTTTTTTTTAAATTTTTTTTTTTAACATTTATTTATTTTTGAGACAGAGAGAGAGAGAGCATGAACGGGGGAGGGTCAGAGAAAGAGGGAGACACAGAATCTGAAGCAGGCTCCAGGTTCTGAGCTGTCAGCACAGAGCCCGACGCGGGGCTCGGACCCACGGACCGTGAGATCATGACCTGAGCCGAAGTCGGACGCTTTGCCGGCTGAGCCACCCAGGCGCCCCTCTGCATCAAGGTTTTCAAAGCAAATAGAGTAATTTGACAAAATTCAAAACCCTCCTGCAACTCGAAAAGGGGTCGCGACGGCACGGGAAGGACCCTAAACCAGGAGTCAGGGGCCTGGCCGTTTCCCCTTAGCTCTGCTCCCAAGTCACCAAACAAACTTGGGGCCCTCCTTCCCTTTTTAGGTCTTTTCTCCTGCATTCGCTTACACATGAGTTCAAAGCCATTCGCTGTGCCCCTTACTCTGCTTCGGCTGGTGCAGGCAGCAGCTACGGGTATGACTAATACCCAGTCCCTCCCTCCGGCGGCCCTGCGGGATGACGGCACACAGTCCCATCTGCCACCATGGCACTAGCTCCTTAGCTGTCCCGGGGCCACGGAGGAGCAGAAACGGATACATCTGGATGCATGGAGGCCAGGGATGGGATCACTGTGGCCTCCAAGGGCAGGGACCGCAGGGTGACATCTGCTCTATGGTGACAGCAGTGGGGATGGAGAAGGGGAGAAGAGGACTAGATGACTAATCAGATTCTCAGGGCCTCGGTTTCCCCATCAAAGCAGGGGGCTAACTATACCTGACAAGCCCTAACCAGGACACCTAGCTGAAGTGCGGTCACAAACAAAGACTCGTTTGCAGACGGGTGAATGCTGCTGACGAGGGCTTTGAGTCCAGCATTCGGGGCATCCGTGCGGCTCCCAGCGGTTCCTGAAGGAATCCGGAGACGGCTTGTGCGCCAAGATTGGTTTGACCCAACAGTGGCAGTGGATACCTGGAGTATTTGAGAAGGTACCTGCTCGATCCTGCACCTTTGTTGTTCTTTAGGTTCTGTCCTAAACTGTCCATTACTCTTTCCATCAATAGTAGTTGGAGGGGTGCCCGGGCGGCTCAGTTGGCAAAGCGTCCATCAATAGTAGGTGGAGGGGTGCTTCGGCTCGGGTCATGATCTCACAGTTTGTGAGTTCAGGCCCCGCGTCGGGCTCTGCGCTGACAGCTCGGAGCCTGGAGCCTGCTTCGGATTCTGTGTCTCCCTCTCTCTCTGTGCCTCCCCACTCGCACTCTGTCTCTCTCTCAAAAATAAAGATTAAAAAAAAATTTTTTTTAATAAAATAAAAGAGAACAGTAGCTGGAGATTCTGGGGCCCCAGGTGGCTCAGTCAGTTATGCATCCGACTCTTGGTTTCGACTCAGATCACGATCTTGGGGTTCGTTCGTGAGTTCAAGCCCAGCGAGGGGCTCTGCACTGACAGCATTTTCTCCCTCTCTCTCTCTCTCTCTCTCTCTCACAAGAGAAATAAATACACTTGAAAAAAGAGAGTAGTTGGAGATTTCATTTTAATTTTCGCTTTAGTAGAGGGGACTTCTGTTCTTTTCAATACATATAATATCTCCTGAATAGCACCTGGAAGAAATTAGCAGGTTCTAAGTTCTCGGAAACCCATGCTTACTTACGAAAGTGTGAGTAAATGTGGAAGCAAGATGCTGTTATTATTTATGTATTTTTAAAGCTTGTTTTCCTGACTCCTCCAAATGTCTGCTTCCCTCACAAAGCATTAGCCAAATGATACATAAACACATTTCTGACCCTTCTGAGGACAGCTGCGCAAAGCGACTTGGACAGGGCTACAAAATGAAGAAACGTGGGGCTGCCCTCTTAATTCCAGATGCTGTCACGGCTTTGATGGCATATCTCGGGGGGGGGGGGGACACTTTCCTGCCTCTTAGAATGCAGATCAACGCATGAGTCCCACCAAGCTTCCCGAGACGAGGAAGCAAGTGCTTATGGGATTTAAATGGCCGCAACCAATGGGCCTCGGGACATCCCGGTGACTTAGAATGTGCAGGTTTGGATGCCCAGGCAATGTGTGCAGTGTCATCTTCTCAACAGGGCTGGCTCGTGTCCCGCCAGCATTAAGAAATCGGCGGACGGGCTCTGTGTGCTCACCTTCCCGTGGTCTGGTCACGGCTCAGATCCATCTCGAAGACCCCGGGCCGAGGAGGACCCAGGCCAGCTCTGACACCGTATCTATCCTTCCATCCCCCGGGGCCTGGCACACACCAGGGCTGTGCCACACGGGCTGTGTGGAGGCCCAGCCCCCGGCTCACTGCCACCCCGCAGGCCAGCCTCACCGTGCTGGGGGCTGCTTGGGGCCTACTGTCTGTCGTGAACGAGATAACCCCGGTCTGTCCCCCTTCGAGATTGTGACACCTCGAGGGGAGGTCCTCCTCACCTGGTAACCCAGCCCCGGGCACAATGCGTATTTGTTGAATCGATGACGGCAATTTGCTTTATAAACAAATTCTTGCAGCTGGTTAACATCAGTTTTCAAATGCTTTTCGCTGCTTGCCCTTGTTGGGACATCTACAACACAGGCCCTGTGGTAGGTCGGGGACACCCACGGGAATAACGCATATCTTCCCTCGAGGAGCTCATAGTCTAGTGGGAAAGATTGGGGGGGGGCAGGTCATTTCAGGATGACACCCTCTACAACTGCCTGCTTCTCTCCATCGGGTCCCAGCTTCAAGGCCACCCTCTCCAAGAGTCTGCCCTCAACACCCCATTCCATGCAGGCTTCCCTGACTCTCTCGGTCAAAGCACCTGCTGATCTCTTTCAGCAGTAGCTATAATTCTGATCTGATTTTTATTTATTTGTTACTTGTCTCCCCCTAAAATACAAACACAAAAGCAAGAGGCTTGTCTAGTTAGTCCCCCGCCGTAATCCCAGTGCCTAGCACCCACAAATAAATATCCCTTATACGAAGGAACGTACACAGTGACATTTCTGACCGTGTATTACAACTTATGGCCCTTCCTGCCTTGGCATCCTTTCGTTTTGGGCTTTTCTCTCTGGGATATCGTTTAATTCATTCATTTATTTTGTTTATTGCCTGCCCGCCCCTTCTAGAATGTACATTTTGTGCACACAAGGATTGCTGCCTGCTGTGTCCACTGTTGTTTCCCTAGCGTGTAGAACAGGACGCATAGCACACACTCAATAAATACTTTTTGAGTGAACGGATGTCAATGCTACGTAGGAGTTAACAGGAGAATAATTTAACCCACGAAGGCAAGCAGTGGTCACAGAAGTCTTTCCGCAGGGTACGGCCTCTGAGCTCTGTCATAAGTCCTCAGGAATTAACTTACCGAAAGTGATCCGAGAACAAATCTGAGTAGTTCTATGACCACTGAATAAAGTGGCTTAATACTTACTTAAATACCATCTGCGAGGCCCAGATTGTTTTACCCGAGAATTCTACCCTCTTTCGACTTCCAATCTTATATGAACTCTTCTGGAAAATAGAAAAAGAGAAATCATTTTGTGAGGCTACTATAATCTCGATAATAAAACCAGGGAAGGGCAGTAGGGGAAGGAAAATCATTGGCTAACGTTATTCACAAGTTTCATGCGAAAGTCTCAGTGGGACTCATGCGAAAGACTCAATGGGATATTTGCGATCCAAATCGATCAATGACTACAAAATAATAATGCATAATCATCAAGTTGGGTCTATTGTAGGAATGTGAAGATGGCTTATTAGCAAACGGTTGATAATTTCACTATAATGAGATTTAAAGAAAAATTAAATTGGCACCTCATTAACTGCAGACAAAGGCATCAAACAAAATTGAACATTTATGATGAAATCTTAGCAATCTAGAAAAAGATGGCAATTTATTTCACTTGATAGAAAGAATAAATTAAAAATCTATATAAGCATCACAATTGCAGGTAAAGCATTTAAAAGCACTCCTTTTATTTATTTTTATTTTTTTAATTTTTTTTTCAACGTTTATTTATTTTTGGGACAGAGAGAGACAGAGCATAAACGGGGGAGGGGCAGAGAGAGAGGGAGACACAGAATCGGAAACAGGCTCCAGGCTCTGAGCCATCAGCCCAGAGCCTGACGCGGGGCTCGAACTCCCGGACCGCGAGATCGTGACCCGGCTGAAGTCGGACGCTCAACCGACTGCGCCACCCAGGCGCCCCAAAAGCACTCCTTTTAAAAAGATGAATAAGTCAAGGATGTCTATGATCACTGCTTTTATTCAACTGGAAAAGTTGGCATAAAGTAAAGAAAGGGTTGACTGATAAATGGCGCTCGGGAATTGGTTATCCAGGTGGAAAGAAATCTGATCCTTGCCTCAGATTACATGGAGGAAAAAAGACATAAGCAGAAACACTAGGAGAAAAAAATAGAATAATTCGACAAAACTTGAAACATTCCTGCTAATCAAAGATACCATAAGCAGAAAAAGACAAACCACAAACAGGGAAAAGATATTAGCAATATATATAACCCAAAACAGATTCTTATCCAAAATATATTTTTGATTTTTTTCCAATCATTTACAAAAATCCTTAGAAGAATAAAAGAAATACGAGCAAAAGTTACCCAGACGTTTCACACAATGGGAAACATGACAGTCCACTTATAATCAGGGAATGCCAAATCACAAGCATAACGAGATTGTCCCCAAATCTTTTAAATGTGTTGTTAGAGAGTTGAGGCAACCATGTAGACTGAAGGGGATTTTCTTTATGGGCCACTGATGAGCCACATAAACGACTCCAACCGTTCCGGCAAATTATTTGACAACACCTAGTACAATTGAAAATTTTACTTGCCCTCTGATTTTCAGTTCCATTTCTGCATGATCATGGTACCCTTGAAGAGCTCTTGCCCATATGCATAAGGAGATATGTGGATGGTGTTCACAGCAGTAAGGTTTGTGAGAGAAGAGAGAGAGAAAGAGAGGGAGAGAGGAAAAGAAGGAAGAAAGGGAGGGAGGGAAGGAAGAAGAGAAATTAGAAGCAACTTGAATGCCCTCAATAAGAGAACCGATGTAAACACATACACGCCTTCACATACACCGGCACATCGGACAGGACTGAGAGTGAATTGACTAAGGCTTACAACACGGAACCTCTCAAAAACACGAGAGTAGGCAAAAGTTGCAAGTTGCTGGAGAATACATAGAATATGACATCATCTATATAAGGGTTTGTATTTATTTATTTTTTTAAATTCAAGTTAGCTGACAGAGAGTGTAGCACTGGTTTCAGGAGTAGAGTTATACGAGGTCTTAAAACATTCTCAGCAACAGCGTGTCTGGCTTAGGGATGAGCACGCACGTGAATGTATACAGATCCTTAAAGAAATGATAAAACCCTGAACTCAAAATAGCGGCTACCTGGGGGGAAGGGAGGAAGAGCTGTGGGATTGGGAAGTACAGAGAGGTTTGACTGCATCGGGATACTTCGTTTCTTAAGCTCAGTAGGACGAGACATCTCTTAGATACCAAATATTTTATCTTAAAATTGAGTGGGGGAGGGGGGAGGGAGGGAGGAGGTAGCCCCAGAAGGAAAAGAAAAGAAAGAGTATTCTAGGAGGGAGGAGGAGCATGAGCCAAGATACGGAGGGGTAGCTGAGCAGGTGCAGTGGCAGAAACATGAGAAAAGTTGTGTTTAAAGCCCACGTTGAGAGGGAATGGTTCATGTCGACCGAGGGGGGTAGTCAGGGGGCAGACCATGCAGTAACCTTGAGCGCTGTGCTAAAGAATCAGGAAATTATCCTGTGAGCAATGGGGAGTTATTCCAGGGCATCAGGTGGGTGAGTGACTCGGCCGGCTAAGCATTTGGGACGGGCGGTTCTCACGATGCCGTGTAGGGTGGCTTGGAGGGACCTGGGGGAGACGAGGGGTATTCTGGCAGCAGGAGACCCAGCAGGAAGCGGGGAGGGGTCCAGACCAGAAGGGAAGAGCCCTGAGATAGAGGCAGTGGCACTGGAGAGGAGCTGCCTGAAGAGTAAGTATCCAATGCATATTTCCAAACAATTCTAATGCTGTGGCACATCCACATGGAAATGACTGTTCAGTATGTGGCAGCCTTGAAGTTCAAAACACAGAGGCTTCAGCCTTCCCATGTGTTTCTGGAGATGGCTTAGAACTGCAGTCTCCACCCAAGCTGGCTGAGTCCTGCCGGCCTCCGATGCCATAATTACGTGTTTATTGGTATTTGGAATGGATTGTGTGCACGGCCCATGTTGTCAGGTCATTGCTGAATCTGAGTGATGGCCTCTCTGTTCCATTTCTTCCTGATGAGTACACACACTTGAGCACTTAATGGAGAACGGGGGCCTCCCAGGACCGATGGCCTTCAAGCGGAACAAAGCAGTCTAAGGAATTAGTGATTTCTGACCTTTCTTAACCGGTCTGATGACTCTGGAAAAGGAAATTCGAAATTTTGAGTTATTCCCAAACTGGATGCATTACAGGAGTAATTGTAAAGCAAAGCCACGGAATCCCGGGTATTTTACACCAGATATCTCACATCAAGCGCATCAAGAAAGCAGAGTCCACAGCAGGCAGCTCCGTAGAAGGATCTCACCGTCAAGGACTAGTCACAGAAGTGCGAGGAGGGCAGAAAAGACAGGCGGGACGGGGAGGCGAACCAGCAATGATCAGTAACAGGCAGCTACTACCAACCCTATGGAGACAAAGAGAAGAAGTGATGTCCCAGAGCCCAGGAATGGACACCGTACTGGGAAGGGCTGGCCCGTGGGTTCTGGACGACAGGGAGACAAAGCAGGTGCTGGACATGGTCCCTGAAGCAGAGAGGGAAGAAGGGCTAGAACCACCCTGGCTCGTCCCTTTCTCCTGCCCTCTGGTCTGTTGCCAGCACTTCCCAAGGGCCAAACCTAGCCACAGGCCAGTGGGCAAGCAAGCCTGGAAAACTCATTTCCCCCCGGGGCCTGTGATATATAGCAGGGCAGGGAAAGGAAGGGCCTGGATCTTAGGGCAAAAGGGCAAATGGCCGGAACAGAGGCAACACTGAGTCAAGACCCATATGCCAAAAGGACGGAGCCATGGAAAAGTCTGGGGAAGAGAATTCCAGCAAAAGGAATCCAGAGCGAGCAGGGCAGGGGTGGGTGCACTGTCTTCCTCAACCCAGTTCAGGCTTGTCACTGGCACTGGTCATCTCGTTGGGACCTCCCCCACCACCGTGATTCCCTTTGGCCAGATTTTCCCTTCCCACTCAAGCCTGCCTCTTCGGAACCTTCCAGCAGCACCAGGTGCTGCCCTTCAGAGAGCTAGGGGCTGCCTGGCAAGCAGAGTATACACTCTTATGTCTGAGCCAGTTCTCTGACTCATAATTACCCCTCCCTCCATTTATTGACTCTTCACCCTGTGCAGGAATTGTACCAGAGAGAACTCAAGGGCATTACATCATGTGTTTCTTGCCACAGCCGTGTGAAGGGGGTTTTGTGCTCCCCATTTGACAGACTGGGAAGGGGAAGTTCAGATTAGTTAAATAACTTGCTCAAAGATCCTGTTGGTGACAGGGCTAGAACTCCACCCACGAATTCAACTTGCGCATGTTTAACGAACATCTCTCGAGAGTCAGACTGTGGGGATAGACAAGCATAGAACATATAGCATCCCAGGGAAGGCAGATGGTAAACAAATAACCACGCAATTATTGAGTCATTGTGTTTATGATACATTTATTGCTGAAGTCATTTACGCCAGTAAAAAAATTGTAATAAACTCCAGACCCTTCCCTGCTCATGTGTTTCTCAAGTGTAACCATTGGTTATTTTTTTGCTCTATTTTATTAACTCCTGCTCTCACATGTGTCATTCTTGCTTTCTGCAGACTCACTTCAAAGTTCTTTCTCGGGACTTGAGTCAAACACTGAATTCATTTACAGCTAAGGCTATAAATTGTCCTCTGCATGCTGCCTTTGCCATACCCCACAAGTTGTGATGTGTCAGTCTTTTATTTCTGTGCTATTCTAAGCATTTGCAAAAGGGAAGCTGTCAGGGTACTTGAAGCAGAATCTTACAGCACCATTTTGACCCAAAGTTCTCTTCTTTTGTTAAGCATATAAAATATGATGATGGTGATGATGGTGATGATGGTGATGATGATGATGATGATAAATTTCTATAAATGGGGATGGGGGAGGGTGACTGCAGAGTATGAAAAGGTTTGCCAGCAAAGTGATGCTCCCTCTCACCCCGGGCCCCCAGTCCCCCTCTGCAGAGGTAATGCCCATCAAGAGTGTTTGATGCCCCTTTGAAGACATCACCCACACAGAGGCACCACTTCTACGCATCTTTCCTTTTGCAGACTCCAGCCTAGAGTCTCGCCGAGTGTGAAGAGACTGTCGGGGCCACTCAAAACCAACCGCAAGAGCCCAGCTCTTGCAAAAAGCAGCTTGTAGAAAATGCATCTTGAGGTTCCTTCTGTTTTGAAGTTTAGATGTAGAACGGCAGGACCCTCCGAGGATTGCTTGACAGGAGGCTTTGAGGGTTGGGTTTTCGTAACCTCGAAATGCGGCAGAAGGCAGAGGCCCCAGCTCCAACTTGGGCAGAGATTCATTTTCCCGCTTGGCCCAGCTCGGAGCTCTCAAACGGTTCTTGGACCTTACGTAGGACACGCGTGGCCGGCCCCAGGTGGGTCCTCGAGGCGCCAGGCCCTGTCCTGGGTGTTTTCATATGGCATCTCCGTTCCTCGCCAGGGACACGTGTCATCTTAGAGAAGAGTGTAAAAGCTCGGGATGGAAACTTCTGGAGCTCAGGGCCACACAGGCAGTGAGAGAAGGAGCAGGAACTTAAACCCAGAGCTGTAAGTAAAAACATCCATGCATTCCCATGGACTGCATGGGACTGCACGTTGCTCTGACCACGTAAGGCCAAGTTTACCTTGGAGCCTGGTGAGGGCCCTCTGCGTCTCTACCATCCACACCGACACAGTGACAGACCATTCTGGCCACTGAGGGGAAGGGTGCTCTGAGCTCCTCCAAGTGTGCAGGGCTGGAGGGCACTTGTGCACAGGCTCAGGTCCAGAATGACCTGCGGGTCAGCTCTGGTAAAGAAGTCACAGAGAGACAAGGATGCACAGGGGAAGGGGGTCCGTCATGCAAATGTTGCCTCTTTGGCTACAAAACTGGCTAAGAAATGCCAAAGAGAGGAAACAAAGGAGCTGAATTTGTCCATTGTTCGTAGATGCTACTTTTGGTTCATTTCCCCCCTCCCCGTTATACACAATGCTGCCTTGCACATCCTCATACCTGCTTCCCTGGCACGTCTTTGAAAGTCTCTCTCAGGCTTATGCCTTCAAAGCAGTTGCACCCACTTACTCTTCCACCAGCAGGGTGTATGTGCACATTCCGGCAACCGTGTGTATGTGAAACTATCAGACTTCAACACTGTTTGCCCATCGTAGGGGTGAAAAACAGCATCTTGTTTTAATTTGCATATTCCCGATTTTTAAATGGGAGTGTCTCTTCACATGGGTTTCGGTCATTTTTATTTCTTCTAGAATTTTCTATACATACCTTTTGCCTGCTTTTTTTCTGCCTTTCTTGGCTTTTCAGGATTTCCTCAACTCATCTGAATTGCGTTCTGTTTAAAGTTTGGACAACATTTTCTCCCCAGCCAGCTGCCTGCTTTTTAGCCTTGCTGATGGTGGCTTTTGCCATGTAGAACTTTTTATTTCAATGCAACCAAACTTATAAATCTTTTTCACTTATGGTTTATGTCTAAGTCATCATTTCCTATCCCAAGGGTATAACATTATTCTTAAAAGCTGTGTTTTCAGAAGGTTGCTAGTGTATTCTGGAAACTTAGCAATTCTAATAGCTAGAGAGGCGTTGGCAAACTTCTTCTGTAAAGGGCCCGACGGTAAATATTTTAGGCTTTGCTGGACCTACCACCTCTCACAAATTGTCAACTCTGCCATTGTAGCACCAAAACAGCCATGGACAACACGCAAGTGAATGGGGGTGGCGGCGTTTCAATAAAACTTTATTTATAAAAACCAGGTGGCAAGCCAGATTTGACCCACAGGCTGTAGTTTGCTCACCCCGATCTAGCTCATCTAAGTCAAGTGTTGGAAGGTCAACACTCTCTTATGGTCTTCAGAGGTGCCCCACCAAGTTTGTAGAAGTTTGGGCAATTCTATTTGGAGTTACATGTGAGGACAATTATGTATAAGACAGGGCTGAGTTTATTTCTCTGAGCCAAAGAACCCACCTTTCCTTTGTGTTGGACGCTGACTCCGGACAGCTCAGTCGGCTGAGTCATGTGCTAATAAGACCCAAGTTCCACCTCTGGTTCTTACGAAAGCTAAATCGATGTGGACCAGAAATTAAGCACACTGCCGCCAGTTCAGCGATTGCCTAGGGAAAGTGGCTTCAGACAGGTTGCATAACGTGTAGGGCCCGGTTCAAAACGACAACGCAGAGTCCCTTGTTCAAAAATCACTGAGACTTTTAAGACGGGATAGCCAGGCATTAAACCAAGCATGGGACGCTCGTAAGCACACGGCCATCTGCTCCCGGTGAAGCTGGCCCTGCTCGCATCCCCTGGGGCGAAGGCTGGTTGAGGGAGTAGATGTCAACCTGTCTCACGGGCTCTAGAGGAATCTTTCAAAGGTCAGGCTAATTGGCTGGCACGTTGCCAGCATCCATTTGGCCCAAGGCTTGGGAGGGATGAGAACCAGCTAGCGCCTCTGAGTCGTTTCATACAACTTGTTGCATGCTCGTCGTAAATTCTTAAATATAGTTCCTGAAACTTTTAATTTTCCCATTTGCTCTTGGCCGTTTGTGGATTTTGCCTCATGCTTCAGAAATCTGAGGCCCTAAGGATATCTATTTAAAGCTACGGTCCAAGTAGCAGAAAAATGGTGTGTGTGGCTTGGACTTTTACAGAGGAGAGTTTAAAGAAAACTCTCGGTGCTGATGCATCTGTCTTTGGTTAGCACATAGCATCCTTGGAAAGAAACCTGTGGGAGCTGAGCAGCGGTTCCTGCTTCTGGGGTTTTGTTCGGAAACCCAGAGAGGAATAAATAGCATCACTCCCCAAACACCCCTGTTTAGATGTTTGATCTCAGCCCGGCAGCTGCTGTGGGGTGGGCTGGCCCGCCCACCCCGCGTGGGCGCCTGTCGTGGGCCCCGGAAGTACAGGGTTTCTTGCAGTCCTTTGGGGCCTGGCGTGGCCATAAAAATCAACCAGTGCGATCTCCTCGGACTACAGCAGAGGCCCAGAAAGGGTAAGTGACTTGCTTCAAGGCACACAGCGGTAAGCTATAAAGCAGAAGCCTGAAACCAGTCTCTCTGCCCACTGGTCCACGCTCCTGGCTCTTTCTCCTTCTCTGTTCTGCGTCTGAGGCCCTCCCAGCCTGAAATGATCACCCGCTGAAGCATGCTGGGCCTCCCCACCACCTTTTTTCCCCTTTCCTTTCCTTTTTTTCTTTTTCTTTTCTTTTTGCCAAGACGATGGTCACCCAGGCTGCTGGACCACTCTTAATTTCCTTCCACGGATGCTAGAGATGTGCTTAAGGAAGGCCACTTGAAGAGGGACGGGGAACAATGGTGGTGGGGGGGGGGGAGGTGAAGAAAGCATTGCCACTTCCTCTTCCTGATCCCTTTTCTGTGAGAAGCACCCACGGAACATCGGCAGTTTCTGAGTCCTGGGTAAGCGTGAGCTGGCGGAGCGTCGATTTCGCACCCCCCTCCGGGTCTCGAAGTCCCCGGCCAGCGTCCTTGCCCACGGGCTGCTCAGCTGCGGCTTGGCCACAGCCCCTGACGGGGAGCTCACTCCCGCCGACGGAGCCCGGCCCGCAGCACACCTCAGGAGCCCTGCACGTCTCCTTCAGCCCTCACAGACACCCCAGCTCGCTCATCCCTTCAGCTTCTCTTCCCCGGGGGAGCAGGAAGTGGAGGGAGGCGAGCCCTTCTCCTCACCAGACCCGCCTCTGCACCTTCATCCCCGCGCCCGGCCCAGGCGAGGTGCCCCCTGTCCACTTAATGAACAAGTAATTCTGCTCCTCTTTGAGCCGGAATCTGCTCCTCTAAGATGTCCCCCTCCGGTCCCCGTTCTGTGGATCTTTGGGCCTCACCGAACCACCCTTTGCCCCAGGAAAGTTCTCGGACTGTTGGAAGAACGTTTACCGGCCCGTCTGAGTTTTCTCTTCTCCGGGCCGGCACCTTCCCGGTTTCCCCGCGGGAGCGGGGTCCACACCTCCCTCCCTCTGTGTTCGGGCCTCGGTCTGTGTTTGTTCTTCTTCCCATGTGATGATCCAGAACAAGCCCAGCGCTCCAGGCCGGGTCTGTGGGCACGGGACACGTGAGTGTCGTACACGTGTGTGTTGTGAAGGTGTCGTGTGTACCTATGTGTCTGTTGGGGGGGGGTGTCTCTGAGTCGTCCCCCAGATGTCCCTGAGGGAGAGCTAGGTGGGGCCTCCACGGCGACAGTCCCACGAGCGTAGGGACTCGGGCCTCGGAAGCACTGGGCGCGGGGCCCGGCGCTCACTCAGCCCCCGCCGTTGTCACAACCGGTTTATGCTTGGGCTACGCTTAGTAACAAAGCGCCCCCATTTCCTTCGGAAGGGAAATTGCCAAATGGCTGCTATGGGCCACGGGTTGGCGTCCCCCTCACCCAATTCACGTGTAGAAACTCTAACCCCGAAAGGTGACGTTCTTAGGAAGCGGGCCTTTGGGATTAGGTGATTAGGTGACAGGACGAGCGCTCTTCTGGAGGAGACCCCAGAGCGCTCCCTCGCCCCTTCCTCCCGCCGAGGACACGGCAAGGAGGCGCAGCTACGAGCCAGGAAGACAGCGCTCGCCCGGCGACGCTGGCCGCCTGACCTCAGGCTTCCTGCCTCCAGACCGGTAAGTGGCAAATGTCTGCTGTCTGCAAGCTCCGCGGTGGGTGGCATGTTGGCACGACAGCCCCAGTGGACCGAGGCAGTCCCTTTCCTGCTGCTTTGCAGCCGGCAGGGGTCTCCTGTGAAGTGCATGACCCCGGGTTCGGTTCAGAGAGGACCCCACAGCCCAGGGGACGTGGCGGCGAAAGTCCGTTCGGCGCCGTGGAAAACAGTCACGTTGTACGCCTGCAGAGAGGAAATGGAATCACGGCACGCGGAGGGTAGGCATAAATAAACATTCCTCGTACGGCACGTCACGACTCGGGACGAAGTGAAAGGGAGTCGTTTCTAGTCCCTCAGATCACCACTCGCCGGGCGGAACCACGTTCACATCAGCCAACCCTCGGATCGCCCCAACAACACCGTGGGCCGTGTGAGAGCCCGTCTCGGAGACGCCCAGACTCAGGGGGGTCAGATGACTCCCCACCGTCGCACAGAGTCAGGCCTGTCCCGGATCCGTCCGGCCCCGAGGCCAGGGCTCTGGTCACTCGGCCCCAGAGGCCGCCGTGGCGCTTCCTGACCCGCCGCCCAAGAAAACGAAAACATCCTCAGCTGCCCTGCGTCACGCGGAAACGCACGACGTCCTCCTGCCAAGATTTGCCACCAAATCACTCTAAATTGGGCAATTGGCATGAATTGTGGAATGAAGAGCAGGAGACGCTCTGACCCCTTGAACTTCCTCCCCACAGAACTCTCTGGCCCTAGTGGAGGATGGGATGGGGGCGCCGATAATCCCTTAACCTAAAGGTTCACAGTTGCCACTTCCTGGCGACCCATCTCTACCTGGAGGGCCAAGGTGTCAAAGCTAGGATTCCAGTAAAATGAAAACAAGGCAGACAATGAACTAGGAAAGGTAGGTGAGACGTGCGCCTGGAACACGGACGACCAGGACGACAGCGGGCCACACGATGAGTCGGCAATTCACAGAAGGGATGCGAACGGTCGAGAAGCATAGAGGAAGCAGGGGCGCCTGGGTGGCTCCGTCGGTTAAGCGTCTGGTTTCAGCTCAGGTCACGATCTCACAGTTGGTGAATTCGAGCCCCGCGTCAGAATTTGTGCTGACACTGCGGAGCCTGCTTGGGATTCTCTCTGTCCCTTTCTCTCTGCTCCTCCCCCACTCGTGCGCAGGCTATCTCTCAAAATAATAAACATAAAAAAAAAAAAAGCATGGGGAAACAATGTTCAGTCTCACCAGCAAACAAATGAAAGCAAATTAAAACGCTAAGATGATACTTTCCTCCTAATAACTTAGCAGAGATAATACCCGGTCCCGGCGAAGATGCAAAGAAATGAGCCCTCCTACTTGTTGGGATGAGCACTGGGTGCTGTATGGAAGCCAACTTGACAATAAATTATATGAAAGAAAGAGAGAGAGAGAGAAAGTAAGGAGGAAAGAAAGAGAAAAGAAAGAAAGAAAGAAAGAAAGAAAGAGGGAAGAAAGAGAAGAAAGAAAGAAAGAAAGAAAGAAAGAAAGAAAGAAAGAAAGAAAGAAAGAAAGAAAAAGAAAGAAAAGAAAAGAAAAGAAAAGAAAAGAAAAGAAAAGAAAAGAAAAGAAAAGAAAAGAAAAGAAAGAAGCCCTCCCTACACGGACACGGGGCATTTCAAGTGCCAGTCGTTCTGAAGGGCAGTCTGGCAGCATGTTCGAGAGGACATTAAGATGTGGGTAAATTTGACCCAGCAAATGGTTTTTTTTTTTTCAATGTTTATTTATTTTTGAGAGACAGAGAGAGCGTGAGCAGGGGAGGGGCAGAGAGAGAGAGAGGGAGACACAGAATCCGAAGCAGGCTCCAGGCTCCGAGCTGTCAGCCCGGAGCCCGATGCGGGGCTCGAACTCACGAACGGTGAGATCGTGACCGGACCCAAAGTCGGACACTTAACCGACGGAGCCCCCCAGGCGCCCCCTGCCCAGCAAACGTGCTCAGACCGTATCCCAAAGGAATTGGTGAAGCCGTGGGCACAGCTGAATATACGAAAGGTGTATTGAGTTTTCACTTATAATATTGAAAAGTCTGGAAAAAAAAAAAAAAAACCCACCCCAAATCTCCAACAATAAATTGAATAATTATGTACTCCGTCACCAGCCTTGACCCTGCACTCTGAAGAGGGCACGTGGCCCACCCGAGGGGCCCAGAAGTCCCGATTCCTTGGCACCTACCCGCCGTGCGACCTCGGACGGCTCGGAACACCGCGTTCTTGCTCCGAGGCCACCTCCAGCGTCAGGGCCCGGCCGAGGCGGGTGTTCCCGGGGGGGCTGAGCGGCTGGCGGCTCCTTCTCCTTCCGCAGTCTCCCCCGCCAGCCACTGCGCTCCCATGGACGCCCCCATGATTAGCAGCAGCAGTAGGATCCCAGGAAGCTGGGGGAGAGAAATTTTAAAAGCCCAAATACCGGTTGAAAGGAGAGAGAAGGGCACGTACCCCGCCGTGCACGCCGCTCACTGGGTGTTGGCGAGATGCAGAAAGGAACTTTGAGTTTGTGGCCTGACGGTGGGAGTGAGCCCCGGAGCGCCCCCCAACTCGAAGAGAGGGGCCGAGGCAGGCTGTTTCCGCACAGACCGTATTTTTTTTCCCTCCCGCCCCAGGGCTTCCAGCGGTTGGAGCCTCAGTGGTTTCCTCTCCCACCCGCCCAGGCAGTCAGACCTTGGAAGCCTCGAGGGGTGGCCGATCACAAGGCACAGCGTCCTCCATTCTCCAGAACACTGACCTCTGCCGGGGCTATGCCCTCCTCTAGACCAAGGCCAAAGTTGGAGGGACTCCATGGAGTAGTGAACGCTACACTGGCCTCCTGACCCAAGGCCGCCTCAACAGTGATGCGACTCGCACCCCAGAGCACCCCCCCCCGCCCCCACCGCGGGATCAGGTGGAAACGAGTCTCGGGCAGAAACCACCTCCTCGCTTAGCTCCTTCCCCTGCCCCAGCCGCCTCCCCCACTCTTCTCCTGAGAGCTCCTTTCCAACCAACCACTCCAACAAGCGTCTCCATTTCAGGATCTGCTTCAGAGAAGGGGGGCTGAGCAGACCAGCTTTGATTGAACCCCCTGGCCATTCCCGAACGTTCCCTCTGAGCCACGCCCCACACCGGAAGCCCCTGCGTCGTTCTTGGGATTTCCGCTCCATGGAGAGACCGTCCAAGATGGCCGAAGCGGAAGGAAACCTTAGCCTACATACAGCTCTGCGTTTCCCAGCGTGGGTTCTAAGGAATATCAATCTCACTGCGAGGTGGGAAAGCAAAAGGGATTCTGCCTGCACATAAATTTCAGAAATTCTGGCTGAAAAGTTAAAAGGATCCCTCGGCTACTCTTAGTGTTTCATATTCAAATAGGTTCTGGGACCCCAAGGCAGCATTTCTCAACCTCATTGGGGCCAGATAAGTCTTTGTTGTGGGGACTGCCCTGGGCATGTCAGCAGCATCCCTGGCCTCTCTACTTGTTCAACCCACCCCCTCCCCGCTGTGACAACCAAAAAATGCAGACGTTACCAAATGTCTGGGGGGGGGGGGGGGTTGAGAACCACTGCCCTCGGGGAAAGATGTTGTCCACCAAGTCCTTTGGTTTTTTTAACATCTCTCAGAACTACAATTCGGCAGAACACAATCTAGAAACTATTGATCTCCGAAACCAACTTCCATTTCACAGTTGAAGGAGCCAAGGCCTTGAGAGGGGACAGGGCCTACCAGCAAAAAACGAGTCAGTAGCAATTCGGAAACTCAAACCCAAGTCCCTTGACCCAAGGCCAATGCAGCTCTGTTTCCCCAGGGGAGTAAAACTTCCCAAGGGCCCTGAAGGGTGGCACAGGCGAGCCCGTGGGAAGGACTAGCCCCTGCGCTAAAACCTGACGGGGGTCCCATTTGGCCACGCCTTTTCCGTTTTCAATCTGGCCTCCCTTGCTTCTTTCTAGGTTCTGGAAATTGTCATGCTTGTATGTGTGACCTCCCCCCACCTCCCCCCATCCCAGCTGCACCACCCCCTCCCCCATCCAAGACCCTTCTTTTCAAAAACAGCAAGGCTTTCCTTAACCTACCTTGGAAATTAAGTCCCAGGAAAAGCCGGCATCTAATCCATTTCACATGCTAAATTATTACAATTGAAAGGCAAAATCTCAACTGCGCAGCTTTAAAAACATCTGTGTTTTTCTTTTGACTTTTGGGGATAATTATCCCAGCTCATATTGTGATTGCTAATTACTAAGCTAAACTAACCTGCTGAAGGGCTCTGGGGTGGGGGGGGAGGGCAGGGGTTCTTTTCAAAGCATTCTCCCTCAGACCATTAAATCATCTGAAAACGGAAACAGAAAATGGACCGGCCACCGGGAGCTCTCCCCACGCACGCCAGGGCTGGCCTGATGTGGGACCCTGCAGCAATCTCTCACTGGGGATCCCCAGATCGGGGGCCAGGAGAGGGGCGGGGGATGCCGTGGGGGAAATTTAATTTAATCAGACCGCTAGCTGTGAATTTTTTTTCAGGAACAAATAATTAATTTGATGGAGTTTTCCTTTATACAGAAACCAGGCAAAACCGGGATTCCCAAACCCTGACAAACCATATTTCACGTTGAACCAAGAACCAAAGCCAAATATTTATTGCTTTAAAAAACTGACTTAAAGCCAACGAAGACATCATTTAAAAGATGAATAGGGAGTGAATCTTTTCGAACCAAAACCAAGACTTCAGCGTGGCATCTCAGTGAAATAAGAGCCTTCGTTCACTCAGTTGAGCCTTGTATGAGTCCCCACCACAGAGCAGGGGCTGAGGACACAACGGTAGCCAGACAGGCGCGGTCCCTGCCCTCCCGGAGCTCAGACTCTGGTAGGGGGACTCTAGAGAAGAAAGCAGGTGCTTCTGAGTCAGGCCAAGAAGGGCTCCGAGGGGGTAGGACAGGTGTCCTTGATCCTGAGAGGGGCCTCCTGTTCCCGGGCAGAGTGATATGAGGCTCAGCCAGGAGACTGAGTCAGAGGCAGCCCACAGGGCGAAGGGAGGCATGGTTAAGATTGCTGTAGACGGAGAGCAGTACACGCAAAGGACCCGGGGTGATGGTGCAGGGGCAGCTGAGAGGTGAGCACAGCACAGACCACCGAGGCGCTAGAGGATGTCCCAGAGAGCCGGGCCTCTGCCCTGACAGTGCCGGGGAGCCAGCAAAGGCACTAGGCAGAGGCATGACCAGATCGCAGTCCCACTTGGTATCGATTTACTCTCCCGAACGAACTTGCACGGAAACGTGTCGTTCAAGCGTGACGAGCCCCGATTCCCACAGGGCTGTTCGGGCAGGAGGAAGGCCCAGCCCCATAATGAATCCGTGGGTCTGGGCAGAGGCTGCAGACCCAGAGGGGAGTCTCGCGTGCCGAGGGCAGCTGGGCTCTGAAGGCCAGCACCCTCTGAGCAGCCCCCCGAGCTTCTGCCTCTGCAGAGATCCCCCTCCGCAGGGGTGGGAGGGGCCGCTTGATCTGGGAGCCAGCAGCGCTGTTGGTTACACAGCCGCCAGGAGAGAGCATGTGCCGCTTGGGAACGTCACACACGTGCCGACGAAGAAATCAAAGCGAGTCAAGGCGGCTTCCAAGAGCCCACCCCTCGTCCAACAAGGAAAAGGAATCCTTTGCGTGGCTCAGAAATCAAACTTCTGGAGGAAATGCAAGCGGGAGAGGGAAAGAGGCAAGGTTGCTTCGGTGGATGGGCAGGTGCCCGGAGAGGGAAGGTGGGGGGGTTGCAGGGGCAGCTGCTCAAAAGGGAATTTGGGGAAGCACCGTCCTACTGGATGAGTCTCCCCTTGCGTCAACTTGTGCGACCCCAACAAACTCTCGGATGCGTCTTTCTCAACGCGTCTGGAGTCTAACGTGTTCTTGCGTGCTCCCCGTGGGCCGGTGTGCAGGCAAGGGGCTCACGGGGGTCCGGCTACGTTGGAGTTACGTGGACATTTCTCCTTCGGTCCTCACAATAAGCCTTTGAAGTAAGTCTTGTCAGCCCCACAGCCCAGAGAGGGTGGGAAATCGGCTGCGGTTGCCCCGCTGGAGGTCTGGACGGACACCCAGCAAGACGGATGGAGGGAAACAGCTTGTCGACTGAGGGATAAATGCAGCTGTCCGTAAACAAGACCCGTGTGAGCAGCTGTGGGGATGAGGACACCACTGGGGACGGCTCTGTTGGCTTCCCGGCCGGAGGGCAGGAGAGGTGGTACTGGAAGGCAGCCGAGGCCTCATGGCCCAGAAGGGATGAGAGCGAGTCAGAAGGAGCCGAGGGGGCTTCCCGGGCCCACCCCTGGAATCACGAGCTCAGGCCCTGGGGGAGGCCTCCCAGCCTGGCGACAGACCCTCCCAGGAACCCACGACCCCAGAGCTGCCCTCAGCCCCCAAAGCCGAGGGCTTCCCTCTCCTGACAGGCTGGTGGCTCCGTGGGACGAAACCAGAGCCAGCCTTTGGGACCTTTCTGGGACACACTGGGACCTTTCTCCCACGACTGGTCTCTGAGCCGAGGAAACCAGATGTCAGCCGGGAAGGAACGCACCAGGGTCCGGCCTGGCTTTCCCCAGGGCAGTGAGTGTCTTGCACTGGGCGCTGTGACTCGCCTGCCTTTCCTTGTGCGGAGGCTGACGGACTCTGACTTGGGGAGACAGCCCCCCACCCCGCGAGATCCTGCCTCGGCGGGGCTGTCAGTCAAGGGTGGCCAGGTGACCTGAGCCGGGGCCCTCGGAACTTTCTCCCCGGATTTGGGAGCCCAGGGCACAGTTCCCACTCTGCTATCCCCTCTGCAAGGCGCCTGGTATCCTTCCAGAACATTCCTTCTCTGCTTACACCAGTCTGAGTGTCTCTTGCTTGCCGTGGAGGAAGCTGACTGGCCTCTGGAGGCACCCTGAGGTCCAGGCAGCGGGATCACAAACCGGGGCACACACTTCGGGAAGGCTCAGAAAGTCCCTCACAAAGCCTCTCAGCCCGAACCGCTCTGCCCGAAGGAGAGGAAACCCAAAGGAAGTGGGGTGAAGGCAGAAGATGAGGGGTAGGTGGGGACCCATTTAGTGTCCTCCTGGACACAGCACGGCACCACCCGGTCCCTGCGAGGGCCGCACCGTGACCCCCGGAGAGGGGCCTCCAGGCCCCCTGCTAGTCAGAGGCCAGGCCACATTTAAGCCCAGTCCTGACCCTGCTCTGCCCACTGCCCTGAACCCCTGACACCTAGAGAGTGTCACACACACACACACCATGAGTTAGGTTCAGCCCTCCGTGTGTTCAGCATTGCCCACGGAGGTTCCAGGTGCCGGGCCGGGGATGAGCGGCAGAAGGCAGAAGGAACAAGGGGCCAGCTGTCAGTGCCTGCCCCTCCCCGTGCTGCGGGAATTCTCCCACGGCGAGGGCAGAGTTACAGCCTCTACCTGAGACTCGGGGCATCACCACCACCTGCCTGAGCTCGCCCCCTGGGCGATGGCAACACCAGGATTCAACTCCAAAGGCACCACCTCCTTCCCGGTACAGAACAGGTGCCCTCTGGTGTGCCCAGCGCGGAAGGAGTGGGCCCAGTGCAGTGGTAGTTCGGAAGAGGAGCCACCCGACCAGTCAGGGAAGGCTTCCCGGAGGAGGGAGCACCGATGGATGGGAAGGAATCTCAACAGCCGCATCCAGGCAGGGGATGGGAATTACAGGCTGAGGGTAGAGCCCGGGCAAAGCGGCTGGCCACCCACCCCCGCCCCCGGGACACACGGGCACACGCGCACGAACGCACACTCACGTGCTCACATCTACTCACACTTCCACGCACCCTCCCAACCCTGGCGGTGGCAGGGGGCCTGCTCCCTGACCTCACAGAGGGAGACGCCCTCAGGGAGGGGCCCGCGTCACGGCCGCCACAGCCAGGGACACCCAGGGGGCCTGCGCTCCGGGTCGCCGGCCAGCCCGCTGGCGGGAAGGGCGACCACAGAGCATCTGCGCCTGTGCCTGGAGGAGCCTGCAGACACATGTGGTCCCTCCGCTCTGACCAGTGTCTGCTTCTTTCCCTCTCTTTGTCTCCTCCTGAGGTTTAATTTCCGGAGGGATCCCAAAAGAGCCCGTCTCGCCCCTGCTCCCGGGGGGCCTGGGAGGGCAGCAGGCAGGGGCCCTCTCTCCCCTCCATAGTGTGGGGGTGGGTGCCCTCCCGGCGGCCCTGGCCTCACCCCCAGACCCCGTCACGTTGCCCCGGATTTCTTGCCTCACACTTCGGCATTCCAGACACTTCCCTGACAGCCTACCCCCCTGGCACCGGGCTGGCTTGTTTGCTGTGGGATTTTTGATACGGGTTAAAACCCAAATGTCCGACTCAGCAGTCTGAAAACCTTGACAGCTGGAAGAAATGTTTGGTCAACACTTTATTTCTGTACAGGGGGAGGGAAAAACCCAGGCCTACGTTTAATTCCTTCTGTCCCAGGTATCTGCTGGGCGGGACTGAGTCACACATGCCTGGCAGGCTTGACGAAAGGTCCCAGTGTCACGTGTGCTTAGATTTGAGCCCCTTCGCTACAAAGCGCAGCCCCTTGGGGAGTGCCCATCCCTACTCACTGTATCAGAAGTGAGAGTCACCCATTTCGCGGAAGAGGAGATTGAGGCTAGACGGATGGGGTGGCAGCCTGAATAACACAGGGAGGGGTTCAAAGTCCCCCTGCCTGACTGGGTCCCCCACTCTGCCCCACCGCACTGCCCCCGGCCCAACCCAGGCTCCCCGCTCAGGTAGGGGTGCTGGCCTTTTAGCCCACGGTGTCCAGCCATGGGCTCTGTCCTGATGGCCAAAGGCTCACATTCCCACCCAGCCCTGTGTGGCTGGCCACACTCACCTGGGCTCCAGGCGGTGATGACAGCCCAAGGTGTGGTATCCAACCCACAGCACCCTGATCAGTTCTGGGATGACCCGTAAGAGGGACAATGCCAACCAGGGGCACATTCGGACGGGGGCAGGTGCAGCATGGGGAAGAATTCAGATCTCATCACGGTTAGGGCCCACCTTCCCTGGGTGTGCCCCTGGGACAGGACTGATCCCGGCCCGTTAAGCGCCTTTACTCCCACCAAGCAGCCCGCAAGGAGGGTCCTCACTCCCGACACCCTGGAGGCGCCATCCCGGTGGTGTCCTTGGCTCTGACAAGGTATAGACCACCCAGACTAACCCTCGGGGGCCGGCAGAGTCCAAGTCTCAGGTGCCCTGGGTCACCCCTGCCCTGGGAGGTTAGTAGCAGCCCAGAGGAGCTGGACAGCTGTGTCACCTCAGACTTCATTTTATTTACTTTTTTACTTTAAAAAACTTTTTCATGTTTATTTTCGAGAGAGAGAACGAGAGACAGAGGGTGAGTGGGGCAGAGCAGGGGAGAGGGAGACACAGAATCCGAAGCAGGCTCCAGGCTCCGAGCCGTCAGCACGGCGCCCGACGCAGGGCTCGAACCCACGAACCTGGGCTGAATCACGACCTGAGCCGAAGTCGGTCGCTTGGCCGACTGAGCCCCCCAGGCGCCCCTCAGACTTCATTTCAGATGCACGCGCCCCCGGCGCTGGTGGGAGCCACACTGTTCTCAACCCAGGAGAAATTACAGACCTTTCACCACACTGCACAGTCGTGAATGCCATTCTAAAAATAGAGCCAGCCTCCCGTTTATAGTTCCCATATTCCATGTCACGGCGGCGTGGGGCTCTGTTTTGCAAGTGAGCCAGGAGGCGGGCTGGCCAGGGTGTCCCATCCCCAGAGGAGGAGAGAGCCTGGAATCGAGGGGCCAGAAACACGCACTTCGGGAGTGCGGCGGGCTTGCAGGGCTGGAACCGTCCCCACGCCCCCAGGGACCTGCGGGGCAGGGACACCTGCGTGGTCCAAACGACGTGGCTGGAGGTCACAGGGGTAGAACCCTCCTTAATGACACCCAACGGAGTTCTTTAACCGGAGCCTTATAAAGCCAGCCAAAGGATTAGTTAAAAGCAAAACACGGATGAGACCGGTGATGGCAGGGGGAAGGGACGCATCTCTTAGCGTACCATGTGGCACTGTGTAGTCACGTAGCCGTGTAACACAGCTTATTTAACGCCGTGCTCGCAGCCACTGGCTGGCACACCCACAACCCCCATTTCTGGGTGAGTCTCAGATGAGTGGCCACATGGCTTGTGGGGAGGGCAGCTGGTGCTCAGACAAAAGGCCCAGTGGCTCCCAAGCCTGCCTGGTGACCGCCACGTCAGACGTGGACGTGACCAGAGGGTCTCCCGAGAACCCCCTCGCCTGCAAACATGCGGTGACTCTCAGACATGGAGGCCCAGCTTCGTTGCCGGAGGCCTGGCCTCGAGGAACCTCTCGGCCAGAAGCTGGTTCAAATGCTTTCTTTGCATCATTTTATGGCGTATTTCTAGATCCCACACTCTTCTGTGTTCCACACTCGTCATGTCAGAGCAGTGCTTTCCTGGCATCAGGGTTTGTACACGAATCGCAAATTCTCAGACGGTGCAAGATGCAGGAGGCTTGGCTCTCCGTGTTTCTGTCGGTATCATTCTGGTGCATGCTTCTGTTCTGGCTACTGCACAGAACCGTGCGAGGCTGAGCACAGGGCCCTGCTCCTTGCTTAGCACAGAAGGCGTTCTTTGCACCTCTCTCTTGGGGCTACAGATTTGTTGCCTGGCTTTTTGGCAATTTGTGAACAATTTTTTTACTGCTTTCTGAGATGTCTTTTCTGGATCCCCGGACCCGGACCTGGTTGCTGGGATCTCCACGGTCCTCTCCCTCAGGGAGGGTTGTATGTCTCTGTGGGAGAAAGGAACCACTTGTCTTTCCAGGGTCTCACCTTCTGTTTGGGGAACAGCCTTGGAACCTTTTAACCTTCTAGAAGCCACCTCTGGACATTTGGTGAAATACGTTTTCCATCAACCTGATGGCATTTAAGCTGGCAAATTCTTGGCAAGCTAAGATACCCGTCCCCGAAAAAGAGTAGAGACGGTATCTTGGCCACGACCCCTCAGACAGGAAACCCTGGTGGGGACATATTATGGAAATTAAACCCACCTTTACACGACGCTGCAGGGAGGAAACTCAATAGCCCTGAAATTCTCCTTTTTCCAGGAGAAAATGCAATTAGGCAGATTTTGATTACATACGAAATTCTAAAATAGTCCTGCAGCCTTTTTCTCCCTTTTAAAAATATATAAGCAAATGAGGGCTTTTTGCACCTGGCAGCGAGAAGCCCCAGAATCTTAACATCATCCGGGCCTGTGAAGGTCAATGCTGGGGGCGGGAGGGGGGCAGGAGAATCAGGATTCTGATGGTGTCTGCCAGTGATGTCCAAATTTCAATCTGGAAAAAGTTGACCTTGAGGTGCTTTAAGGAATAAGGAGACAGAGCTCTATCACCATTGCAAAGGTTTCTCTTCGCCCCAGAATGGGAAGACGGGGGTGGCGGTTTGTAGGCCAAGACCTCCAAACCGGCCCAGTCTTCTTCCCCACACCAGCTTCCGGAAGGACTTCCAGAAGCCCTGTGGCACCTCCAAAGAGCCCTTGTCCATGCTCTCTACTCCCAGCGGGAGTCGCTCTAGTAGAGTGTTTTCTCGCGATACACCATTCCCCGGGGACCTGTCCTTTGGAAGGAATAAAGTGCCCGCTGAGCACTTACTCTGAGTCTGATTCCTTCCCTACAACCACTCTGAACACATCGCAGACAACACAACCAGGGGCGTGCAGGAACAACCCGGAGAAGTCCACACAGCCAGGAAGCCCCCTGGAGGCAGGATTCAAACCAAACCCTTCGCAAAAAGCCTCTGCTCTTTCCCCACCACACCTTGCTGCCTCTATAGAGGGGAGATTGCAACAAAGGAATGACTCTCTAATGGTGGAACTGTCAACACCGGCTCTTGTGTCCGAACAGGCTAGGAAGTGGCCGCTCAGATCCGCTCAGTTGACTCCAGCGTGTCTGCGGGAGGCCCGCGGTGCTGGGTCCGCGCTGTCTCTGCTGAGACATCTGCTAAGGGGCGTGGTGAGAAGCGCCCTAAAAGGAGCAAGTGCACAGTTTTGCCGTTGGCAAACCAGGCTCCTGCCACTTTTCCCCCCGAATCCTCACAAGGACACGGAGGGGGGATCGTGCTGCCTACTTAGTAGCGGCGAAAACTCAAGCACACAAAGGGAACGAGGACAGTTTGATGCAAAAGACTTCATACTCCTTGTCTGCCTCGGCGCACCCAAAAAAGTATTTTTTTGACTTCAAGTTCTCTCCGCTCCCACTTCCGACTTCATCAGATGATTTACGTTTCCAAAAGCATCTTTTAATGTTTACAAGACCGGCTGATTTTAACTCCCCAGGACTCAGCCCCAGACATCAAAAACTGTGTTTTTATCAAATAGAAGGAGGAGGATGCAAAGGATCCACTTACATTTTAAAGGTTTGTTGTGGGTTTTCCCCCCCCCCTTGCAGCCAAGCGCTGAAAGTCGAAGGGAATCTGTTAACATATTGATTGCTTTGAGCACTATTTTAAATTAGCTTTCTGTTCCCCTCCATATGCTTTTCCATTAAATTTAAATAAATTAAAGTTCACATTTCTGGAAGAGATATGCTGGGTCCTTCTCAGGATTTGAGATGAATTTATCAGCCAGGTTCCCGCTGTCGGAAATTCATCAGCAGCATCAGGTCGGCGCCCCAGGAGGCCACTTGCTTTCTCCCTCTCAGGAACACGCTGTGGGACACAGACGTCACCGCCTATGGGACCAGCCTGGCTGCTGCCTTCACACACTGACCCGGGGAGGGTCTTCGCCTTCAGGAACGGCTTTGCCTACTGGTGAGCCCGTGGGGCCACAAAGGACTGCCTCCAGGGTGCACGGTGGCTGCTGGGCTTTGCTTGGGCACCAAGTCACTCCTTCCCGGTCCCACCCCAGGCCTGTGGCAGCCACACCCTCACCCCCACGAGCAGACACAACAGATGAATCGGAACAGTTAAGAAATAGAAACGGGGGCACCTGGGTGGCTCAGTTGGTTAAACGTCCGACCTCGACTCAGGTCATGATCTCACGGTTTGTGAGTTTGAGCCCGCCGTGTGGCTCTCTGCTCTCAGCGCAGAGCCTGCTTCGGCGGGTCCTCTGTCCCCCCTCTCTCTCCGCCCCTCCCCTGCTGGTTCTCTCTTTCAAAATGAATCAATAAACTTACAAAAAAAAAATAGTAATGAGTATTGCACCCCTCACGACTCTTTCCGGTACATGTCAGAAACCCTGCTTGGGTAAGCTTGGTGGGTGTGGAAAAATAATTTTCCCTCTACCCTTGTAGGTTCTTCGCTGAGATCCCTCTGTAAAAAGAAAACCAGGTGAACAGGAGAAAAACAGAAGTTTCATAACATGTAAAGCTCCCGTATACGTGGAAGACAACCAGGAAAACTGAGTGAAGCCCCCAAAGGCGCCAAGTCATTACTTTAAATACCGTCTCCAGCTAAAGGCAAAAAACGTTAGGTAGGGGTGGGGGCAGGCGGGGTGGGAGATTATCAGGAAAAACACAGTAAACAAGGCTAAGGCTGTGGTGCAGATAGAAGTCCTTACCTTCTCCATAGATAAGAGTTTCTAGAGAATTAGTCCGCCCCTCCCTGGTACAGAGAGGGAGACAGCCTGATACAGAGAAATCTCCCTTATAAATGGAGACAAACGTCTCCTAGAAAAGGGTAACATCTACGCTGTTTTCAGAGCTTCTGTGTCTGCTGTTTCTTAAAAGTCATCAGCCTGAAAGAATCCTTACGCCAAAGAGACGTATTTTGGGATGACAGATTCTGCTCCCCTTCGGTGACGTAGTGTCTTGCATAAGACCAGGGGCAGAGTTGGCTTATGGCTGGACTGTGCCCAAGCATTCATTCAGGATCTGTCGGCCCGTCTCTCCCTCTCTCCTGTGTTTCTCTCTCCCCAGGACAGAATAGGCATTGGGGGCAGGGCACTTCTGTGGCTCCCCCGACTTGCTTACTGGTGAGGCTCAACCAGGCCGCTATGAGACGAAGGCCACCCTGCCCCTGGGGTCTCCTGTGTGCCCTGGACAGAGACGGCCTCCAGCTCTCTCAGAATGCGCTGGAACGCAGAAACAATCGCCCAGCCACCTCTGCTGATCTCTGCGGGACGCTGTACCCTAGCAAGAACGTGAACCAAGTCCACAACTGCAGGGACACCTCTTCTGAGGTCCTCAATGATGGACATGGGGGAAGGGTCCCCGAAAAGGGGTCCGACGAGGAGGCACAGCAGTGGCATCCCAAGAGAAGCCACCAAAAGTGAAAGAAGCGACCGGGGCCCCAGGAGAAGCACACAGAGGGAGGCTGACCTGACTGTTCCCTCACCCAGCAGGGCATCGCGCTCTGGGAGGAGAAAGCCATGGTAGAGAGGAACAGACAGACCATTGCACCAGGAGCCAGCAGCCTTGCTGAAGGAAGGTCTCTCCAGGAGCTGGCGTCGAGAAGGGGGCCACGATGAGGCGGAGGGGGAGCCGAGGCACCGGCTAAGCGGGGTGGGCAACGGGGATGTGGGCAGGGGCCGTGGAAGCCTGGGAACGCGGTGCGTGGTGGACAGATGCTGGAGGGGGAGGGTCTGCCGGGCAGGACATCACAGCTCCAGTTACAAATGGGGGCCTCCCCGGGGCCAACGGCTGGTTAGAAAGATCCCGGGCAAAACAAGGCCTCCTGTTAATGCGGGATGGAGAAATCCACACGGAGATTTGGGGCTTTGCTGCAAACGTGACTCATTTTCACCAGGAGGTGAACTTTTTTTCAGACGGACTCAAAATAGCATTTGGGGTTCATCTGGCACTATATCGAGGGTCACTGGCGTATGTGATTTTTTTCTGAGTATATGGGTTGTTTTTCTACTGTTTCATACCTAAGGGGCGTGTGCACGTCTGGCAGATGAAAGAAGGTCTCCACCGACTCCCAGCGTCCCCGTGCCATTTGGCCGACTCTGAGAGACTGCCATAGAAGGATGAGGTTTAAGCTCTGGTGTCTCCATTGGGTACATGGTCTACTCTGCTTGGGAGGGAGGGAGGAAAGGAAGGAAAGACGCAAATACAAGACTTTTAGGGTGCCTGGGTGCGTCAGTCGGTTAGGCGTCCAGCTCTTGGTTTCAGCTCAGGTCACGATCTTGCAGTTCATGAGTTCGAACCCTGCACCAGGCTCTGTGCTGACGGTGCAGAGCCTGCTTGGGATTCTCTCTCCCTCTCCCTGCCCCTCCCCTGCTCATGTGCTCTCTCTCTCTCTCTCTCTCTCAAGATGAATAAATAAACTTAAAAAAAAGAACGTAAGACTTTTCCCCCCAAATCATTTAGAGCATTATCTTTTTTTTTTTAATGTCTATTTATTTTCGACAGAGAGAGAGAGACAGAGCATGAGCGGGGGAGGGGCAGAGAGACGGGGAGACACAGAATCCAAAGCAGGCTCCAGGCTCCGAGCAGTCAGCACAGAGCCCGACGCCGGGCTCGAACTCATGAACCGTGAGATCGTGACCTGAGCTAAAGTTGGACGCTCAACCGACTGAGCCACCCAGGTGCCCCTAGAGCATTATCTTTAAACTCATGGCTCTAACACAGTGACCATTTTTATTTTTCTCATTTACATTTTGGTCCTTTTCTATCCACAAGCTAACTTTGCCTATATAAGAGTTACAATCTTTCCACACATGAGGTTGTGTATTTTTTTTTTATCTTAACATTTTCTTAACATTTCCATACATTTCCCCATATAGGCTTGTTTAAAAAATTTTTCAACCGAGTAAATTTGAAGATCTAATTGGCTTTTTCAAGCGATCCATGAATCAAGTAGCATCCCATTGAGTGAGCAGAGAGATTGTCCACAGAGTTGTTCAGAATGGAAGGTTTTTACAGGCAGGAGAGTGGGGCAAGAAAGTTATTAGCAAAGGAGAAGAAATGATTGTTTCAGGCCAGGACATCTTTTTGGGGGGGATGGGAATAGTAGGGCTTGTTATCTTTTTTTTAAAATCTTCTCTCTCTCTCTCTCTTTTTATTAATGATTGCCTCACTAATAGTGATCAAGACATCCCAGATTGACTTTGAAAAGATTATATTCCTAGAATAAACTGAATCTGTAATTCAAAGTCCTGGTTGGCTGTCCTAGGGGGCAAATGACTCCAATTTGGGCTTGTTTTTCGTCTCTTTGTCTGTTTTTCTTTTCTAACGGGGCTGAATGACCAAATACATTCCACTGAGTAGATATGCCGTGATATAACTAAGCTATTTTCTTATTTTCGGACATTACGGTCGTTTCTGTTTCTCTGTGTTTTGCTTTCCTATCGGACGTACTTTTATCCATGATAATGAGCATCTTTGTATACGTGGTCGTTGTTCCATTTGATTGACTTCTTTGCATAGAGTTTCAGATGCCAGAATAAATAAGTACTCAGATTGTAGAAGTCTTTGTGGGTTTTGCTTCATTTCCGCATTTTGTCTTCCAAACATATTGTGCCCACGGATCCATCACGCTACAGGCATCCATCCGTGAGTGTGCCCTCTTCACCTCGGCTTAGTGTATATATTATATTATATTATATTATATTATATTATATTATATTATATTATGTATTATTATATTCTTTGTCAGTCATCCTTTGAAAGCCATGTTATTTTCATCTTCGGTGTAAGTATTCTCCCAGCGCGTTATCCCTTAAAAATTTTTTCCATGATTGTCATTATTCCAAAGTTTGTAGACTTCCCTATTGAACTCAGCCAATCTTTGTCCGTGTGGTGGTTTCGATGGCTTGTGAGACAAGCGATTCATCCATAGATCTGATAAATATTGTTTTCTGTCCTGCCAGTTTATCTAAAATTTAGTTTTCCATATTGTATGCTTGAATCTGCCCGGGCTTTATGAGGTGTATGGTGCCCTGTGGATCCAAACCAATCTTTTTTTCCGAATGACTGTGCTATTATCCAACGTGATTTAAACACACTGCTGCCTTAGTACTTGTTTTGGAAAGTGGACTTTATCGACGCGAGCGTTTTCCATACTCCATTTCTCTGGGCTGCCCTGCTGTCTATCGCTCTGGGCCTGGGCCAGCTGTGTGATTTCAATAGTTTCACTCGATCACATGCTCTTGGGCCCAACAGCTTCAGCTCATACCCCCTGTCTCTCTACTCCTCACTTTGTTGCTCTTTGTATTTTTTAGAGGGGACTTCAAAGCATATTGATTTTAAAACATCTTTGGGGGATTTTGATTGGAAGTGTGTCGAATCCGCACATTAGCTTGGGGGAAGATAGACATCTGTTCAATATTTTATCTTGCCGACCAAGAGCATAGCTTACCTGTCCATCCCGTAAACTCCCTTTGAAAATTAGCTTGATTAATTCAGTGTGAAGGGCTGTGTTCTAGTTCCAACTCTGCCTCTGTCTGGTGGAAGGATTCCAGCAAGAGCTCCTTCCCTCATCCTGACAACGAGAGGCTGGACAGGTTAATTGTTCAGAGAAACAGCAAATACTTGTTTTTTCTTTCCCATTGTAAGCTGCTCAGGTCAGGGATAGGGTCACCCCCTTCTTGTCCTCTTGGTTCGTTGGTCTCCTTCCCGCTTTTTTTGGAGGGGAGCAGGAGAGGGGCAGAGACAGAGGGGGACAGAGGATCCAAAGTGGGCTCTGTGCTTCGCAGCAGGAAGCCTGATGAGGGACTCAGACTCACGAACCATGAGACCATGACCTGAGCCAAAGTCTGATGCTCAAGTGACTGAGCCACCCGGGTGCCCGGTCTCCTTCCCTCTTGGAAAGAGTTCTGCTCATCTGCCCTGTTGGTCACACTCCCTCTGCCACTGGAGACCTCCCCCCCTGCCCCATCTACATCACACCCAAATGACACTGCCTAATGTCCACCTGGATGACCCATTAGGATGGGCTGGCCCTCTTGTGTGGTGATCTGAACCTCAGCCCCCGACTCCCATGACTGCCCTGAAATCGGACGGCTTCCAAAACCACAAACTCACACTGTCTTCCATCTTTTCAGCTAGCTTACATGACCCGACTCTCACTTCTCTGTGACCCTGCAGAGACCCCGGAACCACTGACCCTTTCGTTGTCTCACTACCCAAGTGGTCCTTCCATATTCACTCTCCTTGCTCAGGTCAGATGGCGTCTACAATCGTTACAATCTGCTAGAGGCAGCTGGTGCCCCACGATAGCCCCTTGGCCCTCCGGTGCCTGCACATAACCATCGCTTCTTATCGCAAGCACCTCCATTCAGGGCCTCAGTCCGACCTTTGGGGGCCCCTTCTCCGTGCTCTGGACTGAATTGTGTCTTCCCAGAAGTCACATGTTGGATCTCCAACCTTCAGTGTGAGTACATTTGGAGATAGGGCTTTCACAAGGTAATCATGGATAATTGAGGTTACAAGGGTGGAGTCCTAATCTGATAGGGTTGGGGACTTTACAAGCGGAAGAGAGAGTTCTCTCTCTCCAGGTGCCTGTATTGAGGAAAGGCCATTCGAGCATACAGCAAGAAGGTGGCTGTGTCCAAGCCAGGAAGTGGCCTGTGTCACTAGGAACAAATCAGCCGGCATCTTGATCTTGGAGTTTCTAGCCTCCAAAACTGTGAGTTTCATTGTTTATGCCACCCAGTCTGTGCTGTTTTGTTATGGCAGCCCAACCAGACTTAAACACTCCGTAAGGAAAAAATATTAAAAATTATATTTTATGATTGCGTTGGTAGAAACAGACATATTAATATTATATATTAAAGCATTTTCTGCAAGCCTAAAGTTCATTCACTTTTTTTTTTCCCTTCTTATTAAAAAAGAAAATGGAAACCAAGGCACCTGGGTGGCTCAGTCGGTTGAGTGTCCAACTTTGGTTCAGGTCGTGATCTCACGGTTCGTGGGTTCGAGCCACGAACCCTCATCGAGCTTGCTGCTTGCTGCTGTCAGCTTGGAGCCCTTTTGGGATCCTCTGTCCACCCCCCGCCCCTCCCCCACTCACTGTGTGTGTGTGTGTGTGTGTGTGTGTGTGGTCTCTCTCTCTCTCAAAAATAAACAAAACAGGGGCGCCTGGGTGGCGCAGTCGGTTAAGCCTCCGACTTCAGCCAGGTCATGATCTCGCGGTCCGTGAGTTCGAGCCCCGCGTCAGGCTCTGGGCTGATGGCTCGGAGCCTGGAGCCTGTTTCCGATTCTGTGTCTCCCTCTCTCTCTGCCCCTCCCCCGTTCATGCTCTGTCTCTCTCTGTCCCAAAAATAAATAAAAACGTTGAAAAAAAAATTTTTTTTTTAAAAATAATAAACAAAACATTTTAGAAACAAAAGAAAATGGAAACCATTTCATGAGCCCTACAAGTACCTTGGGTTCTGGGCATTGCACCCATCATGGCTGATGGACAAGATGGAGCTGCCCAGGGCCTTTCTGGGGCCACAGCAGGGTGCTCAGCCATAGGCAGGACGTCCTCTGCGCCAGGCAGCTGGTGCTCCCGGGAGCGGCCCCAGCTAAGGGTGGGTGGGAGTGGGCAGGTAAGTGGCCCCAGCTTCCCGGCCTTTGGGTGGGAGCCCCCTGAGGCGTTCTGTGTACTCTTGCAGAAGTCCATGGTGGGCGTGCGCTCCAATCGCCCACGGTGGAAACCTGCTATTTGTTCGCCTCGAGCCGGCTTTCTTCCCCTCCTCGTGTTGCTTCCCCCATCCAACCCGTGCTTCTTACTATCCCTTCCAAATAAATCCATGCTTTCTTTGCTCTCAAGTCCTTGTCTTCAAGGTCTGTGGGGGGGACACCTAATCTCAGATACAATCATTCTCTTGCAAACACAGTAGAAACCCTCTTAACCAACTTCCCCTTAACGAAGGGTCTGGAGTAACCACCTCTCTGCTCTCCCTCCGTGAACAGCAGCGCCTGATGTCAACACTCGAATGCTCTGGGAGGGAGGGGCTTGTCTCTGGTACCTGCCCGCCTTGGCTCCCACCATGTGCCAAGGGTCAGATGTGATGGTCCCCGACTTGTTCGCACCAGTTTTGTTCCTACAGTGGGGTGGCTTTATTAAACGTGATGCAAGCTAATGAAATATGGATGCGAAAAGAGAGTCGCTGTTTCTATGAAAACAGAGTTGAATACGCCGTGAGACCACATAAAGACACCTTGCTAAAAAGGCTTTCGATCACACGAGACGTAGGCTGCCATCTGTAAGAGACTGGGAAAAATGGTGAAAACCTGGAAGATACCCGAGCCATATCGCTGCAGAATATTGAACTTCTGCCTAAAAGTGAAGCAAACCTGGACGCTGTCGATGTTGCGCGACAATGTGGCGGATGTGACAAGGGCGATCTTCGGTTTCCGAACCCATCGTGCTCTCTCCCCAGGATCTGGGTCAGGGAAGGATGCATCTCAGACAAACACCAGTGTCTAGCTATAATCCCCTCCCCTCTCCCAGCCGGGAGAATTTTCCTCTCCCCTGTGGTGAAACACCAGCTCAGCAAGTAATCATGATCATCTGTCATTAGGCCATGACCTCCGCAGGGGAAACCTCAGGCCCGATTCCTCCTCTCCTGCTGGGGCGCAGATCAGATCCTGCATCCGTCTGAACAGGGCCAGAAGGAGGGATAAAGGCGGTTTTTAGATGAGCATCCCCCCCCTTCCTCATCCTGGTTGACTTTGCGGTCCTCAGCCGTGCTTCCTCCTGATGAAGTTTTGGAGGTGATGGTGGGGTTCACGGGGTCTGGAAGCCGACGGCCAAGAAAGAATTCTCGAAGACGTCTTTGGTGCAAAAAGGTGATTTTATTAAAGCACAGCGACAGGACCCAGGGGCAGGAAGCAGGGCACTGTAAATGTGAGGGGTCACTGTTTTCTGGAATCCAGGGAGATAAAGTCAAGAGGGAGTTTCCAAAGAGACTTTCACGTGCTAAAGGCTTACTGGAGGCCTAGCTATGGTCAAGCTAAGGTTGTTTTTCCCTCTAGCAAAGCAGTAACACGGAGACTGTAGGGAGTTACTGGACTTTAGGCTGTTGATGGGATTTTTTCCGGTAAACGGGTGGAGACTCTTATCAGTTTAACCATGTTGTTTATCCTTCCTTGTTTTGGGTAGCCGGGAGTGTCCGAGAAATATCACACGTGTCCCCCTGGGATTGTGTGTGGGTGGGGGGTGCTAGCTTGGGTTTTGCCCTCAGCCTGCCTCACTCTCCCTCATCACTCTGACACCCCTGGGTCCACCACTTGGCCTCCCACCTCCTCCTGGGCTCTGCACACAGCTCCCAGCACGACGTCAGCCACGTCCCCCGGCGAGAGGGCCTGCTCCCGTCTGTGCCCGGGGTGCCCCCCATCTGCCTGGTACAGTCTTGGGTACCCCACGCATGCTCCCTCGGTACTCCTGGGTAGACCACCAAGGGAGTAAGAAAATCCCTTCTGGCTCAGCCCTGCTATGCCCCTGTGATCTTAACGGGCTTCCATTTCAGTGGCGGACCTTTTCCCGCCCATGTTATCTGATTCCTCATTTCAGGCCCTAAGCAGGGACTGTAATTCACGGGTTCCCTGACAGCCCAGGATCTGCAAGCAGGGCACGGATGAGGAGGACGGTGCAGGAAGAGAAGGCAGTGCTCCTGAGGCCGGCTTTCCAGCTCCCTCGTGTCCTGAGCCTCGGGATCGTGGGGCGATGCAGACCTGACCCTCAGGAGGGAAGAGAGAGGGGTACGGTGTGCCGGGGCGGGTGGTGATCGTGGCCTCCTGGCTCTGGAGGGGCTTGAACAGCCACAACCAGGGCTCCTTCTGACACTGGGGGAAGGGGACCTGGCTGTCCAGGACAGAGATGGGGCAAGAGACTGAATCTGTGATGGGCATCCATCGTGGGCCACGCCGGGCTAAGTCAGGCCCCTCTCCTGGTGGCCTGGGTATCGTTCACGTGGTCAGGCAGCCCCGCAACCCCTCACCCTTAGCCCAGAGGAGGTCTAAAGAGGCCTCTGCTGTTAAAGGCCATCTCTGCTCCTTGGGAGTTCATTCAGGGCCCAGATATTAAGCTTATCAGCTTCTTTCTCCGGGGCCCGGCTGTCCGTTGGCATGTCAGCTCCGCAGGGACAAAGATCCCACCCGCCTATCGTGTTTTGTGTCCGAGCCCCAGAGCCCAGCAGGGCCCCTGACGCGAAGTCCGCGCTCAGGAAGCTCCCATCCAGGGCCCCTTCCCAAGGGCCCCGGGCAACACCTAGTCGGCAAGCCCACTTCTAGCGGAGGAGGGAAAACCACTTTCGTTTCCACGTCTGGAGCGCCCTGACCGTTTGACCAAAGACACAGCACATCTGGAGGCTGCCGTGTGGAGATACATTGGAAGTTTCCCAATCCTGTCATAAAAATTAAAAATTCATCTCGTGAAAAATAGAAGGCAAGTGTAACTAACTGGGAGGTTGGCTGCGTTGCCTGGAAGCTGATGGGGATCAGGTCACGGCGCTGCCGGAGAGAGTCCCCGCGGCGCCTCTGTGCAGAGCGCACCAGCTGCTCCAGCCTCTTACCTGAAACCCTCGGATCAATCGGTGCGTTCCTGCCCCCCTCCCCGCCCCAGGGAACCGGCCCCAGAAGAGACCCGGCCTTTCTCCTTACCTGCGGGCATGCTTTCTTTCAACTCCATCGACGTGGGGGCTGTCCCTCAAGCCTAATTTTCCTTCCAACGTCTCCCCGGTGGCCTCCCAATTGTAGATTGCTGAGCTCACTTGAACAGGTTGGAAAGCGAAGGCTCCTTGCCTCTGAGCCGGAGAAGGACCAGAAATCACACCCCTGAAGGGTGATGGATACGTAGGGCGGCTTCGCGTGGTTTACGACTGTAGTGTAGACCAAGGCTGGATCGCATAGCTGGGCATGAAATTTCAAGCAGTGCCAGGAGACCCATGACCCCCCCGCAACCCTCTCACGTGACCCCCCCCCATTTCACTACAATAATTTCATGATGCTCATCTGGGAGCGTATTGATCGTTGAGCCAAACGAAGAAATGCACACACGGAGTGGTTCCAGACACCCCGAGGCACGCGACAACGTGCCTTCGAACCCCAAGAACACTCACGTGGCCCAAAGCCCCCCATAACGACAGAGTTGTGGTCCAGTTCCCACTACGTGATGGCCTCATGCTGAACAGAGTATACGTCCCTTGGGCTTTGGCTGTGAGACTCGCTCTGGCCACGTGGGTGTTGTTAGCAGGCCCAGCAAACAGCCCGGAATGTGCTTGCCCAGTGGGGTCTGCTGTCTCACTCTGGGGATCGTCATGAGAAGAACACGCCCCAGACGCTGCTAGCCCTCCGGCCAGGTTCCGGAATGAGACACGTGGAGCAGACCACACGCCCCGCTGGCTGCCGGTCCAGGTGCGACGCCTGACGTGTGGGGACACCTAATCCCGGGCTGCACCTGGGGGCCCTACAGCCCAGAGCCAGGAGCCAAAAGTCTAAGCCAGCCCAGCTGAGCTGCAGGCGACCCAAAGACCAACGAGTGATAATAAGTTAATTGTTGTTTTAAGCCACTGAAATCTGGAGCGGTTTGTTACACAGTAGTATTGTGGTGATCGCTGACTGATGCAACATCCAAGCTCATGCAAAGTCTACCCAAGCACTGTGTGGAATACACGCACACACACACACACACACACACACACGCCTTTGCGGTGAGCATAAACATTCACCATCCCAGGGACTGGGATGCCCCCCGCTGCCAGCCTGCGGTCCTCTTTCTCCAAGGCTGCCAAGACCATTGCCAGCACAGCCCGGTCTTCCCAAGACCACTTGTGCCTTTGACATCCATCACCGTGCGGCTCAGAGCTCGGCATCCTTTATCTCGTCAAGTTGTTCTCACATCCTTTCTGCCAAGAAAGCGTTGCTTTTGAAGGCCTGGCAGCTGACTATTTTTCCCCCCCTCCCTACCCCAGTTGTTGCACGCCTGTCAGACTTGTGACATCCCGTTCTCTCGAGGGGAAAAATCGCAGCTGGGATGTGTGCAAACGAGTCCTCAGAATGCGTAGCGTCCATATCCTCGCTGTTGACTCCTCTGACGGGCCTGCTCTTCCCACTCTCGTCACAGCTGCTCCGGCGATGAGCCGCAAACTGATCCGCTCGGTTATCAGAGGGGAGCAGGTGCCCCCACTCCCCCGCTCGCAGCCAGTGGAAGAGGAAAGTCAGGGCTGGAAGAGCCCCTCGGCCCCCCCTTCTCAGAGCCCTCTGCAGGCCGGCTCAGGGACGGGCTTCCCATCTGTCTGCCACCACGGCCCAAGCATCCAGCCGCAGCGTCAAGCTGGGTGGCCTTGAGGGACCCGAGGAGGCCCACCAGCCTCACAGAGACCTCTTCTCAGGCCCACTTTACTGGGGAGGAATGGATGCTGTCTGCACAGGGCACCCCATCCTGGTTCTCTTGAGAGAGTTTGTTGATTCAGCTCTGGGCCAGGCCCAGGTAGGGGAGACACCTGCAGAAACCCGCCGTGGTCCGATCTGCCCCTCCACCCCAGGAAGTTCAACAAGGGCCGCCCTAGGATTTTAACGGGAGTCGTAAGGGATGAGTAAAGGTTTCCAGGTGAATCGTGGGAGGGGGAAGGCATTCCGGGGAGAGGGAACGGCGTGTATAAACAATGCGAAGGATATGAAAGTCTAACGTGTTTGGGGAAATGCGGAGCTCACGGAGACTTGACCCCGGGTGACTGGGGAAGGCCGTGGCAATGGGGCCCAGGCAGTCAACTGAGGCTGCGCCTTTAAGCTTCCTTTGCAGCCAGAGTAATGGGTTTGGACCTCTCTGGTGGGCAAGAGGGAACCATGGAGAGATTTGTGCTGGGGGAGATGCAGGGACAAGGTTGCATCTCATCGGGTCCCCCAGCTGCAGGGTAGAAGCTGGATCAGAGAGAGATGGGCTGCGGGACAGGAAGGCCAGCGGCAAAGGTTCGGGGAAGAGCTGACAAGGGTCTGGCCCCACAGGGTGGCCTCGGCAGCAGAAGGAGGGGACAAAGCCCAGTTTCCCTCCCTGCCTCAGCCTGCCCTTGGTTTGCTCGCCATCTGTGAAGACGAGCAGGTGCCCGTTGCTACATTGGCAAGCGAGCTCGGCCTCCTGTTCCTCCCCCTCCTTCATTCTCAGCATCATGAATATCACATCCCGACAATGGGAACTTCAGTGCCTCTTGGATGTGCCCTGCCTGCTCCCTTGGCCGACACCTTTATCCAGGACTTACCAGCTCACTGTCTTGGGGGACTGCCCCAAAGCCCAAGCCCCTGGGTGCCCACTTCCTTTTGGTACCTGATTCTTTCTCCTGCATCCAGCAAATATTTCAGGAGCAGCACAGCAGGCCAGGGCCTTGGGTATCGGGGTCTGAACGTAGTGAACAGCGAACAGAGTCTCTGGCTTTTTAAAGTCTTCTCTACACGGGGGAAGGCAGATGTTAAACAAATTGCTGCAAGGGCGCCAGGGACGCTCGGTTGGTTAAGCGTCCGATGTCGGCTCAGGTCATGAACTCATGGTCCGTGGGTTCGAGCCCCGCGTCGAGCTCTGTGCCGAGAGCTCAGAGCCTGGAGCCTGCTCTGGATCCTGTGTCTCCCTCTCTCTCTCTGCCCCACCCCCGCTCACTCTCTGTCTCTGAAAAATAAAAACATTAAAAACAAAAAAAAATTGCTGCACAGTTTTCAGTGCACACACCTGGGGGAGGGACAACGAGGAACCCTGTACCAGGGCCACAGCCTCTGTCAGGAACGAACACAGAAAGTTCCAGCTGAAGCCTGGAGGCCACCTGGGAGCCATACAGAGCAAGGGGCAGCGTGTGCAGGGCTCTGAGATGGGAAGGAGCTTGGAGGAGAAGGGGACAGGCAGAGCAGGGCCAGACCCGGAGGAGGCCAGTGGGGCGGGGCTTGGAGGCTGTCTGGCCTGTGTGACGGGTGGAGAATTCTCCCTAAACGCAAGAAAACCACTGTGGCGGGCAACTCGTGGCCCTCAAAATATATGTTCACCCAGAACCTTGGAATGTGACCTTATTTGGAATAAGCATCTTTGCAGATGTCGTTGACGTAAGGATCTCAAGACGAGCCCATGTACGTGGGCCCTAAATCTAATAAGTGTCCTTGTAAGAGACAGAAAAGAGAACGGGGGAGAAGGCCGCATGAACACAGAGGCAGAGACAGAGCCTTGCGGTCACAAGCCCAGGAACGCCCGGGGCCACCAGACGCTGGAAGAGGAGAGGGAGACTCTTCCTGTAGAGCTTCCAGAGAGAGCGGTGTGGCCCCGCTGACACCTTGACTTGGGACTCTGGCCTCCAGAAATCCAGATAAAATTAAAAAAACATTTTTTTTAACGTTTATTTTCGAGAGATAGAGCGCAAGCGGGGGTGGGGCAGAGAGAGAGGGAGACACAGAATCCAGGCTCCAGGCTCTGAGCCATCAGCACAGAGCCCGACGCGGAGCTCGAACCCCCGAACCGTGAGATCGTGACTTGAGCGGAAGTCGGACACCTAAACCCACTGAGCCACCAGGCGCCCCCACAATTCTGCTGCTTAAAGCCAAGCTGGTGGCCATGTGGCCATGTAGCAACCCCGGGACACTCATGCCATCGTCAAAAGACTTCAACCCAATGGTGCACACAAAGGGGCCGGCGTGACATGCACGAGTATTCCAGATCCCACCGTGCCTGCCACCCATCAAATATTAATCTGCTGACCACCTATGTCCGCTCCCCCCCCCCCCCCCCACGAAAGCACACAATGCTCCATGGACACTGTGGTGTAAGGAAGGCTCAGCACCTGCCTAGGGGTGTGGTGGTGGAGGGGAGGAGCCGGCACTGGGTGAGACTGGCTTGCTCAGCCCTCTTCCTCAGGCAGGGGCGGGCAACTGCGGGCAGTGGTGGTGAGTGTCTAGCCGGCTGGGGCCTCCCAGTGCCCTCTAGGTCACGGCCAAGAAGGACAGGAGTCACAGGAGGAGGAATAATTAATCACCCCAGGGTGAGGAAGGCACAGGAAAGAAAGCTGAGGTTGGGGGTGGGCCCCCCAAGGCAGTGAGAATGTGAATGAGAAGCCATTTTGCACTTGAATGAGAAGACATTAAATTCCTGGGCTGCCTGGGGGTACAGAGCCCCCCCACCTTCCCCCAGGTGCTGTCCTTGGCCCTCAGGCACCTGCTGTCTTCAGCAGAACAAACCTGAAAACTGACCCTGAGGGCGCCTCCTTGCGGGCCTCACGGCCAGGAATCCTCAGCTCCTGCCTGGTGTTCAGACCCCCATCAGGTAGGGGTCAAGGGGAGCCAGGCGGTCCAGAGGCCTCCGTGGGACAAGTCGAGAACTTCAGGCTCAGCTTTCCCACCTGCGAAATGGGCACAGGGCATCTGACAAGTCCCGGGAAAAAGCTATTTTGCTTCTGACCCACCTGCCACCCTGAGTCTGGACTCCCAACACCTCTCTCCCGCCACCCCTCCCCCCCAACCTGAGACGCCTGCTCCAGGCTCCAGACCATAAACTCCAGCTTATCAGACACTTTCACAGTTAGAAATATGACATTCAACGGCATTGTTATTTTAAAAATAAAAACAGACCAACCACAAACATGTGGCAGCAGCAATATATTTCACCCTGCCCCTCATTTCCTGGAAAGCCTTCATTACTGCTTCCAAAAATACATTCCCAAGGCTCATTAAAGGTCCGAGGGAAAACGGGGCCAGGGTCTCCAGGCCCTTGGGCTTCAGCCGAGCGGGCCGGCACCTGTCGCGGACGGGTGAGTGGGACCATTTGTGAGTGGCGGGTGGCAGGGTGGGGGCTCCGTGTGCAGGGGCCTGAGCACAGAAGCTGAGAGACACTCCTGGGAAGGGACCCCGCCCAGGATATTCTAATTTGCAGCCATCGCTGTGGATTTCATTCCCGTTCCCCTGTGCGTCCCCTTCCCACCGAAGCCAGTCTGGTCCCAGAGAAGCAGAGAGGGCCATTCCGCGGGCCCCTGGCTGACCACGGAGAATGCCTCTGCTGCTGTCCCCTCCCAGGGGCCCCAGAGCCCTTCCCCGCACCAGGCCAAGTCCCTGCCTCTCCTCCAGGTCCGGGGCTGAGCTCTCCCCCCACTCCCCGCCCCACCCCGGGTGGGGTCCTTGTCGCTTGTGGCCTGAGTCGGCCTAAAAGGCTTCTGGGAGAGTTCTGGGAGGCCCGGGGTGACTCATTCCCATGAGAGGGGGTCTCGGGAATGGAGAACGCTACCAAGGACCTCCTCCAGGGTGATCCAAGAAGGTGTGCCTCACCTCCCCCTTCCCCCAGATGCAGGGTCAAAGCCTCAGTGATGGGCAACGCCCCCAAACCCAGGCCTCTGCCTCCTACCCGCAGCCTCCCCGTCCCCCAGCCTGGCAGCCTGCCCCAAGCTGTCCTCTGCCCCCAGCCCCACCGTGCCCACCCTGCCCACGGGGGCTACGCAGCCTGTCCCTTCTCCTGGCTTGTTCCTGCTTTTTCCTCTTAATCTTCACACAGCTAGAGCGCCCCCGGTCCCCACACCCTGCCCCCCAGAGACACCCGTGACTGATCTTCAGTGCCCGCTTCCTGTCGCATGAGGGCACAGTCAGGCCCATTTCCCCCGGGGCCTCACTCACGCCAGCGTGCACCTCGTCTATTCTTATCCCCATTTGACGGAGGAGGAAACCGAGGCCCAGAAAGGTAAATGCACCCAATAAGCCACCAGCTAGTAAGTGGTGGGGTTGTGGCACCTGGCTGGTTTCACGCGGCTCTGCTGCCTCTGGGATCGCCTGACCCACGTGGGCGTGCGGGTGTGGGCACGCCCCTCGGAGAGGGCCCTTGGTGACGGCGGCAGGACTTTGTCTATGCCTGAGACATAGAGCCAGGCTACAGCCCACCCCGGGGCGGGCTCCGGACCCCCCTCTCGGGCTTGATCAGGGGTTTTGGCGGCAATGAGAGGAGGGCGCAGGCCTCCAGCCGATGGCTTAGGCTGCAGTGGCCGTCAGAGAAAATACAACAGAAAGGCCGTCACCGAGAGCACGTCCTTTCAGATGACTTGTGCTTAGGATGCTGTTTTCCACCGGGGAAGCATAAATCTCAGGTATTACATTTTTATCCCTATGTGTGTGAGCCACAGTTCTCCCTGGAGGTGAGACGCGGGGCAGGCGCACCCGGCGTCCCCGCCGCCAAGTCCGCCAGAGGGAACAGGCGTGAGGAATCCCGCCAACCCCGGAACCATCCCCCTCGTGCAGGGCCTTCAGGCCCAAAGGGAGAGCGAGAGGCCAGGAAGCCCAGTGTTCGCGCACTCTGACACGTGGAGGGACAGCAGGGCAGGTACGCCCAGCAGAGGGACCTACCGGCTCCGGGAGGGACCCCCTGCCTGGAGTCCTGGCACAACCAACACCTCCTCGACGGTGTGGAACACTGAGGGAGCACCTGCTGCGTGCCGAGTGCCTTGTGCGCCTTGTGCACCTTGTGCGCCTTGTGCGCCTTGTGCTGCTGTGCGCTGAGCACCTTGTGCGTGTTGCTTAATATTCACGACAACCTGGGAACTCATCTCCATTTCGCAGAGAAGAAAGCAGAATCCAAAATGGTAACCGGCTCGAGGCCATGTGGCCCGTAAGTGAGGCGCTCGGGCGTCAGAGCAACTCTGACCCACAGCGGCTGCGAAAGTAGGAGGCAACTTTTCTCACACTCAGCTGGGCAGGTCGCCAGCCACGTGTGGCATGAAGTCTGGGGAAGGTCAGAGCCACAGGATGGGGATTCTTTGCTCCTGGGCCACCACCGGCCCTGCTCTCTCCGGGACGGAGGCGCCTCTCTGAGCAGGACCTGGAGAGAGTCGGAGTGTCTCAGGAGGCGCTGAGGTCCCCAGGGTGGGCTCCACGAGAGTCACATTGGAAGGAGGACCCACCGGAAAGGCAGCCGCTGCGGGGCTGTACGGATCCCACCGCCCACGCCCTTGGAGGACGCTTTCCCACAGCCTCCTTGAGACCCGGCCCATCTGTCAAAGGCATTTTACACGCAGGCGCTCTGATACGTCCAGTTCTGCACGAGCCCTTTCCACACCTGCTCCCCACGCACAGCGCAGAGCTCTCCGCCTCTAGAGTTCAGGCTTCCTGAAGGCAGGCATGGGACCAGCAGTTTGCTTCACCCCACAGGCCCTGTTAGGAGCAGACCCTTTGTTTTTTAATTGTTTTTAATATTTATTTATTTTCGACAGAGAGAGAGAGCCAGAGCCAGAGACAGAGCAGGAGCAGGAGAGGACAGAGAGGGAGACACAGAATCTTTTAGCAGGCTCCAGGCTCCGAGCCAATAGCACAGAGCCCGATGCGGGGCTCAAACTCACAAGCCGTGAGATCATGCCCTGAGCTGAAGTCGGACGCTTAACCGACTGAGCCACCCAGCGCCCTTAAAATTTTTTTTAAATGTTTATTCATTTTTGAGAGGCAGAGACAGACAGAGTGCAAGCGAGGTGGGGGGGGCAGAGGGAGAGGGAGACAGAATCCGAAGCAGGCTCCAGGCTCCCAGCTGTCAGCACAGAGCCCAACGCAGGGCTCGAACTCACGAACCATAAGATCATGACCTGAGCCGAAGTCAGACACTCAGCCAACAGAGCCACCCAGGGGCCCGCCCCTTGGAATTACTGGTTTTAAAGCAGCTTCACCAAGGAGGTGGTTCAGACAGACTTGCCTACGGGGAAGCACCGAAGGACTCTGGAGCATAATTTCTCATTACTTTAAAAAGATGGTGTGTGTCACATATGATACGTACTGAAATATTCAAATCAAGGAAGAGAAACACAATCCCACTGTTATATTTTGATATATAGTTTTCCAGTCTTTCTCTTTCATACATACTCAGACGTAGAATTTTTTTAAAAACAAAACTGAGACCCTATCGCCTGCTGTGTTCGGCTACTTTATGGAAACATAAAATGCATCGTAAATCTCTTTCCAGGGGCGCCAGGGCGGCTCAGTCGGCTGAGTGTCCAACTCTTGATTTCGGCTCAGGTCGTGATCCCAGGTTCATGGGATCGAGCCCCATGTCGGGCTCCGTGCTGAACGCGGGGCCTGCTTAAGATTCCCTCCCTCTCTCTCTCTCTCTCTCTGCCCCTCTACCCCGCTTGTGCTCTCTCTTTCAAACAAATAAATATCTCTCCCCATCAACAATGTTCTCTGGCAACAACACTCTCAGTGACTGGACGGGACCACACTGCATGTATATCCTCGACAACCCGCTCCCGCTTGTCAGCTCTCCATATGTATTTGTTTGAGATCTCACTATTGTAAACCACACTTGAAAAGTGTCCTCAAGCTGCCCTCCAGAAAGACTGCAATGGCTTGTCCCCCCACCGGCAGATGAGGGCAGGGAAGATATCTCTTGAAATAGTAGCTGTGTTCTTGGCTCTTTCCTCTCCTTAAAAAATTGCCCTCCAGGAGCCTTAGAAGGTTAATGAATGTATTAATTTCTTGTGGGTAAATCATTTGTGAAATCAAAACATCACGGGCATATTGTAATATCTCAGAGTTGCGACAGGTGTCCCAGTAAATGGTGGGCAGAGGAAGTCAGGCATAAGAGACATATTGCTTCTCCCGCAGCCCTGGCCACACCTGGAAGGAGACTCCAGTTGGGTTCGGGGGACCGTACCAGTGGGGGGGGGGGGCTGCTGGCAATTTCCCAGGTTTCTCCAATGTTGGTCACATTTGTGGGCTCAGCTAGCAGAGACCTGCTCCAGCCCTGCCAATGCACGAAGGCTATGCCCAAGAGTAAGGGGGTTGGACTTTAGAACCCCAGAAAGGGGCACCTAGAGATGACACATAGCACCGTCCCTAGGGTGTGGGCCCCTGGGCAAATATTGTTTTCAGGCTTCTGTCTCTATAAACAATTTGAGTCACCCTAAACCAGCAGCCCAATCTCACTTGATCCCAGAAAACAACAACAACAACAAGAACAAGACAACCCCCACCAGAAATGCAAATAGAAACCACACGCCTGTTAGAATGACCATCGTTAATAAGACAAGAGATAACAAATCCTGTTGAGGATGTGGAGGAAAGGGAAACTTCACCCCTGTTGGTGGGGATGTAATTTGGTATAGTCATTATGGAAAACGGTATGGAGATTCTTCAAAAAATGAAAAATCGAACTCCTATAGGCTCCAGCAATCCCTCTTCCGGTCACATAGCCAAGGGAATTGAAATCAGGATCTCGAAGGGGACTCTGCTCTCGCGTGTTCACTGCAGCATTATTCACTATAGTCAAGATGCAGAAACAACCTAAGTGTCTGTCAAAGGATGCGTGGATAAAGATGTGGTGTATATATAAAATGCAATAGTATCAGCCATGAGGAATAAGGAAATCCTGCCGTTTGTGACAACATCGGTGAAACTTTGAGGGCATTATGTTAAATACAATAAGCCGGAGACAAATACTGTAAGATCTCACTTATGTGTGGAACCTTAAAAGGCTGAGCTCATAGAAACAAAGAATGGAGTGGTGGTTTCCAGGGACTAGGCGTGGGGGGAAGTGGGAAGATACCGGTCAGAGCATACAAACTTTCAGTTACAAGATGAATACGTTCCAGGGATCCAATGTACAGCATGGTGATTACATTTAATAATACTGTGTAATATACTTGAAAGTTGATAAGAGGAGGTCTCAAATATTCTCACCACACACACGCACGCACACACATACACACACACACACACACACACACAGTAACTATGTTACAGGATGGAGGCATTAGCTAACACTACAGTATTAATCATTTCGCAATATAGAAGGGTGTCAGATCAACACATTATTCACCTTACACTTATACTCATGCCAACTGTATCTTAATAAAGCTGAAAAATAAATACCCCACCAGTCACTGGGAACAATCCCCCAGGCAGGCCCCCCTTCTGGAACCCGAGCTCTAGGATGACTGCATAGGTGGAAGGGCCAGAGCCCCTTGGAGCATCTGGTCTACCCAATAGATGTGTGGTCGAGAAGGAGCAGCGGGTAGTGGGCTGGAGAGATCCTCAAAGGACAGAAATGGGATTAAGGACCCACATGGGTCCCGGTCCAGGCTTTGGGCTTCCTGCCCAGCCAGCACTGTCATCTGAGCTCCTCCAAACACTAGAGCCAGATTTTTTTTTTGAGAGAGAGAGAGAATGTGAGTAGGGGAGAGGGGCAGAGAGAGAGGGAAGGAGGGGAGAGAGAGAGAGAGAGAGAGAGAGAGAGAGAGAGAGAGAGAGAGAGAATCTTAAGCAGGCTCCACACTCAGTGCTCCATCCCATGTGGGGCTCAATCCCACGACCCTGGGGGTCATGACCTGAGCCGAAAACAAGAGTTAGATGCCCGACTGAACTACCCAGGCACACGTAGAGACAGAGCACTCCGAAGCTATGGACCTGGGCAGGGGCCTGGCTTGCACAAATCTAAGGGTGGTCCTGATGACAGATTTCCCTGGGAGACCCACACTGGGTAAACCAGCTATCCCTTGTATAATGAGTAAAGACGGGCACAGGACAACCATGTGGCTGGACATTTCCTAAGTGTTTCTCCCGTTCTGTACCCACTCTGTGGTCCAGGAGGCTCATCCCTGGGTGTGCATCAGCTAAGCCCCTCTGCCTCTGGTTTTGGTCAATGGGAGGCACAGGCTGAAGACCAAAGGGCGGGAGTGGAGAAAAGCCAGGGTATTTATTTATCCAGTTTCTTGCCTACCAGGCCACGGTCTGAGGAGCACTGCATTCTCTTCCTAAGGCTTTCCTACAGCCCTTACTAAGAAGGCCTTCCCTTTCTACCTAATTATAGCAGTGTGCTGCAGGATGAAGGAACCAGAATACCATGCAAATGGGAGAAGTGTTTGGGGCAGGGAGAGCATCTGAGGCAGGCTTTGAAGAATAGATAGATTTTGTCAGGTGGAAAGAGGGGTGAGCATTCCATCTCCATCCACAGAAGATGCTGAGAAGACGAGAGCTGGTGAAGTAGTTGGATCCAGTCCATGGGGCACTAAGGAGCCTAGACTTTCTTCATGGGCACTGGGGACCCCGTGGTAATTTTTTGAGAAGAGGTTTAAGGAGAAACTTTCCCTGAACCCAAAAAGATAGGATTTTTTTTTTTTTTGCATAATCTAAGCAGTACAAATTGTGATGGAATTCCACATTTACTTAAGCACCCTATAAAAGTAAGGAAGAAAACATGGCAATATTCTATCTTTTTCTCTAGCCCATGAGAGTTGGTAACAAACTCTCAAATACACGTAGACTAAGTCCCCCCCCCTTTTTTTTTTCTTTTTGGAGACTGTTGTTTTTGAACACATTTTGTCTTTTCCATTCCCAGAGGGAAAGTAACTGGGAAGAACGAGAAAGAGACCGCCTCAAGGGTCTACACCCTTCACCCCAAACTCTAAGACTATTTTGGTCCTTGCTCAAAGATGTCCTATTCCAACAGGGGCAGCAGACATTGCTGCACTGAAGCAGGAACTGGTTCCAAAGCTTTCATTCCCAATACCCTTGGGCCAGAGAAAGCAATCAGAAGCCATGCAGAGTGGGGACAAGGATGCTGGTGGCTGTGGTCAAGAGGAAATCAGACCCCGCTTCATGAGTCACCATCATTTTCCCATTGGTGACTCCCCTATTGATGCAGGCAATGTGAAGAACACACTGATGGGGGGGTGGGGGGTCCTGCCCATCAGTGGGAGGAGAGTCACACACCCAGCCCAAGGCTGCAACTCTTGGGTCCCTGAGCAATTCACCAACTGGCCTTACCTTTCTCTGACCTACTGACTTACATCTTGTAAATCCCAGAATCTGAGACTAGAGTAGCTGGGAGAAGTATGAAAGGTCCATGTGATAGTCAAGCCCCGCCCCCTCACCCAATTTACAGATGGGAAACGCTTTGCCCAAGCCCTTCCAGGGCTTTCTCTCCCCATCTATGACTTATCACCAGGTCCCTACCTTCTGCCTTGACTATAGCGCCAGTGGCCCCCCCGCTTTGTACGCTCCATGCTAAGGGCATGACGTGAGACATCCGGAATGTGTATTAGCTTGCCTTTCATGCACTCAAGAAAACTGAACTTAGAGAGGTTGCCCAAATTGCCAGAGCTCACGCAGCTGCTGACTGCTGCAGCTGGGACTTGAGCCTGTCTTGGATGTACGTTGCCTACCTTGTGTGATACATGGTGTTGCATTGGTTGTAGACTCAGCACTACAGGTTTCTACGAGTCCATCACTCGTTTTAGGGGCTGGCAATGCTATCCTGGTGTCTAACCCAAATCCATCTTGGGCCAAAGGATGCCCATCTCCTTTTAGGCCCTTCGCTGGCATTGAGGGCCGCTGAGTAAAGAGCACGGGCCGTGGGAATCTTCTAGGCTCACGAAAGCACTCTCAGCCTTGGCCTTCAGGGCACCGCTGTTCTCTACCTTCCATGTTCTCCATGCATCCTCCAACCTGAGTCAGGACCCATGGCCAGCAATCAATCGTGACTCTGCTCTTATGCAAGTCGGCCTCCGTTCCAAGTGCCCAGAAAGCGAGGGGGCCTTGAAGCCATGAGGCGCTGGTTTCTGCCTTCTCTCCCCTAGGGTCTAGGGACCCCTGCCTTCACTTCCAGAACCTAGCTGTCATGTCTGATCCTTATGTCTCTCCTGTGGCACTGGATTCACTCGTTCTCCTCCCCCCGGGCCCCAACCCCAGGGGCCTCACTCCTAACAGCTAGGCCTGTTGCAGTAGCCCTGGGGAGGCACAGGGCGGCCCCGGTGGGCTTTGGAGGCAGGAGCAGGCTAACCGCCGCTCTGCCCGGTATTAGCTCTGGGGACTTGGTGAGTTACTTGACCTCCCTGAGTCTGAGTTTGTGCTCCTATAACCACAGAAGGCCGTTGTGATGGAGAAATAAATAACACGTGTGACAGCGCTTTGGTCCGGGGCAGAGACCCAACGGTTCCAATTCCTGCTTCCTTTAATCTGTGTCTCCCTGGATCGCAACGGGGATTGAATGAAATGATAAAGTACCAAGCATAGCCCCTGGCGCCAACAGACACTCAATAAACAGAGCTTCCCTTCTGAGGGACTGCCCACTACCTCATCTGTCACCGGAGTTTTGGTTTTAGGGCAATATGGTGGAACTCAGGGCTGACAAACACCAGCCTGTCTCAGAGGCCGGGGCGGGCGTGAGCTGGGCAGGTCGAGGCCAGGCCCCTGGACTTTCTCAGGCCTCTTGCCAGCTGGGATTCTGGGATCCTGGGCTCGGGTGGCCCTGAGACCGCCAGGACCAAAAGCGCTTGCACGAAAGGCCATCCGCGCACGGCGTCTGCCAGCCCGCTCTGCACCTCTGTCCTCTGAGAATCCTCCCAAATCTCCCTCCCCTCCTCCCGCTGCTCTTTAACTGAAACCCATTTTTGTCAATTCAATAATCTTGTTCCCTTACTAAAAATAAAACCCATGCTGCCAGATCTCCAAGAAAGGGGAGCTCTAGGTTCAAGGGCAAATTCCTCCCTTCCTGGCTTGGTCTGGGCTCCCAGGGAGAGAGCAGGGCTGGGAACCCCCACCAAAGCTGCTGTGTCAGGAGGGAGACCCAAGAGAGGGTTGGAGGGACCTTCGGCTACGTGGATTCCCACAGGGGACAAATGGCCAGGCCTCGGCCCCTTCTTCTTGGCCCTTGCTCAATCTTATGGCTCATTTCTTCTCCCTGCAGACAGCTCTGACAAAAGGCCTTTCTACTTTTGCCCAGGCTCTCCCACAATATGAAACCAACAACTGATCAAAATGGTCCCCTCACTTGGGCCTTCATCATTTTTCAATTTTCCGAGCGACTGCCTCCAGCATGTTGTCTCACAGAGGACGGTGGCTGCTTGGGGGAATCCAAGTAGGTGCCTGTCCAGCGCTGAGGTCTGTCGTTGTCCGATTCCAATCTCTCCCAGCAAGGTCCACTTCAGTGGTTAACAGCCTTCTCTAGAAGGCAGTTGATCAAGGAAGTTAAGCATTTGAGTTTGGGAATCAAATGGACCCAGGTTTGAGTCCCGTCTCTGACACTTCGGTGTAGCACTGTGGGCACCTTACCTCTTTGGCCTTCGTTTATTGTCTAGAAGAGGAGATTACACAGAGAAGGGGAACCCACTTCATGGGATGATAAGAGGATTAGATGAGACGATACATACAAAGTGCTTAGCATCGTCCGTGCACAGAGTAATTATGTCAATATGTTTTGATTGTAATTGTGAACACTCTTCCAAAGAGCCTTTCGTGAGCAAGGCTTGAGGGAGAGAGAATATTCTTTTCCTTCTTGGACTACAGTTAGGAAGTTACTCTTCGGCTCAAAGGGGGAATCGGCCCCTGAACCCCACCCCCATCCTCCTATATCTCTTTGCTGTTGTATAGAGTTCACATAAGAAAGGAGAAGGTGTGGCCTGGAGATGGGCACGATCACACAGGGAGCTTTGGAGGAATGCTAACAACTGCCATCTCTGGGGAAGCCCCTAAGCAGAGATTCTTGTGAGGTCCCTGCAATCAGTAACAGATGCTAATAAGAAAGAATGAACTCCTGCCTCCGAAGCTGAGGTCCAGGAACAGGACTAGACAGGGAAGGTTCATGAAACAGCATAACTGAGCGAGGACACGAGTCTGCAGGAAGAGAGGTCCCAGCAGAGCAGTTAAAGGCTGGAGGGGACAAAGCATTGGTAACATTTTTCACATGCAGGAAGGTGGTAGAATATCTTACCTAAGAACCCAGGCTTTGGGTGCAGACAACCCCCATCACATCTCACCTCCACTATCCAGCAGCTGGATGGCTTGGGCCTCATTCCCTCTCTATAAAAGGAGCCTAATAATGGAACCTTTCTCCCAGGGCCACAGTCAGGACTTGTTGAGCGCATACACGTAAAGCCCTGGGCACAGCAAAAGGCACGTGAGTAAATGGAGCCACATCGGCACGTCCAGGTGAAGAGAGCCACTGTCCAAACTCTCTCTCCTCTGTGACGCCAACCTCCTCCCTCCCAACTCTGGCCTATGCTGCCCCACATTCCCCATTCCTTAGCCTCCAGATTGCTACATGAGGGAAATTCTAGAATCTTGATTAGCCATCCAATCTCCTCCCCACTCTAAGGCATAAACTTGCCAGGGAGCATCTAACTTCTACTAGCATATCCCAAGTGACAGAAAACTCATTACCTCCCCGGGTAGTGTGCAGCGTCTGTGGAAAGTTCTAGAAAGTTCTGTCCCTGGTAGCTTGTGTCCCTTGGCTGACGGCAGTTCAGCTGAGTGGTGACTCTGTGTCAAGCACCCTGCCCTGGGTGTTTATCCCTAACAACCACCAGGAGAGATGTGGCCCCTGCCGCCCTGTTGCCCAGCCTAGAGCGGAAAGGCGCTCAGAGCAAACCAAAGCACAGCACGCAGTGATGGGCACCGTAACGTGGGAGCTCCGAGGCTATAGAAGCCGAAAACTGGGTCTTGGTGGATCAGTTAGTTCATTCGTCAAATAAAAAGATGGGGAAGAATGTTCTAAGCAGAGGGAACGACGGGAAGAAAAGGCGCAAGAACGAGGGAGCCCGGTACGCCCAAGGAGGGGAGAGGATTTCCATCTGAGTGGACTTGCGAGGGCCCCCGGGGAGACGTGCAGGGTGGGGTCCGGTAAGCTGGATTCCCACGAGCCCACTGAGGGCTGCCGGGGACCAGTGACCTGATCCTTCTGAGTGTCAGGAGGAGGGCGCCTGGGGAACAGCAGTGGCAGCGGGAGGGGCGGGGAGCCGTGAGCCTCTGCCCCGGGTCCAGATGGAAGGTGGGGGTGCGGGCACTCAGGCGATGGAAAGCGGGGGAGACAGCGAGACACCTGCAACAAGAAAGAAATGCAGGCTGTGCTCGGCCGTGGAGGTGATGGAGTCCGACTTGCCAGCCGCTGCCTCGGGGAGCAAGGTGAATCCCTGCTGCACAGACAGGCCTCGGCCCCAGGAGCAGACAGCGCTCACCCTCCTCTCTCCACCTGCTCCTCCCAGGAGGGCCACAAGGCCCCTCAGGGGCAGCGGGGCAGGGGCACCGCGGGCAGCGGGCTGGAGCAGCTGCCCTCGGGGACGGTGACAGGGAGACAGGGGTCCCCTCCATTCCCCGGTTCCCCTTTGCCTCCCAGGCATCCCGGGCTGGAGCTGGCGTTGTAACTGAAAGGATTATAGACTTGCACCTAGGAGCGACGGTGCACGGAGAGCTCCGGGTGACTTTGCATCCCGGAACCTTCTGGGGATGAGGGACGCAGATCTAAGCCTGGTAACTAACAGGTTTTCAGCCTTGTTTCCTGCACAGCAGATCAGATGCCTCTCCTCCAGAGCAGAAGCCCGCAGAACCCGGCCTTGGCTGTACCCCGGGGGGACCCGGCCTGCGCCCGCTGCCCCCTCAGAACCTCAGCTTCCTCGTCTGTAAAATGGGGTCTCCAGGGTCCCTTCCGGTGCAAAAGATGCCACGATTCTCACCGAAGGGAAAGCCAAGTGTCTCCTGGATTCCACACCCCCTTTCCTTGACCGGGTGCCAGCAATGTTGCCAAGGCAGAGGAGCTCTGAGGGAGAGCCGAGCCGCTTCCAACCCCAGCGGGCGGACCCTCGTGCCCAGGCTTCTCCCCTCCCCATCCCAGCGTGATCTACGGCTCTGGGGAACCGGGGCGTAGCACGCAAAATGCCGCAGTCCCAGACCGGCTGCCGCACTCCACACATACAGGAAATGGACCGTGATACACGTAATATTACATTTTAATGGTCTGCAGCACCAAAGGCAGAATGAGGGATCATTCCTGTGGTGGCAACGGATTAACTCCTTCTCTCCTGGTCTCTTCCGGTCTTCCAACAAAACGAATTGGGGCACAGCACAAAGGTCCCCAAGACAGCACGGTCCCAGGGGCGCCTGGGTGGCTCAGTCGGTTGTGCGTCTGACTCCGGCTCGGGTCACGATCTCGCGGTTGGTGAGTTCGAGCCCCGCGTCGGGCTCTGTGCTGATGGCTCGGAGCCCGGAACCTGCTTCGGATTCCGTGTCTCCCTCTCTCTCCCTGCCCCTAACCCACTCGCATTCTGTCTCTGTCTCTCTCAAAAATAAATCAACATTTAAGAAACATTTTTTTAAAAGCACGGTTCAGAAGTTAGCAACCGATTTACACGAAAGCTTCTGGGACTCTCTTTTTTCTACTGTATCTCAATATACAGGAAGGATGTGACTTTCCGATCGGATCCAGTCCATCTTTCTTTCGTGGACTCCTTCAAAGCCCTCCAGGAGACCCCTTTCACACCCTCAGTGCCACTGGGACCCAGAATCAATAACCCTCCACGGGGCGGGAAGTCTCCAGTGGCTGCCATCTGGGGTATTGTAAAGGGCAACTATTTAAGTCTCTTAAAATTAATACCTCCTGCATACATTCTAGGGCCAGAAGGGACCCAGAGACCCCCAACACCTCCTAAGGTCCAGAGGGAAGAAGACACCTGCTCAGTCACCCCAGGTCAGTGTGGATCCGGGACCAGAGCCTGAGAGATGTTATTGCCACCTAAATGCCTCCCCCCAGGTGACAGCACCATTGGGCCAGGTAGGCGGTCCTTCCTTGCCACGTCCCTCCCAATGGTGTGCTAGCAAATGTTCAACACAGACTCTGGGGGTGGAGGTGCCATTGATTGGCAGCGTTTACGAACAGTGCAAATAGGTGTAAATAGTCTCTCCCCCCATGGCCAATTTCAAGCTACAAGTATGAGTGTCAGCGCAGGGCTGGGAGAGAGGCTCAGCATCACTCAGTATCTGACAGGTACCAAGACACGTAAATAACCTCAGAAACATGCGTCACAACACAAGAATGAGCAAGTGAGGAGTTCTGGGTATTTACCACCTTTGTTTTCAATAGACTTTAATCGAGTTTATGTAATTTCATTTTTAATCTGTTTCTCAAGTTTTATTCATTTTTGACAGAGAGAGACAGAGCGTGAGCAGGGGAGGGGCAGAGAGAGAGAGGGGGAGATGCAGAATCCGAAGCAGGCTCCAGGCTCCGAGCCGTCGGCACAGAGCCCGACGCGGGGCTTGAACTCACGAACCGCGAGATCGTGCCCGGAGCCAAAGTCGGGGACGCTTAACGACTGAGCCACCCAGGCACCCCTGTAATCTAATTTTTAATAATGACTGTGTTGAACAACCTGCTCTCAAAACTCCTGAAAATTTGACCATCAGCAGTTATGAGGCGCTTCGGGTTGGTTCCAGCATGCCACCGCTTCCTCCGCTGGAAGTCACCGGCCGCATCATGTCACTGTCACTGAGAACGAGCCAGGCCCCTGGCTCCCAGCCCCCAGGAGGCCCGGCTGCAACAGACACTGGCCCGGGAGGACCCGTCGGCGGCAGGTACGTCCTTTTCTCATCGATCAGCCTGAGCAGCTGCTGAGCTCCAGGGCTAGAACATATTTTGCTCCCTCTGCAGCTCAGATCCAGTCCCAGACCTCTATGTCCAGCTCCTGCAGGAAGAGAGATTTGGGCAGTAACCTCTCATCTTTAAAGCCTCGGTTGCCTCTTCCAGCTGATCGTCTCTAGGGAAGCCCTCTGTCAAGCAGTGGCTCCAGCCCCCTGACCCAAGGGCACATGAGGCCTCTAGGTGAGACCTACAGCTAGGCTCCTCTTTACTGGGTGGCCAAAAAGAGAGCCTTGACGTTCTCCCCCCACCCCAACCCCCACCCCCCGCAGGATGGGGAAGGGTCTTGAGGATAAAATGGGACAGGACCCAAGACGGGCTCCGAGGATTCCCGCCTCCTGGTGGCAACACATCATACTGAGTAGGGGCAGAATAGGACATCGTGAAATGACAGGGGAGGACGTGGGAGCCTGGGTCATCAAACATATGGAGCTTCCGCTTTGCTCTCCCTCTCTGCTTTGCTCACTCTCAGGGAGGGGCCGGCCCCATGTTGTGAGGACACTCAAGCCGTGGAGACAGCCACGTGAGGAACTGAAGCCTCCTGCCGGGAGCTGGCGTTACCTTCCCTTACCAGCAGCCTGAGTGAGCTCCCTTGAAAATGCCCGCATTCAGTGCCCTACACCACACGGAGCTTTTGGGAGAGGGGACATAAGTCAAAGCATGATCCCTTCCTTCAAGATGATGTCGCCGTAGGGCCTATGTCAGTTAGGAGTCACTTTTGCTGTGTGCACGGTACTACTCTTGGTCACATGGTAACAATAACTTAGACAAGATAGACTTTTGTGTCTCTTCAGTACATAAGGACGGAGCTGGACAAACCAGATCTGTTATGGCGCTCCACCGGGTCCGTGACTCAGGCTCCTTCTATCTTGTTACTCTGCCGTTATCATCATGAGCCTTCTGCCTCCTGGCCCAAGATGGCTGCGTGAGCTCCAACCATTACATCTCCTTCTAGCCCAGAAGGAAGAAGGAAGGAATGAAAGGGGGCACCCCCTCTTGCCTGAAAGACAGTTAGCAGATATTGCACATACCCTTCTGCTTATATCCCATCAGCCCGAGCTTGGTCGTGGGGCCAGTTTTTATTCCTGCATGGCAGTCCATGAGGGGAGAAGCCTCATGTCTCTGGTCCAGCTCTGAATTCTCAGCTCTCCACACTTGCTGAGCGAATGAAGGAGCCAAACACAGACTCTGACACGTCACTATGGTCCAGGACACCTCCGCGCGGGTGCCCCTTGCTAGGAAACCGCTATTCAAACACTCGCGTGCCTGTGACCTGAGCTGGGACCGCTTCTGAGGCATCTCAGAACCCTCTGCCCAGAGCGATGTGCAAAGATTCGGTGCCTGTTTAGTATCTGCTTGGACACAAGCGTGTTCCCTGACTCTGAAGGACCCACCCCGTCTCGTCAGCCACAGTAAAACAAAAAAAAAAAAACAAAAAAAAAAAAACAAATGCCGGACATTCTTATGAGGAAAACAAAACAAACGCAGAGAAGGCAACTGTTTTTAGAGCTCTTTAACTTTCCCCGGGAGCTAGAGTCTATGTGCACACAACACCCAAAGCCCCAGATGAGACATGCGAAACATAATCAATCATGTCAAACCACCGGTCCGAGGGGTTTTGTTTTTGCCACACTGGTTTAGAGGTCATGGAGACACAGACAACAGATGACGTCTAAAGAGTTTTAAATACAAACCACATTTTAAAACAGAGAAAAGGATCCCCTGCTAAGCGTCTGTGAAAAGTGTGCGTGTTTTGCCGGGGATAATCAAAAGCTACCGTCCCCCGGCACGCCAACAGATGAACGGGTGATTCTCGCAGGAACACGTGTGAACAGCTCCCCCAAAGCCCCAAAGGAAGATGAAGAAAGGAAATAGATAAAATTCGTGGAAAACAGAAAATACGGAAAACCACTGAACTGCCCTTGTTATCACAGAAACTATTTGCACCTTCAAACTGGCGAATGTTTTAAAAATAATACACCGTGCTGGAAAACACGCAGTGAGACGGTCAATGGCACGCACCGCCCGCAGAGTACAAATCTGTATACTTTCCTGGAAAGAAGTTTGGAGACATGCATCAGGAACCTCAAAAACGTTGGGGCGCCTGGGTGGCTCAGTGGGCTAGGCGTCCGACTTCCGCTCGGGTCACGATCTCACGGTCCGTGAGTTCCAGCCCCGCATCGGGCTCTGCGCTGACAGCTCGGAGTCCGGAGCCTGCTTCGGATTCTGTGTCTCAGTCTCTCTGCCCCTCCCCTGCCCTCACTCTGTCTCTCTCTCTCTCTCTCTCTCTCTCTCTCTCTCTCAAAAATAAATAAATGTTTTTAAAAAATGTAAAAAAAAAAACCACCTCAAAAGTGTGCACGGTCCACTTGATACAATTATTCTCCTTCTGATCATTTATCCCCAAAATATTCCTTGGTGTCTTCAATAAATCAGACTGTCTGCTATCTACCGTTTGCTGTGCTAGATCTAGATACTAAATACTGAATTAATAAAACATATTCTCGAGGTGCCTGGGTGGCTCAGTCGGTTAAGGGTCCGACTTCAGCTCAGGTCACGATCTCGCGGTCCGTGAGTCTGAGCCCCGCATCGGGCTCTGGGCTGATGGCTCAGAGCCCGGAGCCTGCTTCCAATTCTGTGTCTCCCTCTCTCTCTGCCCCTCCCCCGTTCATGCTCTGTCTCTCTCTGTCTCAAAAATAAATAAACATTAAAAAAAAATTAAAAAAAAAAACATATTCTCTGCCTCATGGAATTTGCAATTCGATGATGAAATAAATAGATAGTAAACAAGTGAAGTTTACAATTTAATGATGAGCCAGAGAGCAAACAAGTGGAGTGTATAATTTAACGATGCAACAGACGGTAAACAAGTAAACAAGCCAGTAAATACATTAAGTGTAAGTTATCACTGCTAAGAAGGACGTCGTCTGGGATGCCTGGGTGGCTCAGGCAGTTAAGTGTTCAACTTCGGCGCGGGTCATGATCCCGCGGTTCTTGAGTTCAAGCCCCGCGGCGGGCTGTGTGCTGACAGCTCAGAGCCTGGAGCCTGCTTGGGATTCTGTGTCTCCCTCTCTCTCTGCCCCTCCCCTGCTTGCACTCTGTCTCTGTCTCTCTCTCAAAAACAAATAAACATTCAAAAAAAAATTTTTTTAATTAAAAAAATAAAAGGATGTGTGTTGCCTGTGGCACAACAGAATTGCTGACAGAGGCTCACCAAGTTTCCACGGAGAGGGTGAGAAAGTCTGAAGAATGAAGAGCCAGCCGTGGTAAAAAAAAAAAAAAAAAAAAAAAAAAAGAGTACTGGGTTTCAGGTAAAGAAAACAGCATATGCAAATGTCCTGAGTTTGGAAAGATCTTCTAGAACTCAGGAACCAAAGAGAGGCCAGGATGGCTGCAGCCTGGCAAACCAGAAGGACCTGAGCTACAGCTGGAGGCGAGTCGGACTTGGGAAGGGAAGTCTGCGTGTCCGTGGGCTTCATGCTGCAGACCATGGGGAGCATTTGAAGGTGCTTGAGCAGGGGAGTAACAGAATCCCAGCTGTACTTTGGAAAGCTCAGTCCGGGAATGTTTTAAGATCCCTGAAGACCTGTTTAAAGAGGCCAACGAGGGGCGCCTGGGTGGCGCAGTCGGTTAAGCGTCCGACTTCAGCCAGGTCACGATCTCGCGGTCCGGGAGTTCGAGCCCCGCGTAGGGCTCTGGGCTGATGGCTCGGAGCCTGGAGCCTGTTTCCGATTCTGTGTCTCCCTCTCTCTCTGCCCCGCCCCCGTTCATGCTCTGTCTCTCTCTGTCCCAAAAATAAATAAACGTTGAAAAAAAATAAAGAGGCCAACGAGACCAGACTGGTAGTCACGAAGTTTCCCGGGAGAGGTATGCCATCCACGGCCAGAGGTCTCTCAGGGGCAGAGGAAAGAGGCATTTTGAGGTAACATCCCATGTTTTGACCACTGATGACTGTGGGCGGCCAAGAAATGGGAGGGCCTGGAGCCATCAGCACATGTGCAGCCTGGGAGGTGCGGGGGGAAGGGCGGGTGGGTGAACAGTTATCAGGACGTGGCAGGAGCAAAAGGTCTAAGGCCACAGATGGACAGCCACAACTTGGACCTCTTGAATCACAGCTCACGTCTCCCTTTTAGGGCCCCTTCCCTGCAACCCTCCAAACACGTGGGGCCCTCGCGCTGCCTCAACTGCCTCACACAGGGCGACACTGAGCACTTCCAAGTCCAGTCCGATGGAAGGCTCAACAATAAAAGGGGACCCAGTTGGGTGTCCTTTGCAATCCCTTTCTTACTGTTCATGGGTTCAATGAATAACCCGCTCAAGGTCACATATTTTCCTAAGGAAATTTTTGCTGGTGAAATTCTCGCACCAAGAGCACTCCTCCATCGTCTCTTCCCCCTTCGGGACAGGCGACTTCATGAGCTGACCTCAAGGTTTTCTTTCCCCTGAGACACTACGGGTTGTCTCCAGCCTTTCTGGGGAACGCCAGCTTGACTCAGCATTTTTCACAAAGGGTTGCCTCGCGTTTATTAGTTCCTTTTCAGCATGAACTGTCTCACCAGCCATTTAAGTGTTTTTGTTTTTTTTCAAGAAGGATGCTTCTGGGAACTTTCCTAGAGGAAGCACAGTGGGGGGAGAAGGATTCCTTGAGGCAGAGGCGGCCCCCCGGGGCCTTGCCTCCGGCGTCTGTGGAGACGAGGCTGCTGGGCCTCATTACCTATCTCCGTGTCTCCTCACATAAAATGGGGTGTTTAACCCAGTGCTCATTTCTCTGGAAATCTTGTGCGGGCCCGAGGAGACCATTGCAACAGATGCAAACCCACAGCCCAGTGTGGAAATGAAGGAGTCGCGTCCAGTGGCTGGGCTCTCGCTAAGCACGCTTCGGAAAACAAACACAGCTCCTGGGAACGTCCAGGCCGAGGCAACGCAACATGGGCGTTCCTGTGAGGTGATGAACTCAGAAAAACACGAGGGCCTCGATGTGGGCCGCTCTCAGTCAGGAAAACTTTTCCTCATAGAGGAAAATTGTTCCGAACGCACCGACTCAATGACTCAATTTTGAAACTGTTTTCTTAAGTCCTATTGAAACGGGAGGTAGGAGGGCTGCACAATAAATCAGTTTATGAAAATACAATTTCCTGTCAGCTGTTCTAAATAAGGTTCTTTTAAGACCGTTGTAGAGTCGGGAGGAGAAATGATCCCCAGTTCCATTGGGAGGCTGTCTTTTTTGTTTTGGGTTGTTGTTTTTTTGTCGTTGTTGTTGGTTGTTTTTTTTGTTTTTGTTTTTGTTTTTTCCTACTGATTTTAAATCTTGTGGATGGATGTACAGGGAGAAAATGAGATGTTTACCACATATTGAGAAACAGGTTTTTAATACTGCAAGACCCTTCCTATCACAAACTCAGGCGACTGCAGGAAGATTTCATTAAACTCCACATTTCACACCGTCTCCTGCGTGCTTTGGAACTGCTAAGGACGCCCATTTAAAGAAAGGAAATCTTCCCACGCCAGCTGCCGAGCCGGCTGCAAAGCCTTTAATAAAATCCTTTTCCACAGAAAGAACTATGGGCTTCCCCCGACAAAGGCCTAACCAGCAGACTCTAGTCCACAGCCACATAAAACGAAATTGAAGTGTGCCATTTTCTGGGGAGTCCCCGGAAGCGATGGAGACAGCTAGATTTCCTTTTTCTTTTGTTTTTAACCGACGAAACATGGCAAACGTAGGGAAAAGTGTAGAGAAATAATATGACAAACTATCCCCCACCAAGATCAAACTTTGCCGTAATTGTTTCAGATCTCTCTCTGTCTCTCTCTCTCTCTCTCTCTCTCTCTCTCTGAAATCACTTAAAATAAGTTAAAGCCACACATTTCATTTCTCCTCTTCCCCAGAAGTAACCCTTGCCCTGACCTGGCATGAATCATTCATATGCTAACTTTAATCTGTTTGCTACAAGTGTATGAATCTGTAAATTGTATACAGGCCGTTGTTTTGTATGTTTTTTAAAGTTCACCTAAGTTAAGGGGGCTCCTGGAGGGCTCGGGCATCTAACTCTTGATTTGGATTTTGGCTTAGGTCATGATCTCACGGTTTGTGAGTTCAGGCCCCATGTCAGGCTCCATGGAGCCTGCTTGGGATCCTCTCTCTCCTTCTCTCTCTGTCCCTCCCCGAGTTGTTCCCTCTCTCTTTCTCTCTCTAAGTAAATAAATAAATAAATAACTTAACAAAAAATAAAGTTCACCAAAGTAGAAATTATTTTGTATGTGTCCCCTGGAAACTTAGCTTTCCCCTCAACATTTTGTTGTGGATGAAGAGACATAGATGGTCTTGACTGAAGAGACTCATCATCGTAAAGATATCACCTCTGCCTAAGTCAATTTACAGATTTAATGCACTTCCAATTTCAAAAAATACCACCAGGGGGTTTTTTTGTTGTTGTTATTGCTTTTTTTTTTTTTTTTTTTTTTCCTGGAGCTAGGCAAGTTGATTAAAAAGTTGACACTAGGGGCGCCTGGGTGGCACAGTCGGTTAAGCGTCCGACTTCAGCCAGGTCATGATCTCGCGGTCCGGGAGTTCGAGCCCCGCGTCGGGCTCTGGGCTGATGGCTCGGAGCCTGGAGCCTGTTTCTGATTCTGTGTCTCCCTCTCTCTCTGACTCTCCCCCGTTCATGCTCTGTCTCTCTCTGTCCGAAAAATAAATAAACGTTGAAAAAAAAAATTAAAAAAAAAAAAGTTGACACTAAAGAACAAAAACGCAAAGCTCGCCAGAAGAACCCGGAAAAAGAAGAGCCATATGGGGGGGGGGGCGGGGCTGCCTGCCATTAACACATATACTGTAAAGCCTGTAATTAGGAGTTTGGTGTTGGCACATGAATAAATAGACCAATGGAACCAAAAGAAAATCCAGAAATAGTTCCAACTGCGTCTGGAGAGTTATCATACGAGAAAGGCGGCTTCGCAAGTCTGTGCGGAGAGATGATTTTTTTTTTTTTTAAGCGGTGTGAAGATAATTGGATAGCCGTGTGGAAAAAGTCAGGCCTGGAGCTCACACCACACATGGGGGTAAAATCCAAACCAGACCAGACATCCCAATATAAAAGCTGAGATTCTGTAGGTACCAGAGGAAAACACGGGTGGGGTCTGTGTCACCCGGGAACAGCTGGCAACGGGACACACTTTCTTAACCAGAAGCAATAAGGGGAAAGGCTGTCCTACTGGAGCACGTTAAAATAAAACTCTTTCTCACAGCAAAATCACCATACACAAGGACAGACACACGACCCAGAGTGGGGGTCCGGAGGGCTCCTGTCTCCGGGTGCCTCCTGGGTCAACAGGCAGTTGGATTCACTTTCTAGACTGGAGGCCACCAAAGTGGCCTAGTTGAGCACAGGGGGCCTGGGGTTCAGGGACCTATGTTTGAATCTGACTCCACCACTTACCAGCCATGGGACCTTGGGGAAATTGTTTAAACCCTCTGGACCATAGTTTCCTCATCGACAATCAAGGGTTAATACCAGTACCTAGTCCTGGGGTTGTGGGGAGGAATAAATGAGTTTCTGTGTATGAAATGCTTAGTTCAGTGCCTAGAACATTCTAGAACCTCATTAATGTGAGCTCTCATTTGCCAAAGGCCCACAGCTTCTCACAAAACCAAAGCCTAGGCTGCGGGTTGGCTGCAGGCTTCTTCTCCCGAGCCCTCCTCGAGCTGAGAAACCCTCCGCATTCCCCAGTTTTCAGCGGCAAGCTGGCCCTGCCCGCCATCTCACAAAGACCTCCTGTGCTCCCCGCTGCTCGCAGGGAACAAATTCTTGCCTGCCGGTGCTATCAAAGCTGACCCTTTCTGACATCTTAACAAGAAATGACTAATACTATTGATGGGCATTTTCTCTTTTTTAATTACTCCGTCTTGCCATATATTTCTCTATTTTCCTAGTTTTGTGTGTGTTTTAATGAATCCGCTTTGGGTTTTGATCCTTTGAATCTTCCCTTTATTTTCCATCAGATTCATTTCTGCCCATCATTTCATCATTTTCTTCTACTTTCTTTGGAGTTTCCCCAAAAGAGACTTTTCCGCTCTCTTAGGTTAAACGCCTAGGTCCTTTACCTTCACTCCTTCTTCCTTTCTAGTTGTTGCATGTAAGGCCGTCTGTTTCTCTCAAGTCATTGCTTGAGTTGACTCCCTCATGTTTTTGTGGGTTGTGGCTGCCATTACTACCACTCACTGGTGGTTGGTGCCCTCCTACCCACAAGAGGATTGTCTCTTCGCCCCCCTCGAGTTTGGCCTGGCCGTGCGGAAATGTGAGTGAAACTGATGAGTTCTGCTCTTGGGCAGAAGCATTTTAGTGTTGACTAAATGATTCAATACTTCCCAGGGTTCTCCTCCTCGAGCTATGGGATTGGTGACGTTCCAGAAGGTTGAAGCTCCATCATCCTTGGTCTCTGGGTGAAGAAAGTGTGAAGCAATGTCTTCTTGGCCAACAACAGACATGTAACAGGAGGCTACATGTCTTTGGTGTGTAAGCCACGAAGATTTGGAGGCTGTTTGTTATCTTAGCATAGCCTACCCTGTCCTGGCTGATACATACAGTATTCTGTTACTGTTCATTTTGAAGTATTTTATAATTTCCATTATGCTGTCTTCTTTGATGTGGGAATCATATACCGAAGTTTTGTATTTCCAATCATATAGAAGGTTGTGATCCCTAATTTTATTACATGCGATCAGAGAAAATAATTTCTCTATGATCTGATGATTCGGCATCTATCAAGATGCATTCTGTGGCTCAATAAAATCAGTTTGGGTAAATATAATCATGTGCTGGGAAAAATATGTGTTGCCTAATTGGTGGGTACTGGGGATCTTTTACCTGTTATTATATCAATATGTGGTTCAACTTTGCTACAACCTTGTTACTTTTATGTTGGCTTGATCTATCAGTCGCTGAGAGAAGCATGTTAGAATCTGCTATGCTTGCGGATTTGTAATTCTTTGTACTCCGCATTCAAGGCATGCTTGCTCTCTACTGTGTGCCCCCTCTGGTCTCTGGTCTCCGGTCTCAGAACCCTGGGGATCACACGGGACTTACCCCCAACACCTCAAGTCTCCTGGGGATGGCTTACTGGGTCACGGACTTCTATAAGTAATGGTGAAAGGGGGGAGCCTTGGCCTTAAAGTTATATTTGTATGTGATTTCAGGGGATTCTCTTTTCCAGAAAGCTTAACGTCCCGGAATGGAAGTTTGGTGAACCAAAACAAGTTTTTGAACCAAAACTGTGAATTCGTAGCCTCACAGATGATAGGAAGACGGAGAGGAAGACAAAGGAAACGGTTTAAATTTGGACCACGTGGTCACTGCTTGGAGCTGGAAGGAGAGATCCGTGTGTGATGAGCTGGCCCTCTCTGTCTCCAGTCTCAACTAACTCTATGGGGCTTCCCGGGCAGGGATGTGGTGCCAGAATGTATTTGAGCAGCCGCAGCCTTTAGCGTGGGAAAAAGAACATGGGGCCCTGCCTGGGGATAGGGACAGGCCGGGAATAAGGACCCTTGCCTGGGAACCTGATGGGCTAGGGATGTGCGTGGGGGTCACGCGGAGCCGAAGACCAGCTGTCATCATCATGAAGAGGACAATAACTGTGCTGATGATGGTGGAGAGGAAAGAGAAGGAAGCGAAGGAGGAAGAGGAGGGGCCTGAGCATGCAGTGGACACGTGCAGAAGAAGAATATTCTGGACGCGGGTTGGAGCCAGATTATGCAAGGAGGTGGGGCGCCTTGAAAGCTACCCTGCAGACAGAGGTTGCGTTTAATCCTAACGGAACCCGGGGACCACTGGCAGTTTTAGAAAATGGGAGTCACAGACATACAGTAGAAAATTAATCTGGCGGCATCTACAGACCACACGCGACGTGAGCGTGAAGTGACGTGGACGCACAAACAGGACCGTCAAGAACAGCAGGGCAGGACTCGGGGCCCCCGTGGGTTGTGAGAAGGGAGGCGGTGGAGGTGGGCAGCTTCCATCCAAACCAACAGCACACGGGCGCCTGCTGTGTGACCGTGCGTTCCAATTACCGAATCACAGTTACCTTCAGGCTTTCGGCGCCCTGCACAACAGCTTGCCCGGCAACCTATTCCTGAAATTGTGCATGGAGCACATTATTATTCATATTTTATAGATGAGGTGGCTGAGGTAATAAGTTAGCTTCAATTTCCTGAACCCAGCAGCTCAATGTAACACGGTACTTAGGAGGCCGGGATCTGGGTCTGAAGATCCACCCCGTAATTGCTTGCTGTGTGGCCTTGAGCAGCGTACTCAACCTCTCCAAGCCTCCATCTGTAAAGATCACGTTGAAATAACATGTGCAAAACGTTCGGCAGACGCCAGGCAGGCACACGGAAAACTCCCAAGAACCATTAGCTGGCCTCATTACTATTATTGTCACGGTCAACGCTGTTCATGCTAAAAGGGACACTACAGAGCCAAGGTCAGAACTGGGGGCTCAGAGTCCGTGTCCTGCCCTCCGCGTGGGGGGAGCTGATCACTCCCCACCTCACAGGTACTGACGATGCCGTGTGGGGATCGCTGAACGGTACGCCCGGAGGTGAACTTGGGAAGCTAAATCAAGTTCGACCTCGAAATCCCGATTTCCCTGCAGCCCGCAGCCTGTGACCGTTTCCACCCCAACATGGAGTCGGTAGAAGATCCTTCGAACAGCGCTGTTTGCTCTGCCCTGTTCGGATGCCCCTTAAAGAGAGGGAACCGTCAGCCGGGATTTTGCTAGACGCTAACCTGCCTTCATCAGGGCTCGCTTGTGCTTAAGCTGATACAGATTCCAGGCTTTAAATAGAAATGATAAATTATTGACTATCATGGTGATTGATTCTCCGACTGTCTGCTGACCACCAAATTGCTCCGATTGTCTCCCGAATGAAAATTGCATAAGTCATTAGCGTGAGCCCACACCAACATCCGTCATGTTAACGATACGGCTGCAATCACTCCTTGACACTAATTACCTTTTCTGACTAATTTTGAATGCGAAATTTTGCTAATGACTGAGACCCACGGTAAAAGGCCCCGTTTTCTGCACGCGTTCTATAATCGATGGCACCTTCATGCCCACATAGCAATTATTAACATTGCGCTCCATCCCGCCTCCTCGCCGCGTTGGCAGCCTTTAAATGGAGAACTCTTTATCCCAGGCTCCTTGACATAAACATAATTTTATCTAGAGTCCCCTGAAAGTGAGCTTCCGGAGAAGCAGAGTCTGCGTGGATAGATTTCTAACTTGTAGAGACAATCGTGAAAAATGTTGAATCCACAGTCCTCCCGCAGCTGGGGGGAGGAGGAGGAGACCGGGCCTCGCCACACGAAAGCGCTGCGCGCGGCTAGGTCACCGGTACCACTGCCTGCCACCCTCACGACGGCCGTGTGTGATGGCTGCTACGAGCCCATTTTACAGATAAGAAACTGGAGCCCAGAGGTCTCGAGTGACCTGCCCAGAGGCTCACAGCTTGTGCACACTGAAGAGAAGAGAGACTGGGAGTATGGTCGACCTCTTCTAAGTTGGCCGTCGGTGACCTCGATCTACCTCCTAGAATAACCCCCTCTCCGTAAGTGCAGGTGAGACCTAGTGACACTGTGATGAATAGAATATGGCAAACGTGAAGGAAGGTCCTTGCAGAGACAGGTGCAAAGAGTCTGGCTTCACCTAGCTCACTTTCCCCCATTCTCACTCACTCACTTGGAGAAAAGCCAGCCGTCATGTTGTGAGCTACCCTTGGAGAGGTCCCCATGACGAGGACCTGAGGGTGGCCTCTGGCTAACATCCCGTGGGGAACCGAATCTTGCCAACAGTCACATGAGTGGCCTTGGAGAGCGCTTTCCCCAGTAGAGCCCTCGGATGAGAGAACAGCCCTCCGACCCCCAGCTGACGTCTTGGTCGCAGCCTCGTCAGAGGCCATGAGCCAGAGGACCCAAGTGAGCCGTGCCCAGATTCCTGACCCGGAGAAACCGTGTGGTGATCAGTGTGTGTGGCTTCACGCCCCTGGGTTTGGGCAGGAAGAGAATACAGACAAGGATCAAACTGATGATGGAACAATGCCAGAGCCGTTGTTTGCTTCCCTCCGTACCATTTGTTTTTTTAATCCCAGACGGGATATTTTATTAATTCTTTGTTGAGAATTCAAACAAAAAATACACAAAATTAAAATCAGAAGCTCCTTTTCCCCCTTCCTCATCCCTTATCATATATTTCCTCCCAAGAGGAACCAACAGTTTTGTGTATCCTTTCTGGACTTTCCTGTATATGGATATCCACATACACGAATTTATTAAATAATGAACAGGGTACCCCCCTACATACTCTTCTGTGATTTGCTTTCTTCATTGAATAGTATATCCTGGATCTCCCCATGCTGGTACATAAAAGAAACTTTTTCCCATTTATTCTACCGACTTCAGAACATGCAGAGGGGTGGACATCTGTTCCCAACACAACTTCAGCAAGTATCCTTATACACAAACGGTGGTGCATTTGCATAAGAATTTCTGTAAAAGAGTGGGGGGCCTGGGTGGCTTAGTCAGTTGAGCATCCGACTTCGCTCAGGTCACGATCTCGCAGTTCGTGGGTTCGAGCCCCGCGTCGGGCTCTGTGCTGCCAGCTCGGAGCCTGGAGCCTGCTTCGGATTCTGTGTCTCCCTCGCTCTCTGCCTCTCCCCCACCCGTGCTCTGTCTCTGTCTCTCTCTCTCAAAAGTAAATAGATACTTTAAAATTTTTAAAGAAAAAAAAAATTTCTGTAAAAGACCTTTCTAGAAATGGAATCGCCTGGGTCATAAGGTGGACACTTTTTAAAGTCTGGCCCTTGTCCTTTCCAGTGCATCATACTGCAGCCGCCAACAAATGAACACCACAGGGTCTCACCATTTCTGCGGAGACAGATGACGTCAGCACCCCCCGAAATCTCAGGTACACCTAGGCAGGTCTCAGGTGGGGAGCCCAAGCCCAGAAGACAGTAAGACTCACAGGCTCAGCCCCCTTCTCTCTTTATAGAGCTTGGAAGACTTTCTTCCTCCTCCATCCTCCTGACTTTTTAGTGGAGACAAATAGAATCCCAAAGGTGGCGTGGGCAGAGACCTATGTCAGCACAGCCAGAATCTAGGCCCAGCTATTCTCAGACTTAGCTGTAGAGTCCTGGCCAAATCCCCGGCCCTTCCTGGCCTCCACTTATCGACTCGTCAGGCTGGATGAGGTCTCCTTCTGCTTGAGTTTATAAGCTGTTTCACGAAATCACTGGCTGAGGGGCCTTAGTCAGGTCTCTTATCCTCTCAGGCAGGGAGATAAAGTAAAAGCCTTTGGAGAGGGATACATTTAATGCACACGTTTTTTTTTAGGCCCCTAGTGAGCCGGGTACCAGAGCCACAGACATGGGCTAACACGATTCCCATCCTAGAGACACCAGAGGCCAGGGAGGGAGGCAGGATCCAGCAGCGGGAGGCTGGGACCACTGTGGTGTCCCCACCAAGGCAAGGTGTGGCGGGCGTGGGGCTGGCTGCAAATGTAGTGAGCGCTATTCTGAATCCCCTGCATTGGCACACGCTCAAGCAGAAGGAAGTGTCATTGTCTTATCCAATTCTCCGGTACGTTCCATTTGAATGTGGAATTGGGATTATTTTGACATCCAGTCTAGAAGAGAAGTCCTAGAAAGGCTGCAGAAGGGAACATTGGTCATCCACTCAGCATCTATAGCCCAAGAGGGAATGAGGGCCAAGGGCAGATACGGTCTCTTGGAGAAAATTCAGATTGGTGTTTTGTTCTAGGCAAGACAGGGATGAGGGGTTTCCTAATGGAGTTATAAATGCAATGATCTTAGCAACAAAACCATGAAAACAGCATTCTACACAATGAAAAATACAGATCTGTGTTTAAGATTGGCTAAAGCTTCACAGAACATGACCTGCATTTGAAGCATACTAAATACTCAACCGGTGAACTTGGTGTCTCCAGATGAGTCCTGCTCGGGGTGTGGGCTGCAGCCCAGGGCATCAGCACCAGGGAAGCTTGTTAGAAATACAGTATCCAGGCCCCACCCCAGATCTGCCAAATCAGAACCTCCACGATCTCCAGATGATCTGTATTAAGGCTTTAGTCTTGGGGTCTTGGTTGATTTGCACCATTCGATCAGGACTTTGAGACCCTCAGAGAACCTGTAACCCGTGATTTCTTAGTTGGCCACTCTTGGGAAGTTGGTGATGAGCTGTGGTCATAATTTTTGGACTTGGCCGCTAGGCATTCCAGGACCTCAGGCAAGGACTGGGAGGTGGTAAGGAGACAATGCTGGCAGCTGAGCCAACCGCAAAGTTGGACACAGAGGCACGATTTACCGTATATGACGAGGCACGGCAAGCTTGGGCTAGGTTGGGGCTGGCATCAGTTCTAGGGTTCAGCTTCCAGACTCTGGGAGAACCTCCAGGGCTGCTCTGGCTGCCGTCCTTGCTATTCCTTCTTTCTTTACCCATGTAAAGGCATGAAGAAGGGGGTATCTGTCCGGGGGGTTGGGGGAGCAACAGACGATCCTGGGATGTTCCACTCCACCTGCAAGAAAAAAGATACAGGGAGCATTGGGCTCTTCGATGGATGTTGAAAGAGCTCTCTAGGCAGGGCAGGGGAGCTCAAAGCTGTTAGATAAGATCCAAAAACACTATATGAATTTCCTGGAGCTTCTGGAACAAATTACCACAAGCTTGGTAGCTTAACACAACAGAAATTTATTTTCTCACAGTTCCGGGAGCCAGAATGCCAAAATTAGTATCCCTGGTCCAAAATCGAGGAGACTTCCTCCCTTGCCTCTTCCGGCTTCCGGTGCAGCTGCATTCCTTGGCTTGTGGTGGCATTTTGCTCCAGCCCCCACCCCGCGGTCACCTTGCCTTCTCCCGTTCTGTCTTCAGATCCCCCCCCCCCCCCATGCCTTTCTCACAAGGACACTTGTGATAACAATTGGGATCCACCCCCAGTAGATAATCTCTCCAGTACTAGACCCTTGATTTGCTCACGCCTGCAAAGAAGCTTCCCCCGCATCCCGCCCCCCCCCCCAAAAGGCAGCATTGGCAGGTTCTAGGCATTGGGACTTGATATCCTTGGGGAGTCATTTTCAAGGTACCTTAGACCGATTTTGGATCTACAGAAAGGGCTTTCCAGCAACCTGGCGTCCAAGGTCAGAATAGGCCGCTTCGGAGCAGTGAGCCCCCGGGGCAGATGCGATCAGCAGCCCACAGAGTCCCCTCGGGGGTTCTTCTCCAGGTACCAAAGGCTGCTTACTGCAAAACCCGTGATGCTGCCTGAAGGCTTCTTTCTGCTACAGGCGTGTGCTTAGCCCGTGGGCTGTATGTGCCAGAGAACTGCAGGAAAAAAGCCTCCAGAAGCAGCCCTCAAGCCAGGACCAGGGCAAGGCGGAGGGTGAGACCTCGGCTGCCACGCCCCCTCCTTGGGACACTCCGAGCTGCGTTCACACGGATGCACCGTTCTCCGAAGAAATGAGTTCCGGCTGCCCGCAGCCAGAAACACACCTTCCACCGGCGGCTCTGTACGTCTCCTCTCATCCATCTGTGGATGTTCCCCGAGATCACTCCTAAATAAACTGCTTACGTGGGTCTGCTTCTGGGGAAGACCAATCCAAGATGGTTTGTTTAGAAGCGGTCAGAGAAGGGGGCACCTGGGTGGCTCATTCGGTCAGGTATCCGACCCTTGGTATCGGCTCAGGTTGTGATCTCACGGTGGGTGGGTTTGAGCCCCGCATCGGGCTCGGCGCTGACAGTGCAGAGCCTGCCGGGGATTCTCGCTCTCTCTCTCTCTTTCAAAATAAATAAATAAACGTAAAAAAAAAAAAAAATGGTATTAAGAAGTGGTCGTGGGAAGTAAACGCTTCGGGAGAGTTCTGGAACTGGATCATTTGGCCTCCTGATGGCAAACGAGCACCACTGTGATGGGTCGGATCTCCCCTGTATTCTGTGCATCACAATTGCTAAGACCCTCACGCTGGGGAACTGAGACAGAGTACAGGGGTGAGGGGACACACCAGCTGTGGCCAATTATAGCCATTATTAACTGATACGATTATAGTTAATCGACTAACTATAGTTATACGATTAACTATAATCGTATTGGTTAAATCGATTAACTATAATCGTATCGGTTAATAATGGTTATAATTAGCCATAGCTAATATCATTATATCATTATAATGCCATTATTAACAATAACTAATTATTATTAGTCGCTAATTATTATTATGACCAATGCGGTAGCCTTAGCACGGGAGGGACCTGGGGATAATGATAATTATAAGGCTTGCCAGCTGTCATCAATTGCCACCAAACACTAAAGGAAGAAAATGCCAGTCTCAGGCCAACACTTCCGACGCGGCCCCAGATGAGCAACCTCCCTTCCTGGTGCCCGATTTTCCCCGTCTTCGATGTGAGGATCATGACTGTTCCTCCCTCAGAGAGTCGCAGGGAGGATTAATACGAGTCTCATCCGTGAAAGACCTCAGCACAGCGCCTGGCATGTGGGAAGCACTCGAGTAAATGTTAGATGTTACGTAAGGACTGATGTAAAATGCCACAGAGAACTCCAGAAGTACTAGCAGGAACATGCTTTTAATTTGTAAGCCTTCCTAACCCACAAATGTAACTAGTCACTTCCTCCAGCAAAATCCATACAGCCTTCCGGAAGTTGCAAGATTGATGATACCCTTGGTCAAGGCATCAACCGAGTCAGCCATCAAAACCCGGCTGCCCCACCTCCTCCAGCTCTGTTGATGGTCTGACACCTGAGCACGTGATTTGTCAGCAAGGCCCATAAAGCTGGGGAGGCAGGGCAGAAAGATCTGTTTAATTCTCCCCTCTTAAAAAAATGTTTTTAAGTCTGTTTTATTTTTGAGAGAGAGAGAGAAAGTGTGTGTGTGTGTGTGTGTGCGCGCGCGCGCGCGCATGGGTGTGAGTGCAAGCGGGGGAGGGGCAGAGACAGGGAGAGAGAGAGAATCCCAAGCAGGTTCCGTGATGTCAGCACACAGCCTGATGTGCGGCTCAATGTCACGAACTGTGAGATCATGACCTGAGCCGAAACCAAGAGCCGGATACTTACCGGACTGAGTCACCCAGGCGCCCCTAATTCCCACTTTTCACGGAGTTGTTATTCAACTCGACCCCCTTCATTCCTCGAATAAGTCACCGGCTGCCACAATCAGCCTCTGCTCATGGGAAGACCCACAGATCAATGGCTGTCACCCCCTGTCCAGACCGCTGTCCCACGGTCATTGGCACCTGGGAATCAGCAGGTCGGTTTGATTAGACCTCCGGGTAGTTCCTGATAATAACCCACCACCCCACCCCTGGTTCCCAAACTAAGGGAGATCTGCCTCCATTAAAGCTCCAGAGGGTGGGGCGCCTGGGTGGCTCAGTCGGTGGGGCGGCCGACTACAGCTCAGGTCATGATCTCGCGATCTGCGAGTTCGAGGCCTGCGTCGGGCTCTGCACTGACAGCTCAGAGCCTGGAGCCTGCTTCGGATTCTGTGCCTCCCTCTCCCTCTGCCTGGAGCCTGTGTCTCCCTCTCTCTCTCTGCCCCTTCCCTGCTGGCTCTCTGTCTCTATTGTCTTTCTCAAAAATAATAAACATTAAAAAAAAAAAAAAAAAAAGCCCCAGAGAAATGACCTCCAGTTTGAAGTTCACGTTCATTAGCTGCTGAGGCGGGTTGGAGGTGAGGTACTGGCTGTGAGATGAGGCCTGCGGTTGGCTGTGAAATGAATGAATTTCCTTCCTTAACCTCCTGCATGCATCATCTCCCCCACGCAGCAAACAATCAGGAGCCCAAAGGAAAGGCTATATTGCAGTAACCACCCGCGGTGTTATCATGAATTCTGAGTTCTGTCTGGATAAACACATGTTTTAAAAAATACGCTCGAAAACAAAACCATGCAGAACGGGACGGTATCTTTCTGGAGAAGACCGGAGGCCGGGAGGAACCTCCTGGGGCCTCAGTGGTGAAGTCACCAGTGGGATCAGGGCGGGGTGCAAATGCACGGGCTAACCCGGAGTTCTGACCCGTAGGTCAGAGGGCAGTACAGCCTCACCCTGGCCCAAAGCACTCTCCGGCTGTTTTGTGGCTGGTGGGCATAGCCACATTTCTCCGGGCCACACAAAGCGTCCAGTGGGAAGGGAGTCCGTGAAGAGGGACAGGGGCTCAGGATGGGCCCCATGCTGGTGACCTCAGCGGAAGCTTTGTCTGAGATGGGAGAAAGAGAGCAACCCCAAGGAGGTCAATGGAAGCCAAGAGAAGAGCTAGAAGGAAATCCATTTACGGAGGCCCGATGTGCACCGTAAGGTATTCATCCTTCCCCTTTGTAAAATTCATTCCTTAGTGAATTTAATTAATACAGTGTTCCCTTCCTTGGACACTGTGTCAGGCAGTGGAGTTAGCATCTGACGTACATCCTCTCCAAGGCCACTTGGTGGGCCCTGTGGATTTGCTACCTGAAAGGCACCCGCCATTGACTTCCCCTTGCTAATGATTCCAGGGAGCAAAAATAGTCTCTTTCCCAGACCCCACTGGAGTTAAGGGTGTTCATTCACTGTGATTCTAACCAACAAGACGCCAACAGGGGAGGCAGGAAGAACAATGTCTTGTTCTTTCTGATTGGAACACAAACCAGAGGCTGGAGGTGGGGCAGCCATGTTGAGGCCATGAGGCAGCAGGCGTGAGGACAGAGCCAACATCCTAAGAGTGGGAAAAGAAAAAAATAGAGTCCGGGCCCCTGTTGGGAGCCACTGCGATAACCCTGGACCATCTACTCCAAACTTATGGTGAGGCCAGTTTGAAGAATAATCCCTCGTCATCCAAACCCATGTCAGTTGAGTTTTCTGTTACTCCCAGTGAAGAGCATTTCGAACCAATAGATTCCCATTCTACAGATGAGAAAACCAAGGCTCAGAGGAGGAGGGGACCCCACTGAAGTCCCCACTAGGATCAGAAGTGGCTCTAAGATTCACTCTGACTTAATGCTTCTTCGTCATTTGGTCCTCCCTCCCATAGCCTGGGACCAGAGCCAGGAGTCACGCTCATAAACTCTGCAAGTGGTTTTGACTGTCACATTTTTTTTTTCCTATCTTTCTTTCTTTCTTTCTTTGACTGTCACATTTCTTGAATTCAGGACCCCAGGAACAAGCTCTAAACAATCCAGGTACGTAACCGACAGCTGTAATTCAGGCCAATGACAATTTTAATCCTGACGGTAGCTAACATTTGTTGAGTGCCCACACACAGTACCATCTCATCTAACCCCACAAGAGCCCTCGGAGGTGTTTCCTGTTATCGCTGCTTTGCGCAGGACAAACTGAGCCCCAGAGCAGATAAGGGACTTGCCCAAGATCTCACAGCCAGTGAACAAACCTGGCCCCGAGGCCGCGTGCTCGCTACTGCAGCCATGGGCAGGAGAGATCTCAGCACGTGCGTCCCGCGCCTCACTGACAAAGCCCCTTCGACTGTGCCCTGCCACCCTCGGGCCAAGCAGGGTTCCGCCAGGGGCTATGTCTGTCACCTCTCAGACGCAAGACCCAACTGCCCTCTCTGGTCCCTGGCTAAGTTCTGTCCTAAGCCTGCAGACCGACTTTGCGTCCGTTTGCCCTTGATCTGGTGGTTCTCCCCGGTCAGCCTGCCCACCAGGCAGATTTCCCGAAGCGGGGGAATCTCAGTCTGGAACACGGAAACGAGGAGCAACCCCCCCCCCCTTCCTCCCCATTACATTTGTCATGTGCCGTAGCTTAGAAATTACTCTGGCCACAAAGCTGTGCAACTTGCAGTCAGAAAGCTCCCACTCCTCTTACCAGCAGGGTGCCCCAGGACCTCGGGCAGGTCACCCCTCTGTGCCTCACTTTCCTCAACTGGGAGCTGCTCTCCGTAGAATAAAACACGAATGGATCAAAAAGCCAACGTGGAAGACGGAAGAAAGCAGAAGAGGAAAGCAGGTGGAGAGAGAAACGTTGGTGGTTCTATGCCCACAGAAAGTTCCTGGATATTGGAAGGTGTCCACTTGATGTCCTTTTCCCTTCTTACCCACACCCGGCAGAGGCCACCAGGGTGTTGCTGTCACTCACCCACCGGCTGGTGGGACTTTTAACGGAGGCGCCCAGCAGCCCAGACTCGGGGCCAGGCCGTCCACACCCAAACGTTCGATGCTGTCTCAGCTCTGTGTTTCAGTCGCCCCGTCTGTAAAAAAGAACGCTAACGGCACCTGCCCCACAGGGGAGATTGTGGAAAGGATTCGTTGACGAAGCACATGTAGAAGCGTTTGAGTGACAGCAAGCCCACGGATGCTCTCAACAGATGTTGGTTATTATAGTCGACGATCTTCGAGATACGTTTGCTGCTTACGCTCTTCCAGGGGAGGGAGAACAGGGGTTCCCTTGGTGCGACCCGGAGGAACAGGGGAGGACCTGCCACCCCAGCTCCCACAGATGGAAACTGAGGTTCAGTGAGTTGTCCGAGGTCGAGCAGCTAGCGAGTAACACAGCTGCAACTCAGACCAGGTCACCTGATCTGTCTCTCTTTCCTGGTCTCCATGGACTGGGTTGGGGACCACAGATCAGAGCTCCTGGCCTTCTCAGAGAGGGCCCCCGGAGGTCCAGGGGCTCAGCCAGGACTCAAGGAAGGAGGATGGACCTTCCCAGGACACCCGCAGTGGATTCCTCTGCCCCTCACTGGCCTCTGCCCTTCTCTGTTACAGAGGTTCACACCCCACCCCCACCTGGCGTTTTTGGATGACCTGGAAAATGTGTATGAGTTACACAACCTGTTCACCCCTGTTCTCTGTAACAGGACACGTGTTCTTTGTGGTCAGGAGCGACTTCTCCGACACGTTTCAACTCTGCGGCCTGAGGACGTGGGACAGGACCGCTGATCCTCCTTCAGGTCGGGGCTGATCCAGGCGAGGCGGACCGGAACGGGGCTCGGTGGCCGCTTTCCACGGTGGCGCGTCCCTGCCCCCAATGTGCATCTATCACCCTCCTGCGCCTGTGAGGAAGCGCTGTCACCCAGGTCCCTCTGCAGCCCGGGCAATCTTTCCAGCTTTGCTTTCTCTGTTTTATTAAAACAATAGTGGGTTTGGGGTTTTGCTTTTTAGTTTTCAAAACATAAAATCACGTCTGAGTATTGAGTATGCTGGTCCAGAAAACACCTGTCCCGGCTTCCCACGCCCCCAGATTTCGACACGCGTACAGAGGCTACCTTGCCACCGCTGAGCAGACACCCCCAGAATGTAGGGCAGCACCCCACGGATGCATAATGCTGTGTGGACGGCCAGGCTGCCAGAGAGCCTGGCTGAGGCTCCTACTCTGTTCCCAATAAACGCGTTGGCCAGAACCAGGCCCCGAGATGCCACAGAAGGCGCCATTCTGGACTCTGGTAAACAGCAGAGACCGCTGTACTTGTGGTTATTTATTAGAGGCGCCAAGAGAAGGGAGGGTAGCACCTCATCTGGCTTCCACCACGTGTCCAAAAATGCAGACACAGCACATGGAATAGAATCCAAGCACCAAACCAGGTCTCCAGGGGGCCGGTGCCCATCTCACAGGGCTGCCCACCTGCAGCACCCCCCCCCACCGCTGTGGGCACGTGCTGGGCGCTGGGAACTCTGACCCCCCTTGGCCTCTCAGTCCTGAGGTTTCCCCTCCCGAGGGTGGGTCTCAGGTCCCTAGCTCCCTGTCCTCTAAGAGCGGGGAGACCACCAAAGCCACTCTGAGGCTCCTTCCCCAGGCCCAGGGGGATCCTTTCTGTCAACATTCAAGTGGTGAGTGACTACCAGCGCCTGCCAAGATCTAGATGCTCTGCTCTGTGCAAACGTGAGCCCTGTTATTCACAGAGCCCCGTGCGGTAATTGTGATTGACACGTTTTTACGGAGAAGGCAGCAGAGAAATGAGGTGGAGAAGCTGGTCCCGAATGCTCCCCACCCCATTCTCAGCCCAAATCAATTACCTTCAGGAAAAAAAAAAAAAATTGGAGAAGTTAATTGGCTGCTGTCACAGGGCAGCTTGGGGGCTGGTTTCAGGCATAGCTGGATCCAGGGTCTGAAACGACTAAGGCCCTTGGGCTCCTCTTCTTGGCGTCTCTCGGCCCACTCTTCTTCTGTGCTCCTTCACCCTCCTATGTAGGCTCTGTTCACACAGCAGAACGTGGCAGCTGGAAGCCCCTCGTTCTCACCTTCCAGCCCGTGTGCCAGGTAGCAGCACATCTCCTCCATCAGTACCGGCTAGAAGGCTCCCGGGGAAGCCCTCAGATTGGCAGGGAAGGAAGACGACAGTCTTTCCCAGGACTGTGCCCTGTGATGATGCCGTGGCCAAGGGGACGCTCTGAGCTTTGGCCCCTCCGGCTCCATCCACCGGCCCCGCTGTGGCCCTGTTTCTGTTCAGAGACACCCCCCGCCCCCGTGTCTCCCTCTGTTCCTTCCCTCTCCCCTCCTCCATGCTCTCTGTCCCCCTGGCTGCCTGTGTCATAAAACTGCTCACTATGTCCTCACGGATTAACTCAGAAAAACACAAGCTATGACGTAACCCAGGAAAACCACCCTCGATGGACACCGTGCCCTTCCCCATGGCAACGGCTGCAATTAGTAAACTTTGAGACGGGGGAGGAAACTGATTTATGGAGCGAACCTCCACTGCGAAATTCTAAATGCAAAAGAATTGATTTCTATGAAAATAATTTCAGCAAAATGGAAACGGAAACATCGGAAATGGTTTAACTGTGCTGCACGGAAAATTGATAAAGGGATTAAGTTGGCTTAATGGTGTTCCCTGGGGAATTCTGGTGCTTTCAGGAGGAGAACTCATCGCCGTTGACTAATTCTGATCAAAATGCTTACATTCAAACTGTCTCGGGGTCAACCTGTGCCCAGGAACAGAGAGTTGGGTCAAATATCCTGACCCTGACCCAGGGGTTGGAGTTTAGCCCCAAAAGACAGGGAACGGGAGAAAGCAGTCCTCGAAGGCAGAGGGGTAGAGGGTGGTAATGTTCTGGAAAACCACTTCGGAGGGAGGGCGTGGGGGGCACAGGAGCAGCCACGCCCAATACAGACCTTCCCTGCCGGGGCTTCCCTCTCGCTCCTGTCGGCCACCGGGCCCAGGCCCAGGGTGGTAGGTTCGGGTTCCCCAGAGATGGGGATGGGGACCCCGCAGCCTGCTGCCCTCTGCCGGCCCTGCCCCCACCTTCCAGGGTGGCCTGAAGTCCCCACCCAAGCCCTCCCACCGGGGTCCCCGAGTTCCAGCTGAGATCAGGAAGCAGAAGCAATGAGCAAACGCTACTTTCTTCCGAAATGGCAATGACTTACTGTTTTTGTCTTTCCGACCACAAATACAGCGCAGCAAAAAGCAGAACTTTGGGGAAACAGAAAAGCGAAAGGAAAAAGCGTCACTGCCCCTCCACAGCCCGAGGAAACCCGGGTCTCCCGCCACAGAGGGGCCCCTTCCCAGCCCCCACCCCCCGACACCCCTGATGTGCTCTGTGGCCCTTAGAGCCACTCAGAGCAGGGGCTCGGATGGCAGGTGAGAGCGTGTCCCCGTTCTTCCCCATCGTCGCCCTCTGGTTAGCCCCCCAGGGTGGCTGAGAGGGTAAGTACTACTCCCCTCCCAGGCCTGGGCTTCTATCATCCCGACAAGCACCCTATCAGTTTAGGACTCTGGTCACTCGCGCGTTTTACAGATGAGGGAAAGGAGGGCAGAGAGGTGAAGTTACTTGATCAAGATCTCAGAGCTGGGAAGCGACAGAACTGGGCTCACACCTCAGTGTGGTCTCTAGAGTTCTCTGGTTATGCCAGAGGAGCAGGGGGAGGTGGGGAGGGGGAGGAAAGGAAAGGACAGGGGAGGGGGAAGGGAGGGAGTGAGGAATTGGGAGGGGAGGGAGAGGTGGGGAGGGGAGGAAGGGAGGGGGCAGGGGAGGGGGAAGGGAGGGAGTGAGGAACTGGGAGGGGAGGGAGAGGTGGGGAGGGGAGGAAGGGAGGGGGCAGGGGAGGGGGAAGGGAGGGAGTGAGGAACTGGGAGGGGAGGGAGAGGTGGGGGGAAGGGAGGGGACAGGGGAGGGGGAAGGGAGGGAGTGAGGAACTGGGAGGGGAGGGAGAGGTGGGGGGGAAGGGAGGGGACAGGGGAGGGGGAAGGGAGGGAGTGAGGAACTGGGAGGGGAGGGAGAGGTGGGGGGAAGGGAGGGGACAGGGGAGGGGGAAGGGAGGGAGTGAGGAACTGGGAGGGGAGGGAGAGGTGGGGGGGAAGGGAGGGGACAGGGGAGGGGGAAGGGAGGGAGTGAGGAACTGGGAGGGGAGGGAGAGGTGGGGGGGAAGGGAGGGGGCAGGGGAGGGGGAAGGGAGGGAGGGAGGAATTAGGAGGGGAGGGAGAGGTGGGGAGGGGAGGAAGGGAAGGGGCAGGGGAGGGGAAGGGAGGGAGTGAGGAATTGGGAGGGGAGGGAGAGTTGGGAGGGGAAGGGAGGGGACAGGGGAGGGGAGGTGGTAGGAGGAGTCAATAAAGGATAAAGCCCGAAAAGCCTCCTGTGTATCATGGTCACTGCCCGCTGGTAGGGCAGCCAGGTGAGGTGCCCGCACATGGCCCCCAGGACTCCGCTGAGAGTGCGGATGGGGCCCCGGAGTCCCCATCGGCCCCGCCAGGGCCCAAACCCTCGCCTCCCCCAAGCAGCTCAGACACTTGTCTTCCCAAATCGGGAAGCTGCACTCCACTGCCTTTAGGACACAAAACAGAAACAGCTGCTATTTTTAAAGGGGTATTTTTGTAGAACAGTCTCTGGTGTCCTGCAGGAATTTCAGCCCCGAAGCCCCTGGTGATGCGGTTTCTGGTGATGTGGTTTCTGCACATCCGTCGTGCAGCCCGGAAGCTGGTTACTCCCTCCGGCCATTCTCTCCCGAGGAGGCAACCCCTCTTCCAGCAGCTTCTCCAGGCCTCACAGCAGCTTTCCGAGCCTCTTTTCCTCAGCACCTGTCAGCCCCTGCCTCCCGTCAGAGATTTGGGGATTCCGAGATACAGAGAAGCCAGCGGCCGCCCCTCAGGAGCTCCCAGCCCGGGGACGCAGACCGACGCTGTGACGCCCCGTGGCCCTTCGCCCATATTTGCTGGTGGCCCGGATGCTGGGTGCCACGCGGAGGCCTGAGGGTGAGCCTGCTCGGCCCCGGCAGCCCACAGGCTGCCCGCAGTCCAGGTAGGAGACCAAGCAAAGGGCCGGGTGACTCAGAGAAGCGAAGGGAGGACCAACAGATTCCTTCTGTGCAGGCCTCAGGGCATTCACACGGAGCCTGGAGGGACAAGGTCAGTTTCCCAGGTCTGAACGGTCCAGGTAGAGGACAGCAGGAGCAAGGCAGAAGGTTTGGAGAACTTCGGGTAGTTTAGCGTCTAGCGGGCAGTGGGCCCAGGGTGCGTTTGCTGGAACCACCCGGCACACCTTTTGAAAAGATTCAAGGTTGCCGTCCCTTTCAGCCCTGAACTCCACATTCAGGGACCCTCTGGCCTGTCTCGTCAGCTGAGAGCTATAACACGGACAGTACTCAGGGCCCCGGTGACCCAGGATCTGCCCGTTTTCGTGGCTCCGTGACAGTAACGGCTAAACATGCTGCATGGTGAATTCACGCAAAGTACCGTTCCGAGCAAACAAGTTGCAGAGCCCAGATGCAAGCCCGGGAGTCTGTTATCCAAATCTGCACTCATAAGCCAGGATGGCCTTGTATGGGTGTTCAGGTTGTGCACTGCCCGTGGGTGCCTTATCTGAGGGGGCTTCATTCACCTTGGAGACATCACAATGGAGGGCATGGAGTTCTAGACATCCCGGCCAGTCTGAGGTTGAGGAGAAGCGTCAGGGGGAAATCCCTCCTGCATTAATCCACACCGCCACGTACACAAGCCACGTACGCAGTCAGAGGAGCACGCACACGGACACTCGCTCACTGTGCCCATCTCCCTCTGACATCCCCAAGTTGCCTCCCTTGCCCCCTGTTGCTGTCTGAAGCCTGGTTTGCACGTCTTCATGCGAAACCAGACACAAATGCTCCAGGGCCCGGGAGCTGTGTGATTGGGCAGGATGGTAGGTTTGTGTCCCCTTGCGCGCACACATGCACACACACACACACACCTGTGCAGCTACAGCTGCTGCCTGCAGGGTTCCGAAGTCCTCCCCCCAGCTCTTCAGGTTAGGCAATGATGGACTGGCTTCAAAACATCTTCCCCGAGCGAGGAGCACTGGGCTCTCATTTGGCCAAAGGCATCAGTGGAAGTGACCGTGGCCTCGTCACTGCCCTGGAGTTCTGTGGCCTCGTGGTGCAGGGCTTAGCCCGGTTCTAACCCAGAGGAGCGGGCCAGGGGCTGGTGGGACAGAAGCAGATGAGAAAGGTGTCCTCACCACTCCCTCCCTCTCCTGGCCTGTCCTCCACTCTGTCAGCTCCAGCAGCCCGCCATCCGTCTGTACCCCCGTCAAACACTGCGGACTCCAGGCTTCCAAGGTGTGTCCTTGGGAAAGAACATGCTCAGGAGGAACAACACGTCCTGTTCCCCCAGCTGCCCTTCCGTTCACGGCCTCATCCTGGGGGTGCTGGGGGCATTGCATGTCACCCTGTCACACTGCAGCTAGCCTGAGAGAGTCCCTGCTGATGCCCCCTCCCTCCCCTTTCTGTCTTTACCCTGCAAGGTCACCCAGGGACAGAGCAGGAGATGGCAGAGAGAAACCCCGTGACCAGCAGATGTTGCTGCACAACAAGCCGCCCCATGAGCAACATGGCAGGGGAGGTCAGAGAGGAAGACCAGGCAAGATCCAGAGCTAGGCCCAGAAGGGGTCAAAGGGATAGCAGAGTGACACTCAGGGAGGGGAGAAGAAGGCAGATGTGGCAGGGGAGGAGGGGAAGACGCCATGTGTCCTGGGGGGGGGGGGGGCAGCTGGGAGAAGGGGCCAGGAGGCCACCCCCCGGCAGCTCATGCACCAGCCAGCCCAGAGGAGGAAGGGAGGGGGGGGTGACCTTCAGTCTCTCTGTCTGTTGTGCACCCCCCTGGTCCACCTTGGCACCTTGCTTAGCTCTTCGTACTGTCTTATAGAGATCTGAAGTGGTTTTATCCCTTAAAAATTGGGAGGTTTCTCACAAATCAATCGATGTGACACATCGCATCAACAAGAGAAAGGATAAAGACCATGTGATCACTATAATAGACACAGAAAACACATTTGACAAAGTACAGCATCCACTTACGATAAAAACCCTCAACAAAGTAGGTTTAGAGGGAACACACCTCCACATAATAAAGGCTTTATATGAAAAACCCACAGCCAGCATCATACATCATTCCCCCGAGGTCAGGAGTAAGATAAGGATGTCCATTGTCCCCACTTTTATTCAACATGGTACTGGAAGCCCCAGCCACAGCAACCAGACTAGAAAAAGAGATCGAAGGCATCCAAATTGGTAAGGAAGAAATAAAGCTTTCACTTCAGCAGATGACGTGATTCTCTACATTGAGAAGACTAAAGACGCCACCAACAAACTCCTACAGCTAGCAAATTAATTCAGTGAAGTCAGAGGATACAAAATCAATGCACAGAAATCTGTAGCATTTCTATACATGCTAAGCATGCTATTTCTATCATGAAACAGCAGAAAGAGAAATTAAGAAAACAATCCCATTTACAATTGCACCAAAGATAATAAAATACCTAGGAATAAACTTAACCAGAGGTAAAAGACCCGTACTCTGAAAACTATAAAGTACTTACAAGAGAAATGGAAGATGATACAAAGAAATGAAAAGACATCCCATGTTCATGGATTGGAAGAACAAATATCGTAAACATGTCTATACCAGCCAAAGCAATCAACAGATTTAATGCAATCCCTATCAAAATACCAACAGCATTTTTCACAGAACTAGAATAAACAATCCTAAAGTTTGTGTGGAACCACAAAAGATCCCAAATAACCAAAGCAATCTTGAAAAAGAAAAACACGAGTGAAGGCATCACAATTCCAGACTTCAGGTTATATCGCAAAGCTGTAGTAATCAAAACAGTATGGTACTGGCACAAAAATACACAGATCAATGGAGCAGAATAGAAATCCCAGGAATAAATCCACAATTATATGGTCAATTAATCTTCGACAAAGGAGGCGAGAATACGCAACAGGGAAAGGAAAGTGTCTTCAACAAATGGTGTTGGAAAAACTGCACAGCCACATGCAAAAGAATGAAACTAGACCATTTTCTTCCGTTATACACAAAAATAAACTCCAAATGGATTACGGACCTGTATGTGAGACCTGAAGCCATAAAATCCCTGGAAGAGAGCCCAGGCAGTAGTTTCTCTGACATTGGCTGTAGCAACATCTTTTTTCTAGATCTGTCTCCTGAAGCAAGGGAAAAAAGAGCAAAAGTAAACTACTGGGACACATCAAAATAGAAAGCTTCTGCACAGTGAAGGAAACAGTCAACAAAACTAAAAGACAACCGATGGAATGGGAGAGAAGATATCTGCAAATGATATACCCAATAATGGGTTAGCATCCGTATAAAGAACTTATACAACTCGACACCAAAAAGGCAAATAACCCAATTACAAAATGAAATGGGCAGAAGACCTGAACAGACATTTCTCCAAAGAAGACATAACAGATGGCCAACAGGCACATGAGAAGATGCTCAACATCCCTCACCATCAGGGAAATGCAAATCGAAACCACAATGAGATACCACCTCACACCGGTCAGAATGGCTAAAATCAAAACCTCAAGAAGTAACAGGTGTTGGTGAAGATGTAAGAGAAAAAGGAACCCCGGATGGCAGGAATGCAAACTGGTGCAACCACTGTAGAAAACAGCATGGAGGTCCCTTGCAAAAGTAAAGACGGAACTCCCCCACAATCCAGTAGTCGCAATACTGGGCGTTTACCCAAAGAATACGAAAACACTAATTCGAAGGGATATATGGACCCCTATGTTTATTGCAGCGTTATTTACAAGAGCCAAATTATGGAAGCAGCCCGAGTGTCCATCAATAGATGAAAGGATCAAGGCGAGGCGGTGTCTACATACAGTGGAACATTACTTCGCCATAAAAAAGAATGAAATCTTGCCATTTGCGACAACATGGATGGAGCATATAATGCTAAGTGAAATAAGTCAGAGGAAGACAAACACCATATGATTTCACTCGTGGGTGAAATTTAAGAGACAAAACAAAGAACAAAAGGAAAAAAAGAGAGGGGCAAAGCGAGAGGCAGACTCTTAACGATAGAGAACAAACCGATGGTTACCAGAGGGGAGGTGCGGGGGGAGCCGGGGATGGGGACTAGGGAGGGCGCTTGTCGTGATGAGCTCAGGGCGATGTACGGACCTGGGGAATCACTATATTGTACACCTGCAACTAACATAACCCTGTATGTTAAATACACTGGAGATACAAGTTTTAGAAACTGGGAGGGAGTCAATGCCTGGGGAAGGGCTTCTTGATCCAACACACTGATGGAGGAGTCCCCTGGGGCAGATGTCAGCCCCTGAAGGACTTTTGTAACCTAGGAGAGTGGGGTCTGGTCCTACCGAGACAGGCCACCTGCTTCCCCCTCAGCCTGTCCCCACATTCCTCAGTAAGAAGCAGGAAGGGGCTACAGTGACAGGCTTTCCTGCAACCATCCACTCTTGGGCAGGCAGCCTCCCTAAACATCTTCCTCCCTCCCCCTCCCCGCCCATCTCCCCGATCTGGTCCCTCTGTTCCTTCTGCCACAGCCCCACCGAGCAACACACATCCTCAGGGATGGGGAACACACCCCTTGCTGTAGTCCGGGCCAGCGATGAGTGTCTCTAATTTAAACAATGATTAAAGCTGAAATCACCCACCCAGAAGCACCCACCTTTGGCTTTTGCTTCTCTGGCACCTTGGGATTCATCAGAATGTTGTCATCTGTAAAATGGTGATGCTAATATCTTCCCAAAAGGTTCTCGGTGGTCTCATCAAAAATCAAGGTAGAAGGTTTGGAAAACCGTGTCTTCACCCCCTGAAAGCAGACGCATCATCACCAAGATGCGCCAAGAGCGTCCACTGCTTCCAAAGCCCCCTCCCGTGTGTGTATGTCCTTTGCTCCTTCCACAGTCAGTGAAGGAGGCAGTATTATGCCCATTTCACAGAAGAGAAAACTGAGTCTCAAGGACAGGGAGTCATTTGCCCAAAAACTGACATTGAGCGCGCAGAACCCAGTCTCAAACGTTGAGTTTACATCCTGTGCCTGGGGCAGGACGGGATACTGGGCCAGAGGGAATCCCCGTCCAAGGGTGGAGTTTATCTGGGGCGGCGAGACTTGTCCGTGAAAACACAGGCACCATGAAAGCCCCAGCGTGATGGCCGTCTGATCCCGCAGGGCACTGATTCACCTCATTTTCCTCCCTTTCGGAGGGCAGGGAAAGGCGGGGGAGCCCAACGGTGACCCTGAGGCCCTTCGGGTGCCCCATCCCGGTCATGGATGAGCAGCGAGTCCTGACGCAGGGTGGGAGAGGCGAGAGGGTCTGGGGAGGCTGGCCGTGCTGCAGGGGCACCTGACGCGCATCTCAGCCTGGTTATGCACCAGCCACCGTGCTCCACACTGTCACTGGGCCTTCACGTTTGCTTCAACTCACGGCTGAGAGAGCCGAAGCAGAGAGAGATCAGGTCTCCCGCCTAGAGCCAAGGGTAGCCAAGGCTGAGCCAGGTTCCATCCCAGGCGGCCGGCTCTGGGGCTCACTCCCAACCACTTGGCCATCCTCCGCAGGCGGAGGTGCTGGAGGGCAGGGGGGAAGCCCTGAGCGGGGGTGCTGAGGCCGGATAACACCAGACCCCACACTGCCTCGCCCGGCCTCCTCGTCTCGGAGACGCCTCCACTCTGGGCGGAACTTTCTCCCTGCCTCTCCCGCATCAGGGACATTTGCCACTTGACTTGAGAGTTTTCGCCACTGGCCAAACTGATGACACTTTTCTGCCAATTCCCACTGTTCAGTGGCAACCAAGAACATTCTTCCACAGTGCACGGTGTCATACACGGGTTTCGCTTCTGCCCGGAATGTTCCAGAATGTAAGCTCTACAAGAGGAGCACAGGTGAGGGGCAGACCTGACGTAGACAGTACTCAGCCCCAAGAGGTCATGAAGAACCAAGATCCCGGGTCGGCGGGGTCAGCCAGGACCCTGCCAGGCCTCCCTGCACTCCTCCGTGAACAAAGGCTTGGAGGTGGGACGTAAGGCCAGGTCCCCGGAGCAGCGAGATGTCTGTGTGACCGTCATCAGCAGGGACACACAAGTGACCCGCTGGCAGGTGGACAGGGCCTTTATCAAAGGCAAGGGGTTTACAATTTCACCTGCTTCTTTCTCGTGGCTGAGAAATCTTGACCCTTCACACAGATTTCACGTTCTCCTTTGCCAGCTTTTCCCACTCACCTTCCAGGCTTCTAGAACCCCCCGTCTCCACACATCAGGAGAGATGCCTTCTTTTAAAAATTTTTTTTTTCAACGTTTATTTATTTTTGGGACAGAGAGAGACAGAGCATGAACGGGGGAGGGGCAGAGAGAGAGGGAGACACAGAATCGGAAACAGGCTCCAGGCTCTGAGCCATCAGCCCAGGGCCCGACGCGGGGCTCGAACTCCTGGACCGCGAGATCGTGAGCTGGCTGAAGGCGGACGCTTAACCGACTGCGCCACCCAGGCGCCCCGAGATGACTTCTTTTAATGGGAAGATCTTACTTCCCGGGAGCTGAGGCCTGGACATGGTCCAGCGTGTGGGGAACATAACCTCCTCTCCTAAGAGCGAGATTCTGCCAGGAGCCCAGCAAGGAGCCAGGGCACCCAGGGCTCATCAGTGAAAGCAAACGGTGTAGAACATCAGCTGGGGGCAGGGGTCGGGGGTGGGTTGCCCACATCAGTCCCAGCTCTGGCTCTTTCCACACCGCAGTGGGTGCCTGGCTTCCCATGTGTGTGGGATGCTGTCGGAGCAAAGAGGTGCTCAACTCTCCGTATCGTGTGGCCGGGATCAGGCTCCAGATTGGACCGTGTGAAGATGGCTGGGCTGTGGGCCGCCTCTCCCGCCCGTATCCCCCAGACTCCGAGCTGGGATGAGGGACGCAGAAGAGAGAAGGAGGCGAGCACAGACGGAGGACTCCCAGCCCGGGCACGGCCTCCTCCCAACACCCATGCAGCCTGTGGGCCGGCCCCCTGGAACGCCAGCCTCCCGCACGCGGATGGATTTTCTAGGAGACTGAGACACCTCCCCAAGGTCACCGGCTGAGTCAGATGCCACGAGAGGCATGGAGCATCCCCGAAGTTCACAAGCCACCCCGTATGCTTTCCTGGGGCAGCGACTCACTTCTGTGCGGGCTGAGGCCCTCCTGCTCATTCTAGAACACGGCCCCACAACTCCATCTGAAGAGAGTGTGCATGCCTCGCAGACACAGACAGCTCGGAAAATAGGTCAAAGCCAACTCATGCATCCACGACACCGTCTTTTCCGACGCTTCCCTCGAAAATCAGATTAGCAATGTATGCAAATAGGTTGTGAGAACTCATTACGTTCATTTATCTAATCTCAGAGGCAAACCAGAAGCAAACAGTGCCTCATTCCCCAACACTCAGGACCTCAGAGAATATTGATTTTGAAGTTTTATTAGCCTCGCACCGAGGACCTTTTATAGCCCAGAGGCATGGGATCGTCAATTCTCTCATGAATGCAAACTCCCCGCTCCGAGGCCCTGACATACGGTTTTCCAAGGTCCTTTTCAGGAGCGAGACACATGCCAGGCCGCCCAAAGCTCGGACTCAGGGTCTATGAGAAGGGCTGGCGGGAGCACGGGGCCATCTGTCCCGGCAGGATCAATGGCGGAGAATTCGAGCGGCCCTAGCATAGCCATCCACAGTAATAGGAGTGGAATGAAAAGTCTGTCGCCTTATTGAGCGGCCATGGCCACGGCGGCCAGCCGCAGAGCCGTGCTCAGGGCAAAGGAGCTTTATGAGCAATGAAGAAAACTGATGTCTTCATCGTCTCCTACCTCTTAGGGGACCAACGTGGTGTCTTCAACACGATCCATTTCACCATAAAGAACCCAGATCAACCCCCATGCTGGTCTGGAGCCAGCCCTTGTAGCACACCCCGTAAAGGTGACTAAGGATGAGTTTCGTCCTCATCAGCCTTCCGTCAGCCTCGTGGAAGTCGCTACGGCCGGTCCCTCAAAGCGGCCAGATAGGCACGGGACTCCGTTTTATAAGTGGGACCCCAGGGAGCCCTCTCTGCCCCCAAGCGCCTCTTCGTAGGCTGTTGGGAGCTAGAATCTCCGGCGTCTTGGGTCCCAGGCCTTCAAGGTTGGCACAGGGTAGAGCACACAGGCCTTGGGCAGCCCAGGCCTGTCTCGAAATCCTGGTTCTGCCTTGAAATCCCTTCCTGGCCAGGACGTGTCAACAGACCTCTCAAAGACCTGGGTGCACCTGGCAGGGCTGTTTGAGGATGAACAATAACGTAGGCAACCACGGTAGGAGTACAGTAAGAGTGGCCGTTCCTATTACCATCAACTGTCAGGGTCACGGAGCACCTTTACGAAGCTGTATGCCCAGTGTGTCCCCGGTCTTCTAAAGAGAGGCTCTTCAGCATGCCCGGGCACTCGTGCCAGTGGCTGCTGACTCTGTCCTCTGTTGAACACGGTGGCCAAATGGATACTTGCTCGGTGCTCTTTTGTTCCCCCTCCCCCACCACTTTCCCGCTTCATTCATACCGGGCTTGGCCATTAGGTTTGCCGTGGCCAATGGGATTCAGGTCGGAAGGGACAGGCCTTAAGGAACATGGCATGTTTCCACTTTCCCCTGGAGGAAAATACGCCCTAGCCAAGCTCTGTCTCTTCATCCTGGACCCCGAACCGAAATCCAACCCACGGTCTGAAAGAGCCACCCAGCCAAGCCAGACTCTTGATCTCGCGAATGAAGGCTTGCCGTTGGAGGCCACTGAGCTGGGGGCTACGGGTCGGTTTTGCAGCGTTTTGCGACAGTGACTAACAGACGAGATACGTGCGTGTCCTGCTTACGTCCTCGGCCCCGGTTGCTTGTGTCCACTTTGCCACTGCTGGTCTCAGTGCTCACGGCATCTCCCCAGTGGCTCCCCATTTTTGGCTCTACCTGCTGCACAAAGTTCCCTAGCCCTGCTCTTGCCCTGCATCCCAGACCCGAAGCACTGCCACTCGCAGCTCTGACCTCACACCTCCTGACCTCATTCCCGCTTAACCCCTCACGCCAGGCATGGCAGAGACCAGGCGACAGAGCAAAGGCTGTCATCAGAGAGAGGGACAGAATCCTGCAGCGGGCAGACACCGTGCTGGGTACGCCATACGTGCTCCTTCATGAACCCCGGGAAGGGTGGGGCCAGAATTCGAGCCAAGAGCCTTCTGACCCCAGAATCGGAGTCTTTTCACCTTCCGTGCAGCGGCCGAAGTTCCAGTTTCTCCGGGCAAGCGTAGTCCCCCAGCAATACCGAACCCTTGCGTCAGAAAGAAATCGGGCAGTTCCCTGGTCTAATAAATAGCAGGTGAACCATGCAAAACGCCGTGTTTGTAGGTCAAAACAGTCAAAAACCGGTGATCTCGCCAGTTCGCCAGATTCATGGCTGGTTGAACAGCCAAATTCAAGCCTACCTTAACTGGCCAACATTCAGTTCCTATTTTTCTCTGTGGTTGATGGGGCGGGAGGGACTCTCAAATGCCCTGCCAACTCTCGGAATAGACTCCGTGCAGGGCATTTTCCTGGGACGCTCACAGTAACCCTGAGGCCAAAGGAAAACGGCATCACCCTGGCTTGCCGACAGTTCACTTTCAAGTACACAGACTGAGCACCAGCCCTCTGCTCAGTCCTGTAAGTAGACAAACAAGTAAATAAACAAAGTAATGACAAACCAGACTTCTCTGTGATTCCCACTTTCTTTTCTGTTTTATAATGGGTCCCAGAATCCATGCCAGGGATGAGCTTAATCAAAACTACAGCCAATCAGGGGCGCCTGGGTGGCTCAGTCGGTTAAGCGGCCGATTCTGGCTCAGGTCATGATCTCACAGTTCGTGAGTTCAAGCCCCACTTCGGGCTCTGTGCTGAGAGCTCAGAGCCTGGGGCCTGCTTTGAGTTCTGTGTCTCCCTCTCTTTCTGCCCCTCCCCCCATTCTCTCTCTCTCTCTCTCTCTCTGTCTCTCAAAAATAAATAAACATTAAAAAAAAATACAGCGGATCAGGGGCACCTGGCTGGCTCAGTCAGAGGAGCATGTGACTGACTCTTAATACCGGGGCTGTGATTGGGGCCCCACACTGGGTATGGAGGTTACTTAAACAACTAAAACGTAAAAAAAAAAAAAAAAAAAAAAAATACAACCCATCAATCTGCGATTTGGAAGCCTACCCTTTTTTCTTTCTTAAGTATCTGGAGATTGGTCGGTCACCACTCCTGCTGTGACTGGTTTTTAAAGACCATCCCCACCCAAATTCTTCCCTGCTGGCCTCCGCCCTCAGGCCTGTGGATTTCCACCCTGGCTGGAGTCCCCGGAGACAAACTCTCCCGTCCTGTGCAGCCTAACCCCCCCCCCCCCTCCAAGGATGGGGAGAAGGAAGAGACAGGAAAGGATGAAAGGATCACTGGCAGATCATGTGTTGGATGCCAGGCACTGAGCTGGCTCTGGACGTGTTGTTATTTCCATGAATCCTCACGTCTTCCTGGGGTCCTGGGGTCATGACCGGGGCCTGGCAGACTCCGAGCCCATCCCTGTCCTTACGAGGAGGCCCGGGTTACTCAGAGTGGGATGGTTCTTCTGTAAACACACCCTGGTTCCTTCCGTGTACGGGGAGCTTCTGACCACATGTGGCCACTGCTCCGCCCGGTCCCCTCCCCTCCGGGCCCCCCACCCGGAAGTCGGTGTGGGTGACACAGCTTAGCTGCCAAGAGCGGCCTGTTTCCTAACAGGACACGGTTTGAAAAGTCATGCGGCCATGGTTCCCCTCTGTTCCAGCTACCTAAATGCCCTTCGTGTCTTCCTTCCCACGCCGGGAGCCGAGCATCCAAAATTAAACTTCCAGAAATAGATCCACTTGCACCGGAAGTGGCCAGAAATGCTCGGGGCCTTCCGGAACTTCAGCGCACCCCGGCTCACCACCCCCCCCCCCCCCCCCGAGAACTAAAGGCGGCTAATTACGGGCAGCTCAGACGAGAGGCCGAGGAGGCGCCTGGCCAGGAGGGAGTTTCTGCCCTCCTCTTCCTCTCCATCCTGTTTTCCCTCCAGACTTCCGGTTGCTTTGCGTCTCCTTTACCAGATTTGCTCAAGCCTTGCCAGCTTCCGGCTGACTTAGCAGAACTGGAAGTCAGAGTCCTTGAGGGGCTGAGCTTCCCCCCAGCATTTCCATACCTTCTCCCTCTTTCCCGTGCCCACCCTGGCTCCTGTGTACCAACTTGCCCTGGCCACGAGGTTGGAAAGAGACGGGGCAGGTGGAACGGAGGCTGGAGAGGCGGGCAGGGGACTGACCCCGGAGACGCTGGCACCCTCGCCAAGGATGATGGGCCCAACTGGCGGGTTAAGGTTTGGATGCCGGCAAATGGGTGCTTTCCAAATGCTGCCCTCTGCAGGGTGGAGGCGACGTTAAGGCACATGGAGAAGAGGCCAGGGGAGGCTGAGTGTGGACTTTGTGGGGCTGTGCTGGGCCCTCCCTCACTGCGGGCAGCCTTGGGATCAGTCCAAGGAAGAGACCTCCCCACTCCAGTTAGGCTTTCCCGAAGCCCTCTGTGCCCCCGGCCTTCCTGAGATCCTGCCTGCTAGGGAGCTCCCCGGCAGCCAGCTCTCCGTCCTGGTCACATGGGGTCTGGCACGCCCGGAGGCAAGCGTCTGTTTCTAGGCATCCCTGGAGTCGTGGAACACGATGATACGGGTGGGGGGGCAAGAGGATGGAGAATGGATAGAAGTTGGGGTACAGGGATCCCCCCCAATAAATCACAGAAGGGAAACACAGAGCCTGGGCAGGCACCGGGGCCTTCCCACAGTGTCTTCCCTGTATCTGGAAGCTGTCGTCAGCCCAGCCTCCCTTCACGTGGCCCCAGGGGCAGCTTCACGACCTCGCGTGACCCATGTGGTCACTCAAGGCTCCACACTCAGAAGGGCCCACTGCTCACAAGGGCAGGGTACTTAACGTTCCCTTATTGCCGTCCTGAAATTCTTAGCGATTTTCTCCTCGAACTCTTGTGTCTCGTAAGAGATGTCGGCCGGGACATAGAGCCCGTGTGTGAGCAGAGGAGGCGTGCCTCCTCACCCCATGCCTTCTCACGCTCGCCCAGCATTGCCCACGCTCCCTGCCCTGCACAGCCTCCGTAACACACTTACCCGGTACCTGGCCGGACGCCGAGAAGGCCTCCTCGCTTGGTTTAGCACGCTGCTGTCGCTACCTTAACATTATTCTCGGTTTCGCCTTTGAAGTTGTGCTTCGAAAATGAGACCCACTGGGACAATGCAGCTTGCCCACGAGCCCGGCAGGTGCACGGCGTGTGTGAGTGCTGTTCCCGGCCGATCCGTAAGCGTGCAATTCCGGTGACCCCGCGGATGCGTGCGGTTGAGCCAGACGCAGAGTGAGCACTAGGTAAGCACGTCACGCTCGTGGCCGATGAGGTTGCTGGCGACTCCGAGTGGCCAGAACTCCAGGCCACGCGCACGCACGCGGCATGCTGAGAAACGGGAAGGACCAGGGAACCGTGTCACCCTCCCTCAGTGCCGTTACGTCTCTGCGTTAGCCGATGGCTGATGCCGAAAATGAAGGCGCGGAAGGAAGGGGAGAGACAGGGCCCCCTTTTCTTCGGCGCTTCCTCACCCAGCAGTAGGGCGAAGGCGCGGCGTGGGGGTGGCGTGCGATTTCATCAAGAAGCAAAGTAAAAGTAGTTAGGCGTTCCCACTTTTCTGGCGAGAAGGAGACGCAGGTGCGTGCGAGGACTGTCACGTCAGTGATTCTGCTCACGAGCGAAATCCCCTTCTATTTCCACTTACAACTGCCATTACGTGATATAAAGATGCGTGGTAAATGTGTGCTGATCGTTGTCATTTTTAATTGTTCTTTATTTAGAATGCCATTAAATAGCAGATAAAAAAAAAACCAGCGATAAGACGAGAGACATCAGGAGGAAGAAAGGGGAAAGGTTCCTATTTTAGCGCCTTTAAATGACACTTACTTGTCTGCGCCTTCTGAACAAGAGGCCCTACATTTTCATTTTGCTTTGAGCCCTGTGAATTATAGAACCATCTCGGCCTGGCTAGCTCCTGCCTGTTCGTCCCTCCGGGCCCTGCTTAGGCACCACCCCCTCCAGGAAGCCCTCCCTATCTCCTCAAGATGCTAAGATGTGTTAGCTAAGATGTGTGCAAGATCCTCAAGATGTGTTTCCCAATAAAACCACACCTCCCATCACTGTGCTGTAATTGTCTCCTTGTCTGACCAGCAGCTCAGCTGGACAGGAGCTTCAGATTAGGATTTCCAGATTTACAACCCTACGGAGCACTCTCTACTTATCCTCAGGGCCAGCCCGGTGCCTGGGACATTACAAGTGTTCCTTCCCTATTGGATGAGTGAATGAATGGGTGAGTGAAAAGAGCATGTCTTACGCCAGATACAGTTCCCAGTATTTTGCATATACTGACTGATTAAGTGAATGAGTGATGGCGCCAAGATTTCTGAGAAGCCTTGACCAGGGCGTCTCCCCTGTGTGACCATGTGTGGTTCAATAAGCCTTGGGGTCTCTGCTGTGGCACCCATTTTTGTCTCCCTCTTGTCCTTCCCCCCTTATTGTCTACACATATGCTGACAAAATGGCAGCTTCCTTGAGGGTAAGAAGGAAGTGTGTGTGTCTGGGCCCCAAGAGTGGCTCAGGGTTTTGCACAGAGTCAGTACCCTTGGCTGTTAATAAGTGAGTTTACAAAAACAGCATCTAAGAGAAGAAATTTTGACCAAGGTGATTTAGACCCTGACAAGTTCATTCCAAACCAAGCTACAGGTCAACCATTTCTTTAGAATAGGCAAATGGAAAGAAAGAAAGAAAGAAAGAAAGAAAGAAAGAAAGAAAGAAAGGGAAGGGGGGAGGAAGGAAGAAAGAAAAGAAAGACAGAAAGAGAAAGAAAGAAAAGAGAAAAAGAAGAAAGAAAGGGGGAGAGAAAGAAAAGAAAGAAAAGAGAAAGAAAGGAAAGAGAAAAAGAAAGGAAGGAAGGAAGGAAAAAGGAAAGAAGGAAAGAAAGAAAGAAAGAAAGAAAAGGAAGGAATGAAGGGAGGGAGGGAGGAGGGAGGGAGGAAGGAAGAAAGAAAAGAAAGACAAAGAGAAAGAAAAGAGAAAAAGAAAAAAGAAAGAAAGGGAGAGAGAAAGAAAAAGAAGAGAAAGAAAAGAAAGAGAAAAAGAGAAAAGGAAAGAAAGAAAAAGAAAGAAAGAAAGAAAGAAAGAAAGAAAGAAAGAAAGAAAGAAAAGAAGAGAAAGAAGAAAAAGGAAAGGAAAAGGAAAAGAAAAAGAGAGGAGGAGGGAGAAAGGGTCTTAGTATTCTTTAACTCACACTTCTGAAAAATGGCAGTATCATTTTTTGCAGGACTAAAAACAACGAAACAGAAATTAGATGTTTGGCAAGGTTGCCCTCGGATGCCGATGACGGACCGCCAGTCTTCAGGCACAGCCCGGCCACTGCTCAGTAGAGCAGGCTCGCTTTCCAGATCCAGAGCGCACATTCCCAGATGGGCCTTTGGCAAACTGTGGTGCCAACGTGTTCATCCTGGGAACGTTTCCCTGCCAGTGAGTGTGGAGTAGACACAGGCTGCTTGCTCGCTAACCCCATTCCTTCCTCCGGGCCGCACAGAAACACTACATCCCAGCCTCACTTGCAGTTAGATTGAGGCCCTACGACGGGGCCCTGGCCAAGGAGCTGTCAGCAAAAGTGATCCATGCCGCTGACCCATTTGGCCGTGAGATTGTGGACGTGGCTGTCCGTGCCCACCTGCCCTCGCACGACAACCCTGGAGACCGTGTGAAGCAAACTCTCCTGTCGTTAGCCACTGAGCCATTGTTACAGCAGCTGGCATTATCCATCCTGGCTAACGCAGAACGCCAGCCTAGCTCTCGGTAGGAATGTGTTCAGATGCGAGTGACCGAGAAGCCAGTCGAAGTGGCATGAATAAGCATGACTGTTTTTCTGCATAGCGAGAAATCTCGGAATAGGCAATTCAAGAGTGGATCGGCTACTCCAGGACACAGGCTCTCTCTGTCTTTCTGCTCACACATCCTTGGAGTGTTTGTCCTTGTGCTCATTAACTCAGAGTCACAAGAGGGCTGCTGTGCCTCTCACATTCCATGTGCATCCCAGGCAGCACGAAGAACACAGGGCAAAGAGCAAAAGGCTCCTGTCAGTCAAATCTGTCCCAGCTTTTACTTTTACTTTGCTTCTACTCTCGCCAACGTCTGCTTAAATTCTACTGACCAAAATGGCATCACACGTCCCCCCCGGACCAATGCCTGGCCGGCGGCAATGATATTATTCCGCAGGCTTCAGTCTGGTTGCGATTCATCTCCCAGGGCTGGGGCCGGGGCTCCCCGTCCCTGAGATCAGGGAAGCTACAAGAATCCCTGAACAAACTGCGCCTCTGTTGGTGGGAAGAAGACAGGGACCATAAAGGAAGTGTTCAACTTTTAACGATTGTGGGTCCTGCTCCCGGGCTCCCGGGGAAGCTACCCTTTAACATTTTACCAACGTCCCAAATGATTGGCAAAACCCCAAAGCACGGGCTCTATTTCTGCCCCTGAGCACATACCGTAAGTCTGCTTCGTTGAGAAAAATAACCAAAACATTCCAAACATAAAGATAAGAAAAACAAAGAAAACCTCCCCGGCTCTCAAAAGATTAAAGTCATACGGTCTCGCACATACTAAAAACACAAGATATAAAGTCTGTAACTTTCTGGAACGCCCCTCGTCACGATGATTTGAAACTATGTAAAAACCACGTATCACCCTGCACCAAGTGTTCCTTCCCAGGAGCGCTCCCTTCTTGTGGGTCCCCGGCAGCTGCCCTGACTTGGGCTCCATTAAAACTCTTTTCCTTTTGAGGCGCCTGGGTGGCGCAGTCGGTTAAGCGTCCGACTTCAGCCAGGTCACGATCTCGCGGTCCGGGAGTTCGAGCCCCGCGTCGGGCTCTGGGCTGATGGCTCGGAGCCTGGAGCCTGTTTCCGATTCTGTGTCTCCCTCTCTCTCTGCCCCTCCCCCGTTCGTGCTCTCTCTCTCTCTGTCCCAAAAATAAATAAACGTTGAAAAAAAAATTTAAAAAAAAAAAACTCTTTTCCTTTCTTTTCACAATTTTTTAGAAGATTTGTTCATTTTGCATCAACAAGAGTGAAAGTGATGGTGGGTGGTTGACGATGGCCTTCTCCAGGGGCCCGCACCCTCAGGCTCTTCCTTCTTTCTGTTGTAGTCCTTTTTCCAGAAACAGTTGCAGTTAAGAGATGCCTGGCTGGATCCTTTGGCCTTTAAACCCACGGGCCTGGGCATCAGCCCAGCTGACCGTAGAATTCCTCTCGGTCTTCTTGCCCAGGGGACTGGTTCACACGGAGTCAAATGATGGCAAGCCAGGAGTCAACCAGACGGCAGGACAGAGTTTTCCCAGGACTCGATACTCTAGGGCCCCTCCTGTCTTTCCGTGGACTGGACATCAGACATCGGAGGAGGTATTTTATTACTTTTTTTAATTTTTTTTTCAACGTTTATTTATTTTTGGGACAGAGAGAGACAGAGCACGAATGGGGGAGGGGCAGAGAGAGAGGGAGACACAGAATCGGAAACAGGCTCCAGGCTCCGAGCCATCAGCCCAGAGCCTGACGCGGGGCTCGCACTCACGGACCGAGAGATCGTGACCTGGCTGAAGTCGGACGCTTAACCGACTGCGCCACCCAGGCGCCCCGGAGGAGGTATTTTAAAATAAGGTGCTCAGTGCTCGTGAAGGGGCAGTGAAATGGGCTCGATCACAGGAGGCCTGCCGGAGGGCAAATTGTTGCCACGCATTTGGAAAGCAGTCTGGCAGAAGTATCACGAGTCTCAAATATATTCAAACCCTTTGATCTCATAATTCCACTTCTGGGAATCTCTCCTAAGGAAATAATTTGAATACTGAAAAAGCTTTTTGCACCAAGATATTCCTGGCAGGATGACTTATAATAGTGAAAACCTAGAAATAGCCAAAATAACCAATCATTGGAGAACAACCATTGGAATGTATATTCCAGGGCAATGGCTGTTCTAGAGAGAGAGAGAGAGAGAGACTCCATACATGAATGGATGGATGGATCAATGATAGGATAAACAGATCAATGATCAACAGGCTAGAGGCAGAGGAGCACCTGGGTGGCTCAGCTGGGTGAGGGGCCAACTTCGGCTCAAGTCATGATCTCACGGTTCATGGGTTCGAGCCCCACGTTGGGCTCTGTGATGACAGCGGGAAGCCCGCTTCGGATCCTCTGTCTTCCTCTCTTTCTGCCCCTCCCCCCCCCTCAAAAATAAAGGAACTTTTAAAAAAGAAAGGAAAAACTAGGTTAGAGACAGAGACAGATTCCACTCAGTGAACTATATACATTCCTTAAATCTGGAGACTACAAAAGGGTTTCTACTGCAAAACGTGCTTGGTTAAAATAATGGGGAGGATACAGTTATTAGTATATGAAAAAGGCTGAAATGAAATACTCCAAATTACAACCACGAGTGCCGAAAGCGTGGATGGTTTTTGTTCCTTCTTTCTATGTTATGCATTTGATTTTTTTCTTTCGGAAGGATGCACCGTTTTATAATAAAAAAATTATTTTAGAAAAACACGAGGGTTGCTAGGTGAGCATGGAAATTGGACGGGGCTGAGGGACAGTTTGTTCAGCTGGGGCCGCATTTGGAGGAGCCCCCCTGCCCCGCTCTGGGCCTCTCTCGGGCGACCGCAGTATTGGTTCAGCCGGTCTCGGGGTCTTTCTCTCCCCGGCCTCTCCCGTGGGAGCCGGCTTCTCTCCCTCTCCCTCCCCGGTCCCGGCAGTGACCCCTCTCCCACCGGCCCTCCAGGCTTCGACTGTGGCGCATTATAACTTCCTACGGGTACCTTCAGTTCTGGTCACCTCGACTCAACTTGGCCGTGCCTCGGGTCCAAACCAACCCTCGAAGCGGTCCTCCTGCAGACACAGCCTCGCCCACTTCTGTTGACTTTTGCTCATCCTGTTCTCAAAGGTGGCGGCCTTCGGCCAAGATCGCCCCCAAACGCTGGACAACTTTTTGGAGTTGCCTATATACCAAGGAGGGAAAAATCTCAGACTTCCCTTTATTTCCACTCAAATTAAATTTGAAGGTTCGCTCATATTTCTGTTCCCTACTGTTGTTCAGTTTTACTGCTCTATAATATCCCAATGTCTAAATATGCCATAATTCACGTATCTATTTATCTATTTCTGTTGCCAGGATTTGGACTGTTGCCAACATTTTAATACTCGCAGTGGTGCTGCCATGAACATTCTGGTAATACGTACGACAAGAAATGCTGGTATGTGAGACATGTAGGGGCTCGGCCCCATGAGACAATGCCAAAATGCTTTCCGAAACAGCAATATAATTTCAAGAGAAAAAAAAAGAGAGTCCAAAAAAAGTATACAAACTCTCTGCATTCTCTTCTCAATTTTTCTGGAAATTGAAAACTATTCTAAAACTTCATTTTTTTTTTTCCTTAAATTATACAGCGTGGGGGGCCCCAGTGTGGCACAGTCTGTTGAGCATCTGACCTCGGCTCAGGTCATGATCTCGCGGTTCGTGGGTTCGAGCCCCGCGTCGGGCTCTGTGCTGACAGCTCGGAGCGTGGAGCCCGCTTCGGGTTCTGTGTCTCCCTCTCTCTCTCTCTCTCTGCCCCTCCCCTGCTTGTGTGCTCACGCTCTCTCTCTCTCTCTCAAATAAATAAATAAACTTTAAAATAAATAAATAATAAAATTATACAGCATAATACCCTTTTTAAAGCTACAAATGACTAAAGTTAAAAACACTTTTGAGGCTACATTTAGATGTGACTAAATGAAACCAGAGGAATGATAGAAGATTTATGGAAGTCTTTTCCCTTGGGCCGGGGACGGGGGTGGGGAGGAAGGTTCTGGGTGGGGGAGCACACCGTGGCAATTGTTGTCAGAGTCTGAGCTTTCTTGTTAGGCGCTGATTAATGGGTGTTTATTAGATGAAAACACAGGAAGGAAGAGAGGGAGGGAGGAACCAGGGAAGGAAGGGGGAAGGAACCGGAGGAAGAGGGTCTTGCGTGGAGAGCTCAGGGAGCGTCGTAAACAAAGATGATGTGTCGTCCAGCTCTACACCTGGGGCCCGTTAAACAGAAGGGAAGGGATCTGAAAGGCATTCACGCTGGCCCAAGAGACAGCGGAACAGCTTTGTCCAGTGGGCAGCGTGGTGTGGAGCCAGCAGACCCAACCCCAACCCCACTGGCACGGGCACACCGTGGCCCCCGCGAGTGCTGTCTGTGGCGCAGAAGTTCTGCGCTCAGACTGCCTGGTTGAGGATCCAGCTCTGGCATCACCAGCCACGCCGACAGTGACCTACGCACCCTCTCCAGAGCTCAGTGTTCCCATCTGTAAAATGGGAAGAAGATAACAAACTAGCACGTGTGAAGCGTTTACTCACACGGAGTAAGCACCCAATAAATGTCTGTTATTATTACCCCCCCCCACCCCAGTCTTCACCCGTGCACGTCCTCACCCTCACGCCCGGGATCCCAATCCTCCCGCCAGAAGGTAACCCACTCCAGCCAGCTGACTCGAGCCTGGAGCCCGGTGGGGTCCGAGGTGCTGACACCTCCAGGGACACACCCAGCGCCTCCTTTGTTCCTCAACCCCAAGACTCCCTGGGATGAATTGCTCTGATCTTGCGAGCATTTCTTGAGCCCCAACCCCTCCCCGGCCAGGCCCACCTGGACCATTGTCCCACCTGCTGCCTCCAGCCTGTCCTCTGAGGCGTGAGCACGTCGTGCCCTGCTCAGATCCTCCAGGGGCTCCCTCTGCAAATCAGCCCTAGAGCCTTAACTGGCACTCAAGGCTTTCATCTGGCCCCAGCTCCATCTGACCTCGCCCTGCCACACGGACTGCCACCTAAAGTCCAGCTGCACCCTTTCCCCAATACACCCCCTTCCTCACTCACCGTCGCTTAGCCCATGCCGTTCCCCACGGGGGATGCCCTTCTTCCCCTGGAGAGCTCTCTGTTCCCTCCAAGATCCCTCCCCAGACTTTCCACCTTGGTCTCTGGCTCCCTTTACTTCAGCGCCCCCACCCCTACCTTCACACGCCCAGGGGGCCGCTCCCCAACTATGAGTGCCTCGAGGGATGGGGCCTGTGACCCCATCACATCCCAGGGCCACACTCAGAAAGTACCCATCGAGTACATGAACTGCTTTTCTCTTCCACGGGTAAAGATGTGTGACCCTCCCCCCCACCGCAATTATTTTTTCCCCTTCTTGATTCAAAACCTCGTCTTGCCCGGGAGGAGGAAGGACCAGTGGAAAACATCTGTCTGGTGGGTTGACACGGTGGGGGGGGGGGGATGGAGAACGGAAAGAAATCTGGTGTCTCCTGTTTACCATGGACGCTGAACTTGGAAAGAAAAAGTGCAGCCCCAGCAGGAAGGTCAAGTGCAGACAGCTGCCTCGCTGGGGCGATCTCAAGGCTGGCCAGCAGATGGAGGCTTGGGGGGCCCGGGCTCCGTGGGCCCCCCGGCCTTCTCTGGCCGCGACAGGGAAGCACTGGTCCAGGCCGGCTGTTTGCTCAGACACTGTCTGCAGGATGTTCAGCACTTTTCCGTCTTTCCCAGAGGGCATGGAGAAAGGGTCTCTGTCTGCGTCCCCGTGGCGTCCCTCAGTCAGGGAAGCTGGGGGCAATGTTACAGTTGGTGGACAACTGCATTGCTTAAACGAACGAGAGAAAGTTTACGTAAGGACAGTTCCTGTCCTGAAGTTACCTTACGGAGAGAAAGACAATCAAGAAGGAGGTGTGGGTACCAGGGTGAGCGAGGGTGTGCAGAAAGGGGACGCTCGCACGCTGTTGGTGGCAACGCAGACTGCTGTAGCTACGATGGCAAACGCTGTGGACGTTCCTCGAAACGTAAAAATAGAAATGCCATATGATCCAGCAATTCCATTTCTGGGGATTTACCCCCCATGACCCCCGAGTCCCAGCCAACAGGTGCCCTAAGCACTAACCAACGTGCTCCTGAAGCGTCAGCCAGCCTGTCCCCCAGTGCCCTCCAGAAAACAGGTTTCTTCCCCCTCTGACCATGCGGAGGCCTCTGCCTCCCTGCCCCCACCCCAAGCCACTGCCTAGAGCACAAGGCCGGGAGGCCTCGAGCTGGTCAACGCCGCTATTTTGCAAGTGGGAAAACAGAGGGGGAAGAGACTTGCCCCAGGCCACACAGCAAGCTGGCTTCCTCGGCCACACCGAGACCCCCAGGGGCTCCTTTCATCCCAGAGCCCAGAGCCCCAGACCCTCTTTCTCACTTCAGGTTAGCAGTCGCCCGTGGCATGGCATTCGAGGCCGAGGCCGACAACATCAAATGGCTCATCTCATGTCAGTGAGAGGCACGATCAGTCGTGACCCGCCCCAGCTCTGTTCTGAAGCACTTGACCTGCATCGAGGGGCTGAAACTTCATTAGTAATTCGGAGAAAGCAGTAACCATGATTCCCACTTCACAGATGAAAAGACTGAAGCTCAGAGAACCAGGCAGAGATCAGTCAGGCTGGGACTCCCAGAAAGAGACTGCCGGAAACAACGGCTTCCTCCCGGGATAGCAGGGCGGCCCGGTGGCTGGCACACAGGGAGCCAGCACCTTCCGCCTCTCTGGTTCTCCCGGGACCTGGTGTCCATGCCCTCCGTTCGTCTCAGGCCAGGGAAGCCCGAGAGGTGCAGGAGTTAGGGCTCGGGAGCCGGGTAGCGCGGTTCCTGGTCAAATTGCCTATCCTCTCCGGGCCTCAGTTCTTCATCTGTGAAATGGACATCACCCAAACCTCCCAGTATTGTGGTGAGGAGTACGTTGGTGAGGGCTGTGGCTCCCGCCGCACGTGGTAGACAGAACACGGGCCCCAAAGGTCCCCACATCCTGGTCCCCCGAACCTGTGACTGTGTGGCCTTACGTCGCAAAGGGGACTTTGCAGGCGTGATTAAATTAGCGCTCTAGAGGTGGGACATAGGAATGGATTACCTGTGGGCCCCGTGTAATCACAAGCGTCCTTGTGAGGGAGGCACGAGGGGCTCCCGAGGGAAAAAAAAATTTGTGAAAATGGAAGCAGAGGTCGAGGTGGCACCAAGCCACGAGCCAAGGAATGTGGGCGTCTCTACGGAAGTTGGAAAAGGCAAGCAAACGGATTCTCCCCTGGGCTCCCGAAGGCCCCGCTCGTGGGGATTTGTTGGAGCAGCGGTAGGAAACCCACGCAGGACCCTAGCGGTGTCGTTAACTGTGTGAGCGTGAACACAGTCGGCCGCGAGCCAGACGCAGCCCAGCCCTGGAGGAGCCGCAGGCCTGAGAGTGACAGACGCGTCCCCAGAGGGGCCCCGAGCAGGGAAACCGGCGCTCTGACCGCGTGCACCACAACTTTGGGGCTCGGAGCAGGGCGGCCTGCTTGCTGAGGGACAGGGGTGGCTGTCAGCACGGCCACTCCACTCCTGCCCCAGGCCCTGGCCTAGAATTTGCCCCCACCCCTACCGCCCAGCAGAACCCGAGCAGGGGGCCCCTCCTGTGCTCCCTCCTCCACCCACAAAGCCCCTCAACATGCCTTTGCTCCCAGGCCCCGTTCAGGGACGGCCTCCCCGGCGATCACACTCCTCTGGCCTGCCGAGGTCCCCTTCCTCGGTGGAGTGAGTCCTCCTCACACAGTCGTTGTCCATTTGGCTCGGCTCGGGGGTCTGGGGCCAGTGCTCATCTCCCAGGGCTGTTCCTCCAGTGGGCCAGCCGAGCCCCACAGGCCCAGGGTCTCCAGGAGGCAGAACCAGCCTGTCCCTGCCTGGATCCCTGAGCCTTAGGCACCTGCACGCGCTTCGTAGGTGCCTCGGAAGTCTGCTAGGACAGATGACCAGGCAGGAGTCACACTTGCGTGTCCCCCCCCCCCCAGCTTCCCAGACAGACGTCCCCGCCCCCCGCCACCCCTCAGATGTGCACCTGGAGGCTGTTGCCGAGGAAGCCCCCTGAGCTGCAGAGAGGAGGTTTCCGGGTCAAACCGGACGTCCTCAGGCTGAGTGTGATGGCTTCCTAGGTTTGCCGCCACAGGACGTGTGCCCCCTTTTCCTGGTGGCCTCGCGGGGACCGCGTCGGAAAAAACCACTTCCGTGTGTCTCCTTCGTTCCCACACCCACGACAATTTCCGACACCCGACGTGGGTTTTCCACACGCCGAGCACTTCTCTGGGACACCAGCCGGGTGTCCCAGGACTTGATCCAATTCTCACGCTAACTGGAGTCGGCACAGACCCCTCCAGTGAGGGGCTCCGCCCCACTTCGGAGGCCAACGGCGAGTCTCGGGGCACCACCTGCACCGGGTCCCGCCGCCCCCTCCCCGGGCTCCATCGTTTGCTGGGACAGCTCCCAGAACTCGAGGAAACACTTACGTGCACTTACTGGTTTGTTAGACAGTAAAGGGGATGATAAAGGCCGCAGATGAACATCCAGGCGGAAGAGGTGCAGAGGACACGGTGTGGAGAAGAGGGCACGGGGCGCCCACGCCCTCTCCAGACACACCACCTCCCGGCACCTCCAGGCCCGCAGCAACCGGGAGCCCCCCTGCACCCACTCTAGGCCTAGGCAGTTGGTTTGAGGCGTATGAAGTGGTGGAGCCCTGGCTGGAGAAACTTCTTGCCCTGGTCTGCCTCGGTTGCCACAATAGACACCATAGACTGGGCGGCTTACGGACAGAAATTTACGCCTCACGGCTCTGGAGGCTGGGAGTCCGAGATCGGGGAGCCAGCATGGTCAAGGGAGGGCCCTTGTCTGGGTTGCAGACTCCTTGCTGTGTCCTCACGCGGGGTTGAGGGAGCTCCGTGGGGTCTCTGTTAAAAAGGCAATAGTATCACTCCCGAAGGTTCTTTCTTCACGACCCAGTCACCTTCCAAAGGCCCCGTCTCCCAACACCATCACCTCGGGGGGTTATGATTTCCACTCATGGGTGTGGAGGGGTGGGGACACACACCCAGACCATCACACCTCTCCAAGGCCGAGCAGGGTCGTGCTGCTGTACTCCAGGCTGCTGGACCTGCTTTGAGCCTTCCATGGCACAGCTGCAGTGAGTTGGATGGTGACCCCAAAAGATAATCCATTCCCCAGGACCCGTCAGTGTGACCTTATTTAGAAGAAGGGTCTTTGAAGATACAATTCAAGGATCCCAAGATGAGATCATTCTCCATTAGGGCAGGCCCTAAATCCAATGACAAGTGTCCTTATAGGACACAGAAGAGGAGGAGGCCGTGTGAGGACAGAGGCAGCAAGGGGAGTGATGTGGCCACAAGCCAAGGGACGCCAGCAGCCACCAGGAGCTGGAAAAGGCAAGGAAGGATCCTCCCCTAGAGCCTCCAGATGGAGCCCCGCCCTGCTGACACCTCCATTTTGGACTTCTGGCTTCCAGAACTGTGGGAAAATAAATTTCCATTGTTTAAGTCACCACGTTTTTGTAGTTTGTTGCCGCAGCCCTGGGACACTAATACCCCAGCGTGGGTAGAACAAGATACTATTTCTGCAGTCTCTCTGGTTAACCAAGACTTCTTTGCTGGATCCTTCTGGCCCCGGGGGGCTTTGTCGCTTAGGCACCCCCACCCCAGCCTTAGCATGGGCTGAGAGGTCAAACACCGTAACTCTCCGGTGGAAAGCTCTGGTTCAGAGGCCCTGGGGTCGGCAGGAACCGTGGTCCCGTGGGCCACAACACTAACGTGTTGTCTCACATCGTTCACGGTTGACGACTCCCATTTGTTTAAGATGCTTAGGAGGAAACGGCCCCGTGCCCCACTCCCATCGGAGGGGACAGCTGGATCAGAGTGCTCTGAGGCTCAGCAGAACTTCGCCAACCGTGTGTGAAAGGGTGACACAGGTGCAGAGACGGTGGGTCCCCCCCGGCCTCTGGGAGGAAGTCGCCGACCAGGGCTCCTCCGGCCATCAACAGCCTCCGCCGTTTCCTGCTGGGTACTGGCCTCGAAATTTGGGACACTCGGGGCAAGCTCTGCCCAGGCAGAGGGCGGGCAGGGAGTAGCTGGGTCAATGATGGGGCAGAGGGACAGTCGGAGGAGAGAGGCGGAAGGCGGGAAGGCCTTGGTGGCTCTGGACAGTGGGCCCGCAACCGGCACAGTGGCACGAATGGCCGGGAAGGGAAGTGGTCTGGAAATGGGAAAAAGGGAAGTGCTTCCCCCAGCAGGGCGCCTGGCAGGGGGGCGGGGAAGCCGGCAGAAGGAACTGTCCCCACGAACCTCACGTGGACAGATGGTTTCTCGGTGTCATTGACCTTGCCCTCGTGCGTGAACAACTGGGGTGACCTTAGGAACCCCAAGCTCCTGAGAACTCGGGCACTTCTGAGATTGCCCGGCCCAGCGTCCCCCGCGCTTCCGAGGGGGGGGCTGGCGGCCGGCTCGGTCGGCTCGTGGCTTCTTTTCCAGCCGGCTTAGCGCTGTGTTCGTGTTCTTCCGCTTTAAAGAGAAAAGGGAACTGGAGAGTCTTGTTGTGACATGTTGTTGAGCCTGGACTTGGTTTCCTCGGGGGACGCTGAGGCAGCAGCGATGTCACCAGCCCGCAAGGGACGCGGCGCAAGGTGGTGGCCAGGCCGCGGCCGGGACGAGACCCCAGTGAAAGACCCTCCGTCTCCTGGGCCCCCGCGATGCAAGCGGAGCCTGGACGGTGGTGTCTTGTCAGGCCCGGCGCACCTGGTGGCAGCGGGGCAGATACACGGGGACGGCCCCAGGGAGCTGGGGACCCTCCCCCTGGGCGGTTAGCGTCTTGGTGCCCCGGTTCCAGAATGATCACCATCTCGGGTCTCGTGAAGTTTGGCTGTTTTTATTTGCGTCAGACCTGCTCTTCGGTCATCACAGCCTCCCTCCGAGGCAGGTCCCCACCCTCCTCCTCTTCATCACCGCCGTCGTCACCCCCACTCTGCACACTGGGAGGCTGAGGCCCGGAGAGGCTGTGACCTTCAGCAGGACACGCAGCAGGCGGTGGGAGGCCAGGATGCGAATGCCGTCCCGCCAGCTCCCGGCTAGGCCAGACGTGCCATGTCCCAAACCCAGGGCAGAGAGAGGCTGGTAGGGGGGTGGCCCCGGGGATGTCAGTGCTGGGCAGGTCGGAGAAGCAGCTCACGTGGACACCGACACTTGTGCCGGAGGCATGGCAGCCTGTCCCACTCGGCCTGGGCCCGGGGCCGCCCCTCCCGCCCCCCTCCTGCCCCCTGCCCACCCCTCCCTCAAGACCCGGTGTTCACATCCGTCCCCCCACACACACACTGAGCATTCTGCTCACGGCACTGCCCGGCCCACCTCCTCACCTGCCCGCACCTCCCCCGTCCCCCCCCCCAAGTCCCTCTTGTCTCTGCCACCCAGGCGGGGCGCCCCCTGCGGCCCACAGCCCCGACTGGCGCTGTGACTTAGGTGGGTCTCCCCATGACCCTGAGTCGGCCTCATGTAAACTCTCCCTCACCCCAGACCCATCTCTCAGAGGCTAGGCTTTCTTTTCTTTTCTTTTTTTTTAGGTTTATTCATTTTTCAGACAGAGAGAGACAGAGTGCAAGCAGGAAAGGGGCAGAGAGAGAAGGAGACACAGAATCCAAAGCGGGATCCAGGCTCCGAGTTGTCAGCACAGAGCCCGACGCGGGGCTCGAACTCATGAACCGCGAGATCATGACCTGAGCCAAAGTCAGACAATTAACTGAGCCACCCAGGCGCCTCGGCTTTCTTTTGAGCCAGGTGACTGACCACCCCCAGCCCCCTGCCCCAGGTCCGGGACAGCACCTGCTGGGCATCAGCGGCCTCAGCAAAGAGAAGGGCCTCTGCCTGTCATTTCTAGATGAGACCACCTCCCTTCAGTTCACCCTGCAGACCGAGGCTACCATTCAAAGTTCTCCATAAAGACGACCTCATACGTGACCTCAGGGCCACCAACACCATGAGCCCCAGTTAGCCCTCAGGCCCCACTGCCGCCTCAAGGGGCTTTCTCAGCACGCCGAGCCCCCAGACCCTTCAAGCCCAGATCCTCACCCACCAGGTTAGGCCCCATCGCACACCTGACCTCCACAGCCCCCCAGGGTCACCGCCACCAGTGCTCCACACCCGCGAGGACCGGGATGCCTCGCGGCTTAGTGGAGCCAAGGCTGAGTTCTGGCTCCGGGACAGAGGGAGGGAAGGAGAAAGGAAAATGCGAAGCATACACATGTCTGTGTTTGTCCAGTCAGGCCGTGGCTCACCGCCATTCGTCTCCCGCTGTGTGAGTTTTCACTGGCTGCGCTCAGTGAAGGTCCCAGGGATCCCGCAGACGGCAGAGTCCCCTGAGCTACAGGGACCTACCGGGAGCCTCTGGACGTGCGACCAGGCTTGCCTGTCCACCCAGTACTGACGCTTACAGAAACGCTGGGGTCCCGCCTGCATAAAGCTGACGATGGCTGCTCCTAGATGGTATAGTTGGGGTGACTTTTTGTGTTCTTTCTCGCATTTTCTGTGTGATCTGAGCTCTTTACGGTCAGAATGTATCTTTTACAAAAGGGACAAGACTATTATTATTCATCGTTATGATCAGTATTGTTTTAATCACCCGACGCCATCTTGAAAAACAGATTTCCTCAGGGCAGTTCTGTGTGATTCTGATTCTCTGGGCCTGGGGTAGGACCAGGGGCAGGACCCCATTGACTCGGGTGGGCAGCCCATCTGGGGAACCCCTGGTGCTCCCCAGAACCTCCCTGATGAGGGTCATCTGAGCGCTGGTCCCACGAACACAGCCCCAGGCCCGGGCCGGGACGCCCAGGCGAGGCTGTCAACATGGCCGGCTGGCCTGGAATGAATCTCCCCCAGGACGGTGGGGGCTGATCTCCAGCTCTGCGTCCTGGAGGATGACACAGCCATGAGTCACCCACAGGAATCCAATCAAACCTGAGCTGGAAACGAGGAGGGGGGGGGGTCAGCCAGGTGGCAGCTGTGGCCAACAGAAGACCCGTCAGTCCCTCTGGAAGCCTGCAGACTTCCTGCTCACTCAGATGGGGGGAGTTTGTCCCAACTTCAGCCTCCCAGGGACTTTTGAGACTCTAAGGACATTGTCTTTTTTTCTTTCTTTCTTTCTTTTTTTTTGGCCCATGCTTCCACCTAAAGCCAAGCCTTCCACTCATGGTCTGAGTTCCGTTCTTTCTCCACTACTCGAGCACATTGGTCTAGCGATGGCCTCTTCTCTTCCGCACCGTCCGGTTACCTCTCGGCATCGGATTATTCCCATCATCGTACAAGTGCGCCTAAACACACCTCACCTTAAAGTAAGAAAAGGGAACCTTCACTCACTTGCCCTCACACGCTCCTCCAGCAACAACTTCAATTCTCTGCTTCTCTTTCAGCATTCTGAAAAGAGTTGCCTCCACTTACCGTTCCGACCTCTCTCCCTCCCGTCTTCTCTTGAACCCACGCCAGCCGGGCTTTTTCTCCACCACCGCCTTGACTCTTTTCAAGATCGTCAGCAGCTCTACACCGCCAAAGGCGACGAGCAGTTCTCGGTCATTGTCTTATTTAACCTATTGGCATGTGACACGGCTGACCACCTCCTCCTTTCGGAAGTCCTTTCTTTACTTGGCCTCTTGAGCACATCACACCCTCCTGCTTCTCTTCGGACTCCCATTGGCCATTCTTCTTGGCTTCGTCTGCTGGTAGCTGGACTTCACTCTGATCTGTAAAGGTTGGAGGACCCCCAGGCACTGTCCTGGGACGGTGTTCCTCCATCTAACTCACTCTCTTGATCTCTTCTCGCCTCTTGGCACTGAGTGTTGTGCAAATGCTGATGACTCTCAGACATTGACCTTCACCTAGGACCTCTCCCCTGAATACCACACCTGCGTATCCAACTGCTTGCTTAACAATCCCGATGAGATGCGTGACTTTCAGATCACATACAAAAATGTTCAAAACCAAACGACTGATTTCCGCCCCACAACGCCTCTTTCTACATTTTTCCTGGTAAGGGGGACCCCATTCTTCCAGTTCCTTAGACCCAAAACCTTGAGCTCGTTTTTAGTCCTCTTTCCAGTGGTGTGCGGGTAAATGTGTAACAGCGGGCTCTCAGCTCTGAAGGGTGGGCAGTGGAGGAAGGCCCAAATTCTCTGTGTAAATATCACCATCATTACCCATTTGTAGCTGCAAATGTCACATCACAGGACACTCGAGGTGGGAGGGATGCCTAGCAGCACGCCGTTATGTAGTGTTTCCACCACACAGGTGCAAAAGACATGAAGAACTTCAAGAGCATGGGTAATTGTAAAAACGGTGGTCAAATAGTTAGGAGGTGATGGATGTTTCATATTTATTTATTCTTGCCTTTTTGTTCTAGGGGTATTTTCTTGGAGAACAAACGGGGAACGTTCAGGAGCCAACACGACAGAAGGAGCTCAACCAGGGCAAAGAATCTGGGAGCCAGCCGACGATGAACCACCCCCCGAGTAAAGCCATGGTCAGTAGACATTACGGGACCACTTTGCTGTGAGCTATTTAAGTCCAAGTCCACAGATGAGCCGACCTGGCCAGCTCAAGAGCCCCAGAAACCCAAATGCCAAGGTCCCTTCACACTTGGAACATAAAACATATGAGTCACAGCTCATAGAGGCAAGAGACTGCGGGGTGGTGGGGCTTCTGGCTCCTTCCACAGCATGGCTGTAGGGGACCTTCTGCTAGACAGAGCTAGAAACCAGGAAGAGAGCATTTGCCAGGGGGCAGCTGGGCTGGCACCCTGCATTTGGAAGTCCAGCCTCCAGACCTGTGAGAAACAGAGATCTGTCGGTCAAGCCCCCGGCTATGGTGCTTTGTTATGGTGGCTGTGTAGAAAATATTACTGAGGTATTTAACATTTTTCTTTTCAAAATCACTGCTGTCTGTGAGGTCACCTTATGATCAGGCCTCTAAGGAACCACATCTGGTAAGAAACTCATCCACGGGTAAACACCCCTCCGCACTCCTGAAAGAACTTTCCAGAACCTCCTTCTGCATTGAGGAGAGGGCACCCCTTCTTCATGTGTGAACACCAGCAGGTGTCTCTCCCATAAAGCAAGTCTTGACAGGAAAAGGTGAAGGGGAGGAGAACAGGATGGTCAGGGTGGGTGAGTTGATAGAACATTCTATCCACGAATACCCAACTGACTTCTCAGCAAGGCCCTGCCAATTTTTAAGATTTTATCAACTACGATGAGCTTCTCAGAACATGAGCCCATGGAGGGTCATAGGTGAATGTTAAGATTCAATCAGAGCCTTTTCACTATTCAACTTCTTCTTCTAACTGCTGGGGCCTACCTCCAGCACATACAATATGCTCCCCCTTAGTCCCAGTGAACAGCTCTTCGTGAGCCTCTGAAAGTCTTTTTTTTTTTTGAATGTTTATGATTTTTGAGACAAAGAGAGAGCAAGCATGAGTTGAGGGGGGGCAGAAAGGGGGAGAGAGAATCCCAAGCAGGTTCCGTGCTCTCGGCACAGAACCCAATGCGGGGCTCGATCCCACGAACAGTGAGATCCCAACCTGAGCCCAAATCAAGAGTCGGACAGTTAACCAACTGAGCCACCCAGGCGCCCCTGCCTCTGAGAGTCTTTACTGGCTTTCTCTGGCTATCAACTCCCCTGCGGCCCTGGAGTCTCAGACTGGGTGACCCCAGAGCCTGGGTTCCAGTCAGGGCATAGGCCTGGGGTTCAAAATTTAAGGGGCACCGAAAACCCTAATCAAGAAAAATAATATTTTAACGTAATGTTATTCTACATAATCAAAATGAATACAAAACAAGAAGAAAAACCAAAACCTTGATGAACAAAGTACCAAAAGTTTAAATAAAAGTAGGATCCTCCGGGGACAAAAAGAAATACATAAGGGTCTACTTCCCAGACAAGGCGAGGAGGCCAGGGCCAGGCCTCAGAGCCAGTCTCAGGGCCAACACGCCAGCCCTGAGTGTTGTCTCACGGCAGTTATTCCCAGGGGGCCGGGCACACCCTCGAAGGGTCCTGGACTCCCAGCATGAGGGCGATTCCAGGGATCCCCCCGGTCCCAGCACTTGAATCATCGACGGTGATGAACCAGTGTGGGTTTCATTTCTCAACTTCCAATCCATCATGGGTTGATACTTTTGCAAAACACAATAAAAAGTAAATTTCTAGAAAGATGATGTGGAAAAAAGGATACCAAGCACAAGCCAACTTTTTAATTACCATATTCCATTCTAATAGTACATGTCGTATCATCATATGCAACAGATCATTACTCGCTCACATGGCTGCCATGTGTCTAAATGCCTGCTCTAAATTTTTGCACTTCCTAGATCATTAACAGCCCATGCCCGGCCAGGACATGAGATGCCCGGTCATGTCATACTGAGTAACACAGATCTGGCCCCGCCCCCTTCCAGAAAGCAAGGGGACCAAGCACTGGGGACCCATAGGGTCTGCTTCTGCACCCCCCTCACCATCCCCACCCCATGGGGCCGAGCACATTCCCATCTCTCTTCACAACAAATCGTTGGTTCTCAGTCTGAGTGAGCACCCAGCCTGCTGTCCCGGTGACAGAAGCAGGATGACTGGTCCCCGGGGACGATCAAGAACACAGAGAACTGAGAACGAAGGGAAATTGGCTGTCCTCCTTCCCCGCACTCTCGCCTTCCTCCCTCCTTGTCCAGACCCTATTGGCTGATTCCAGAAGCCCTTCCAAGGCACCAGAGCCAGGATCCATGTCCTGCCCCTTTATGATCTCAGGGGCACGGTCGCTTCTCCTCTGTCACCCCACACCTGGGGCTGCCGCGCAGTTTCCCCGGGCTCAGCGTGCCTCTCGAGGGACATCCAAAACCTCTCCTTCCCTTGCTCAGCAGCAAGCATCCCTGGGGCTCCCTCTTAGGGGATCAGATGCCAACAAGGGGCCAGTCATTAATGGGCACGAAAATACTACAAATAACAGCCACATATACTGAGCCCTGACACGAACAGGCGATGTGCCAAATGCTTTTAATGATGATCCAGTTCAAACCTCATGACTGTAAGATGGGTATTATTATCAATCCCGGGTTACAGATGAGAAAACTGAGGCTCACAGGGTTAAGTAGCTTGCCCGAACAGGAGTCTCACTCCTCATGTGTGGGGTCTCTTCCCAGAGCAAAGACGGATGGGGTCAACAAGGAGAAACCCAGGTGGGAAAGACGACGTGTGCCGCACCTGGGTGGATGCATCTCCCGGGTGGAGCCCCCGTGGTCATCCCTGGCTCTCCTGATGGCCCTTCTGTCACTGGGGTATGGGCCACCCCATTCCTGCTCCGCTGGGCACCAGCCAAAAGATGGAGGTGTTCCCGTCAGTGGACTGTCCCCGGCACGAAGGAAAGGTATGCAAAAGAACACGAGAAAGGCAGACAAGGCAAGTGCCAGACTCTGAAATGCAGGCCAGGAACTCAGACTTCCCTGGAAGCAGGGAGCTATGAGTGGTTCCCCGGAAGGAAGGGGGTGTCATTAGGACTGCGTGTGGGGTTGCCTATGAAGCCGGGAGAGACTGAGCAGGAGGCAGGACGGCAGGCTACTGCAACCATCCAGGCCCAGGGCAATGCCGTCTGAGCCAGGGAGAGCGGGCAGGGACGGGAGGAGACGGTGGAGGCCAGGCCCACTTCCGGAAAGCGGCAGGTCCTAAGGCTGAGAGCCAGATAAGCAACGGTGCCATCTCGCTGGTCCTCCCACACCCCTTCAGCCCTTCCTGGCTTGTTTCCTAAACCTAACAGGAGTGCAAATCGCCTTCAAAAACCACACTGCCCAGTTCAAGCTCCCTGATAAGGGCTCTAGGGGCTGGGGCGGCCATCCCCTCAGGGAACACAGCTCTGATGTTGAGAAAGTTACTTGAGCCATCATCTAGTATACATACGGGTTGGGACACTGAGAATTCAAACCCCTTTTCTGGTGCTCAGACTGCCAGCCCCAGGCCGTCACCCCCTCCTCGCTGGCCGGCCTCCTGATGTCATAGTGAGTCTGTTAGGGTGCGTCCTCAGTAAGAATGTGACAGGTGGAGCCCTGTTGGGAAATGATAGGGGGGCGGGGAGGGTGTCCGAAAGCCTCACACGTCCCGGGCCACGCGAGGGAGGGGCGGGAAAGCCAAGGACAGGACACGGTGGAGGGGCGGGGCTCACCACACCCGTGCAGAGAGTTTTCAGATGCCCACTGCATCTACTTCTCTCTAAAGATGGGGCTTAGTGGCCCATTTTAGAGATTAGGAAACTGAGGCCCACGGAGACTAAGCAGCGGGTGACACCGAGGCAGGAGCCCAAACCAGGGCCGAGTTCCGGTTCTTTCCAGCCCTAGAAAACCATCCTCTGCTTCGGAATTGTGTTGTCCATCCAGCCCTGTTGACCTTCTCAGAGATCCTTTTCTCCTGGAAGGTGTCTCCTCAAATTTACGATTTAAACACGGAAGCCGACACGGATGCTCACACGGCCCAGGTAGAGGGGGAGTGACTCTGAGACGCTGCTTCCGGAATCCACAGACAGAGCAGACCCCAGGCTCACTTCTTTCAGATTTATGACCTCTGTCCTCTGCGGGCACCAGGGAGGGCCTGGGACAGCCCACGTGCCCCCCGCCTCCCCCACCAGCGGCTCTCACATCCCCAGGCTCAGCGAGTTTCGTCTGCTGGTGAACCAAGGGGAGGGCCTGCCCCGCGTTTTGGGGCCTCTCCAGAAAGACCAGAAGGGGTTAGGGGGGGCGTATGGCAGCCTCTGGGAGAGGGGCGCCAGCCTGAGGCAGCGGGGGGCTCTCAGGAAACCCCTACCCGGACCCGACGAGGGAGACACGGGGCCCGGCACGTGGCAGACAAAAAAAATGTCACCGGTGAGAAAAAATGGCAGACAGCGGAAAAGAAAGGCCTTCTCGGTTTCCACAGGAGCAGGGCCCGGTAGCAGGAATTTCGAAGGGGTGATTCTGCGGGCTGCAGACTAAGATTCATTCACGAGGGAATTCTCGAAACAGGACTTTGCGGCCCAGGAAACGGGGAGTTTGTGGTAAACTCGGAGGCGGTTGGGACTCAGAGAGACTCAAGGCGGCATCCGTCCCCACCTGATATCTGAATTCTCCCCACGTCACCCTCAACAAGTGCCCCCGCAAATCACAGCACACACTCCTTCTCTCCCCTGCTCACAAGTGCCCACCGCCCTAGAGCCGGGGGTAGCGGGTCCAGCTGAAAGCCACTGTCTGGGGGGCTGGGGGGTGGTAAGGGCTATCTGACAGGTATGCACCCCACTGTCTGGGGGGGGTAAGGGCGATCCAACAGGTAACTGGAAATGACAACACCTATGACAGGACCCACCCTGAAAGGTCTGACTTTCTCTGGAGAGTCAGGTAAGGCCCCTCCTGAGGACTTGGCTCAAGCTGAAGAATGAGCCAAGAATGAGAATGAGAATGTGTGACTTAGACAAAAGGAGGGCGTGTGGGGGGGGGTGGGGAGGGGGTGTGCGCGCACGTGCGGGGACGAGCACGCGGGCACGGGCGTGTGAGGATGGATGCGAGTATGTGTGAAGGGAAACGGGTGTGTGCGTGCAAGACAGGGTTGAAGAACTCCGTGTGGGTGCGTGTGTGTGTGTGTGTTCGCACGGACGTGTGTGTGAACAAGCACGAGTGATACGCACGGGCAGGCACGTGTGTTCGTGTGAACATACAGATGCGCACCTTGCGTGTACGTGGAGCGTGAGGCTACACGTAAATGTGCGTGAGCGTGTGTCTATGAATATGTGAGTGTGTGTGTGTGTCCGTGTGTGCTCGTGCAGGGGTGAGCGTGCACAACATATTCTTGTGTGCGAATGTGTTCACGTGTACGTGAGTGTGAGTTTCCGCATGCACGGGCGTGAGCATGTTTGCACGATTGTGTACACACGTGGGGGAGTCTGGGCGTGTCCCTACGAGTGTATTTGCGCGTGTGTCTGTGTCTGCACGTGTCTCGGTGTTTCTCTGCACACGCATGTGTGGGCACGTTCCTGTGCGTGCCCGTACATTGTGTGGATGGGTGTGGGTGTGTGTGTGTGTGTGCGTCCGTGTATGTGGTAGGTGTGGACACGTTCCTGCGTGTGAGCGTGCTTACGAATGCATGTGTGTGCCCATCCATGTGGGCCAGCAGGGATTGTTCGCAGAAGGAAAAGAACAGCCGGTGTCGGGGAGCACGGACAGCAAGTCCCGGAGCACGAGATGCCACTGGGCCTTGATGGCCCAGTCCGCCATCTCAGTCTTCGTGCGAAGCCTGAGGCAGCTGAGCAGGTGTGTGACATGTGACATCTGCATGTGAGAATGAGCTTCTCCGATTGCTTGCAGGGGCATAGGCTGTGAGAGGGGAAGTCAGGTTCTCGGAGGGACGGTCTGGAGCTTTGGCAGTCATCTGACGGGGCCCTCCCCACCGTGGGCTGTACCCAGAAGTACATAAACGTCACCGCAACCTCCGGCTTCTTCTTCTTTTTTTTTTTTTTAAGTTTCTTTATTTATTTTTTTTGAGAGAGACAGAGCATGTGCACGAGGAGCCAGGGAAGGGGCAGAGAGAGAGAGGGAGAGGATGCCAAGCGAGCTCTGTGCCATCAGCGAAGAGCTCAACGTGGGGCTCGATCTCATGAACCCAAGAGCATGACCTGAGCTGAAATCAAGAGTCGGGTGCCTAACCGACTGAGCCACCCAGGCGCCCCCCCCGCCCACCAACTGCTTCCACCTTGTATCTCAAGGTCTATTGGTTGTTTTTTTCCTAGTTAAGTGGTCCCGATTCCCCAGCTGCCCTAGGACTGTCCCTCCTAAATAGGCTGCAGCGTCCGCAGACCTCTCGCGGCGGCACCCCTGATCCTGTAGCCTGGATTCTGGACCTCATATTTCTGTTAATCCAGCCTCGGCTCAAATGGAGGCCACTCTTCGCGGCTGACGTGGTCCTGTGTTCCAGTCCAAGAGCCCGGTCGTCCTCCCACGGGGCTTCTGAGTCTCTCACGGAGCAGCTGAGCAGAGCCCAAAACTAGCTGGAAGACAGAAGGCATAGAAGATACCAAGAGCCCATACAAGGCAAGGGGCTGATGCCTAAGCTATGGACTGGAGTTCACATGTACATGGTTCAAATCTACAGAGAGGATCAAGAGGCTAATGACTTCATCTGTCTGTGTCCTTTCTGTAAATAGGGCAAACAGGGCTGTGGCAAGGAGAAATCTACACAAACCAGCTAGCGTGGGTTCCGGTGTTTGGCTCACGCTGCGGTAGGTAGCCTCCAGACGACCCCCAGTGGTTCGCACCTCCTGGCTGATTCACAGCCTTGTGGAGTCCTTCGCCTTCCCACCAAACAGAGATATCGTGGAAATGTCACCGGTGCCATGCTGTGGATACGGATGTGACATCCAAGTCCGGGTCATAGGATACATGGAGCTTCTGACTCCTCTCTCCCCCCACCACTTGCTCTGAGAGAAGCTGGCCGCCATATTGTGAGGACACCCAGGCAGCCACGTGGAGAGGTCCAGGAACTGGGAGAAGGAAGAGGAAGGAACTGAGGGCCCCCTGCCAACAGCCAGCGCCAGCCCACCGGCCACCCGTGTGGAGCCGCCTTGCAGGACAATCCTCCAGCCCCAGACCAACCTTCAAATGACAGCAGCACCAGGTGACATCTGAATGCGCCCTGATGGGAGACCCCAAGCCAGAAGCACTCCGCGCAGCCACTCCCAAATTCCTGACCCGCAGACACTGTTTGAGTCACTGTGTATTGCTGTTTCAAACCACTAGATTTGGGGGTAATCAGTTACACAGTAATAGACGATCAATGTAGCTCTGCACAGCAACTATTGTTTGAGGCCATTTATTTGAGGAGAGGCGGTTACGAGCCTCTGGTCACTGCTCAGCCTATTTAGGTAGTCCAAAGCTCCCAGATGAGAACAAGAAGGGCCGTTCGGTGGGAGCATGAGGCTGGAGGGGGGAAGCGAGGGGGGGGGGGGAGGGTGCAGCTGAGACATGGCTATCTAAGTGCCCCTGCACAGGGAGGAGAATAACGGCATTGAATGAGCTACGAGTGTTCCAGAAGATAAGCAAAGAAATGCTTCCAGTGTATGCCCAGTCAGTTACAACCTATGGACAGCAGGTGCAGAAAGTAGAGTGATATTTTTAAAATAATAATTTCCCAGACTTGGCACCGTGTTCACGAGACCCGGCCAGCCATCCAGAGCATGGTTCCCACAAAGGACAGACAAATCCCACAGGATGTTACGATTTTACCCCTAAAAGACCACTTGGGCAATGGAAGCGTCTGAATATTGGTTCTGAGCCAAGCTAGGACTGGACTCCAGGGTCCTGCGATTCAACGCACGGCCTCGGGTTTGGGGCGGGGATGGCAGAAGGACCCCAGTACTGACATGGACTGCCCGTCTCTAAGCCCAGATTTCTTCCCCCACAGGACTGGGGTATCAGCACTGCCTTAAACATCACTGGACTGTGAAGATTAAAGTCGGTGAGGCATATAAACGTGTGCCTTGCAAATCGTAGAGTGCCAACAAACAGGGGTGCCTGAGTGGCTCAATCACTTAAGCATCTGACTCTTGATTTCAGCTCAGGTCATGATCTCACGGTTTGTGGGTTTGAGCCCCACAGTGGGCTCTGGGCTGACAGCACAGAGCCTGCTTGGGATTCTCTCTCTCCTTCTCTCTCTCTCTCTCTCTGCTCCTCCCCTGCTTGTGCTCTGTCTCTCCCAAAATAAATAAATAAACTTAAAGGTGGGGGGAGCACCTGGGTGGCTCAGTCAGGTAAGCATTCGACTTTGGCTCAGGTCATGAGCTCACAGTTCATGGGTTCGAGCCCCACGTCAGGCCCTGTGCTGACAGTTCAGAGCCTGGAACCTGCTTCAGATTCTGTGTCTCCGTCTCTCTCTCTCTGCCCCTCCCCTGCTCACACTCTTTGTCTCTCAAAAATAAATAAACATAATTTTTTTTTAATTTTTTTTTCAACGTTTATTTATTTTTGGGACAGAGAGAGACAGAGCATGAACGGGGGAGGGGCAGAGAGAGAGGGAGACACAGAATCGGAAACAGGCTCCAGGCTCTGAGCCATCAGCCCAGAGCCCGACGCGGGGCTCGAACTCCCGGACCGCGAGATCGTGACCTGGCTGAAGTCGGATGCTTAACCGACTGCGCCACCCAGGCACCCCAAAACATATTTTTTTTAATAAAAGAAAGAAAAATACCTACAAAGAAATGTAGAGGGCCTTTTTTTTTTTCATAAGGCACTAACTGTCTCAGGGACAACAGTGAAGACTGAAATAGAAGACAAGACACCAGGAACAGGGCAAAGCCAGAGACTCCATGCCCTTACCAGAATCCAAGGACCTAGATTCTGTTCCCAGCCGCAGAATCTGCCAGCGGTGTGACCCTAAGCAAGTCATTTTCCTTGATTGTGAAACAAGGAAGTGGAGCTGAAATGTCTCCAACGGCCCTTCTAATCCAATGTCTATTATATACCTAGGGGACCCAACAACATGATTAACAAGACTAAACTAACAGATACTGAGTTTTGTGCCCCACAAGCAGAAAATATACCTTTTTCTCAGGTTGGTGATGGAGCATTGACAAAATCTTACCACATACATGTCCAAAAAGATGAACTTTTTACATTACAAAGAGCAGAAATTATACAAGCCATTTTCCAAACCACAAAATCCAACAAAAGCTACACTGGAATGACAAAAAAAATCTGAAGGCCAAAAATAGATGATAGATAGATGATAGATAGATAGATAGATAGATAATAGAGAGACACAGAGAGAGAGAGAAAGAGAGAGAGAGAATAGACAGACAGGTGATAAGATAGATATCAATAAACAAGAGCCTATTTGAAAACTAAAATATTCTTCCTATTGAGTTTAGAAAATGAATAATACACCAGAAAATTAGAATATGACTTGTCGAAACTCATCACATACCATCACAGCTCTATTTGGAGGTAAATTCATGAATATAAAGATGTCTTCATTATTAAAATAAAACACTACAGTTTCCCCTTCTGCAACGAAGCATGAATAACTCCATGGACCACTCCCTACTGAGACAAGCGAAGCTGGCAAAAACTATGTCTAAAAAACAAAACAAAACAAAACAAAACAAAAAACAGAACCATTTAAAGTTTCTGGGAACAGTCCTAAGAGCATATGACAAATGAGGAAACATCTAGTCAGCAACATCTAGAACCGCAAGAACATTCTAGAACATCTAGAACAGCAAGAATCTAGCACATCTCGGCCACAAGGACATTTCTCTCCCCCCTCTCGGGCTCAGCTGTACAGAAGCTTCCCCTGGGGGGGGGGGGTGCAGCCAAAGAAGTCAGGGCTCCCTGTCCCCCCATCAGCTGGGAAAGACAGGCCACCAGCGGGGCGCCTGGGTGGCGCAGTCAGTTAAACATCCGACTTCAGCCAGGTCACGATCTCGCGGTCCGGGAGTTCGAGCCCCGCGTCGGGCTCTGGGCTGATGGCTCAGCCTGTTTCCGATTCTGTGTCTCCCTCTCTCTCTGCCCCTCCCCCATTCATGCTCTGTCTCTCTCTGTCCCAAAAATAAATAAACGTTGAAGACAAGCCACCAGCATTTTCATGCCCTCCACCTCCAAGTCGAAAAGGCTAAATTCCTGGGGAGTGTGGCAGAGAGGTCGAGGCTACCTTCCTCCCAGCCACCTCAGGCAGAGCAGGCCAGGAAGACGGGGCCCCCAGCTCCCCTCCTCCCAGCAGGCTCCTAAGGCACCGTATCCATGGGAGAGACAAGCTCAGAAGCCCAGAAGCACCCAGGGCTAGAGCTCAGAGTTTGCCCAGGAAGAAGGCAGTGTCTGAGACAGGAGAGCTCCAAAGGGCTTCCAAGGAACCGACTGTATTTAAAACAGAATGTGGGGAAGTTCAAGCCCAAGGACACTCCTGAAAACAAGAGCCCCTCTTAATTTAGAGCAACCAGCTAAACCAAAAGCTAGCTGGTCCACCAGAGAGAAATGAGGAAAGAGACAGCCAAGAAGTGTCCTCCTGGACTCCAAACAAGCCTCGAAGACTGCCTGAACTTAACTGGATCAGACCAGGGAACAATTTATGCCCCAGGACATTTTGAAAACAATTGAGCAATCAGCCGGTGATTAGTGGAAACTGGCTGGGTCCAGCACCAAAGGAAGCAGACAACTTCACAAAGAGATCAGGAACGGACACCAAGAGGGCTAAGACCCTGCCATCCCAGGGTGGAGGGGCTCTGCCCAAGAACGTACTCTCAGAGGTTAAAGAATGTTCCAAAATGGATCATGGCGATGGATGCACAGCTCGGGGAATATACTAAAAACCACTGAGTTGTATACCTCGAATGAATGAACTACATGATGAGTGAAGTACATCTCAACAAAATTATTAACAGAAATAGGCAAAGAGTGCGCTTATCTTGATGAACACCAAGAAATGTCTAAACCTGTTGAATCATTCTATCATACACCTGAAACGAATGTATCACTGTATCTTAATTATACTTGAATAAAAATATTTTTTAACAAAATAAACTTTAAGGGGAGCCTGGGTGGCTCAGCCGGTGAAGCGTCCGGCTTCGGCTCAGGTCATGATCTCACAGTCTGTGAGTTCGAGCCCCACGTCGGGCCCTGTGCTGACAGCTTGGAGCCTGCTTCAGATTCTGTGTCTCCCTCTCTCTCTCTCTCGGCCCCTCTCCCGCTCACGTTCTGTCTCTCCAAAATAAATAAATGTTAAAAAGATAAATAAAATAAAATAAAATAAAATAAACTTAAAGATACAGAAGATAAATTACTTACATAGTCCTCTCTGTATTATTTCAAAGAATCCAGTCTTAAGAAAAGATGATGGAATTAATTAATAATTTACTTTTTGGACATCTTGCTACTCTTGGTGGGGTTTTGGAATGGCGGGAGTTGGGAGCCGAAGGCCAAGAAGGAATTCTTGAGATCTTTGGTGCAAAAAAAGGTGATTTTTATTAAAGCACAGGGACGGGACCCGAGGGCAGAAAGAGCTGCCCTGGGGCTATGAAGAGTGACTGGTTACATACTATGAAGTTGGGGAGGTAAAGTCAAAAGGGAGGCCTCCAGAGAGACTTGGATATGCTAAAGAGGATTCCTAAGATAGCTGAGACCTTGCTGCTGTCAAGCCAAGGTTGTTTTTCCTCTAATAAGGCATTAGCATTATGACAGTAGGATGCTCCTGGAGAACCCCCTGTATTGGCCTCAAGTATTTGTCAACGGGCTGCAGGTTATAAGGAAGTTTAAGTTCACCTGCCATTTCCTTCTTGCCTTTGTTCCCCACATCACTATGGGGGGGGGGGGGTGTGATATCAGGGTTCCAGGAAACAGAGTCTATAGTTTTCTGGAGATTAGGCTATTGATAAAATCTCCTTGTAATTTACTAAGATATTTGTAAATTAATGGAGACTCAGGTCCTGCACGACTGTGATCTCCACCAGTTAACCATTTGTTCTCCCCTTTCCTTGGTTCTAGGGCAGCCAGGAGTGCCGGAGGAATATCACGCATGTCCCACCTGGGGGGCGGGGGGGGTGTGGGGGCGGGGTGTGGGGGGGGCGGGGTGGGGGGGGCGGGGGGTGCTGGCTTGTACTTTGCCCTCAGCTTGCCTTAGGCTCCCTTATCAGTCTTGTTTCTCCCTACGACAGTCTGGATTTCTACAGGATGCTTCCAAGTACCCTGAAAAGCCCTCATGTCAGAAGACCTCTTATTTGACTCTTGGCCTTTGAATGAAAAGAGAAATTTCACCCGACACTCCCAGAAGAGCGTGTTCCCTCTGTTGCCTGCTCTGTCTTCTTCCTCTGAGTAATCCCTTAGCAGGGGCGGCACAGCGGGCTGCCCCTCCTGGGGTCTGCATTTCCTCCATCAGCGTGGCCCCCACCTAGATGTGCTGTGCGTGCAGCTCCCCAGACAGCCAGGGAGGGGGCAGCTCTCCAGTCGAAGGCTTCTGTTCAGATCCCGAGCCCTGGGAAGGAACCTCATTTTCCCAAAGATCATTCGGACTCAGCCACCACCCACCACTCTGTGATCAGAGGGATGTGGAAGCTACCTGACTGAAGGAGAAATCCTCCCATTCAGGAAGCTTGTCGATCTAGGTGACCTAGGGAGATCTCTTGGTCTCTAGGCGCCAAGGTCTCCTCACCTGTGCAATGGGTATGCTGTGGGAAGGAGGAAGTAAGATATTGTGTGTGGAGTGCTTGGCGTTTAGTTCCTGGCTTTCTCAACTGTCATGGGCCACGGGCTCCCATGGAGCATCTTTTCATTCCCTCGGCCACCTGTGCTCCAAACTGCCTCACTGCCACACTTAGGGGCACACTTAGGGGTGGCCTGGGCTCAGAGGCACCCCAGTGGCTCCAGGTAGAGGCAGCTGAATCTCACCTAAAATAAACTTAAACTGAACCAAAGGTGAGTAACCCAGAAAGTAACAGCCACATCCAGTGAGATGAATCGGGACCATGGGGCCCCTGCCTCTTTGGCCTGCTGTCAGCAGAATGGAACCCCTTCCCCTGTAGCCGTGGCTGGGCTAGTGAAAGGTGACAGACGCCGGGAGCTGGATGACCTGGACAAAACCTGATATCCACTGGTGTTTACAAACCCAGCCTCTGGAAGTCCTCTCCGAAAGCCAGACCTCTTTCCGCATCTCGCCTTCAGCCTTCCACATACAAAATATTTGGAAATGAAACGATCAATCCTTTTCCCCACATTAGAGAATAGGGTTGGGGTGGGGAAACGACCCCATGTCCAGTCCCATTATCAGTCTCTGTGTGACAGTGCCTCACCCCGCAGGGCACGGGACTGTTGAGATACCACGGCCAGTTCTCTCCAGATGGAGCAGGGGACCCCAGAGGCCTTCCCAAACCCACACGGGTAGGTCGCCTGGCAAAACCCCCAGTGTCTGGGGACAACGTGGGGAAGGGGGAGGAACTGGGGGGTCAAGGTGGGACAGGGGGACACCCAAGAGGCCACATGTCTTGCTGCCAGAAACAGGTGGACCCTGTGCCCTCAAACCAGGTCTCTGGACAAGATCCAAGGCAACTACCGTCCAGGGACATCCGGTTCCCATTCGAGGTGGGTCAGCTCCATGAAGAGCCCAATTTTCTCTCTGTGCCCGCGTGGAAGGACAGCCTTTCAGGCCCACACCAGAGCCTGGCACCTCCACAGCCGGAGTCAGAGAAGGGGGTCTTTGGTGCTATGCCTGGAAACCAAGTGACCACAGACATTCGTTCAGGGTAGTGATGGGCGAGAGTGTCGTGAGGGAAGGTGAGCTCTCCATAGGATGCCAACTCTTAGGCCTTCTGACGCTTCTGATCTCTGCCCTGGGCCCGATCGCTGGAGGCCCCTCCCTCCTCTGACCCTGTCACAGGCTGAGTCGCGTCCCTCCAAAAGATCCGCCGAAGTCCCAAGTCTTGCTCCCTGTGAATGTGGCCTTTCTCGGAAAATAAGATCTCTGCAGACGTAACAGGTGACATTAAGATGGGAGGAGAGGAGGCCCTCATCCCATGTGGTTGGCGTCTCTACAAGAAGAGGGCTGGACACAGAGACACATAGGGAGGATGGCCCGTGACGATGAAGTCGAAACTCCGGCCGCAGGCCAGGGATGGAGGGCCACCACCAGGAGCGAGGGAGAGGCCAGGAAGGGTCTACCTGGCGGGAGAGGGAGAGGCTGGAGGGAACACGGCCTTGCTGACACCTTCATTTCTGGACTCCTTATCTCCAGGACAAGTAAGAGAATGGATTTCTGTTGTTTCAAGCCACGCAGCTTAGAGAGCTTTGTCGTGGCCCATACAAGCCCCAAGCTCTGAAGCCTCGCCCCGCCCCACCACCTGAATCCCAGTCCCACGGGTGGTGGTCAAGTTGAGAATCCCTGCTGGAACAGGAGGCCGGGTGGAGTTGCAGGGAGGTCCCAGGCTGCGCCAGACAAGAGAGGGTGGGCATGAGGGAGAAAAACAAGGGGCATGCTGTCTCCCGGCAGAGCCCTGCCCCCGGAGGGGCCCAGGGAGGGTGGAATCGGGTGAGTGGAAGAAGTCTCAGATCCTTTCCAGCCGTGCTCTCTGAAATGACGGGGCCTAGAATAGAATCGAGTGTCCTCCCCGCTTTTTTGAAAACCTTGGAATTCCTGCCAACAGGAAAAAAGAGAGAGAGAGAGAGAGAGCACCCCAAACACACCTATTTCCTACTTCCACAAGTACCTGATGACCCCAGGGTCCTGCCTTACCCCAAACTGCACAGGACTACGCCCACCCTCCCAGCTGAGCTCACACTGGGCTCAGTAAGACCTTCTCCTTAGGCTGTGGCCATGAACCTCCCCCGGCAAGAGACTTGCACTTATTTCTACTTTTCCAGCAGCAGGAAGGAAAAAAACAACTTGGATCTGAAAAGCAGAGGGAGAATTAAGAATGTACCTCGGCCCCAGGCATCCTTTTTTTTTTTTTTTTTTTTTAACCACTAACTGGGCAATGAATAATTTATAGCCACGAATGTTTGTGGGGGTATAAAACTGTTGACAAGTCAAGAAAAACCTCTTAGCAGCCTGATAGAGCAATCCATCTTCAAGAAACAGGTTTCAAATGCATAGTTTGTGAAGATGCGGGTTGAGGTTGTTTTCCTTCCTCCTTTTTTTTTTTTCTTTTTTTATCTATATGGAAATTGGTGGGTGCTGAAATATGTTTCACTCCAGCACGAACTTGGGCTGAATGATATCCCAGGCAAGAATTAAATCATTGCTTCGTAGAGCAAGAAATCAACCCCCAAGGGAGGCAGAGACCCTCGGCGCTCAGGAGGACAGCAGGAGACTTCCAGAAAGCTGAGTGAGCCATTGCTGTTCGGGGCAGGATGCCGTGCGGGGCTCAGGCTCAGGCTCAGCGGACGAGGGGGTGACCAGATCCGGGGAACAGTCCTTCGGGAAGCCCCCAGAAAAGCGGCAGTGATTGCGCGACTTAGGGCCTCCGGTCCCTCGAGCGGGCATCCTCCTGAGGTCCTCCCCGGTCTGGACACCCGGACGCACTGTGAGGGTGTCGTGACAACAGCGTCTGCCGTGAAGATGTAGCACCCAAGTTCCTCTTGCTTAGTCTGCACATCAGCTCTTTGGCTGAGGCTGCTTGGGCAGTTTGGGCATTCTGTGGCTCCCCTCTCTTCCTAGGGGGCCCCTTGGGAACTGGCGCCCCGAGAGTTCTTGTACCTCTGTTAAAGATCACACAGGTACAAGGTGGTAAACCCCGACCTTGAACCTATGTCTCATTCACATGCTTATTCACCTCTTCTGGTCCTGTGGAAGCTGGCTTTCCAGAAAATGGCAGGCGTTAAGCTGTGCCCCCTTCTATTCTCATCCCCACCATTCCCTCAACGGCCCCCTACCTTCTCTGACCAAGGTCAGGGTGGCAGGCTGAAACCCAAGTGCAGGCCACAGCCAAGTGGCAACTCTGGGACAGGACAGGGGAAGTGGATGCTGTTCATCAGAACTGTGCGAGTCACCCACTGCTTCGTAACAAATGGCCCCCCTACTCGGTAACTCTAAGACAACACATATTAACCACCTCACCGTTTCCGTGCAGCAGGAGTTCGGGGGCAGCTGTCTGAGTCCTCTCACAAGTCTGGAACCAAAGTGTCTGCTGGGGGGGGGGGGGGGGGGGGGGGGGGGGCTGCGGCCATTTCAACCCACCCACGTGGTTGCTGGCGAGATTCCGCTCCTCACAAGTTGCTGGACTCACAGCCTCAGTTCCTCCCTGCCTGTTGGCTGGAGACGTCCCTCAGTTCTTGGCTCTGGGGGCATCTCCACAGGGCAGCTCCCAACATGGCCGCTAGCTTTCCTCAGAGCCACTGAGAGAGTAGGAGAGGCAAGCATAACGGAGGCTAGAGTCTTCCTGAAACATAAGCTCAAAGTGACACCCATCGGGCGTGCCTTATTCTTTCATTAGAAGCAAGTCACTGCGTTCAGACCACACTCGTGAGGGCGTGAACCCGGAAGCCGGGATCTTTGGCAGCCATCTTAGAAGCTCAGAAGAACCCCAATGTTAGTTATCTAGTGTTGCATCACGAATTACCCTGGAGCCTAGTGGCTTAAAACACCAATAATCACTTACTGTTTCTCACGGTTTCTACGGTCGGGAATTCAGAAGCAGCGTGGCTGGGCAGTTCCGTCTCGGGGTCTCTCTTGGGACCGGACAGACGTCAGCGAGGGCCACCGTCCTCTGAAGGCCTGATGGGCTGGAGGATCCACTTCCACGTGGCCGACTCACATGACTGGCGAGTTGGTGCCGGCTGTGGGTGGGGCTGTCCGCTGCTCACCACGTGAGCCTCCACAGGGTGGCCCGAGTGTCCTCGAGGGGTGGCAGCTGGCCGGCCGATGGGGCGCGACCCCGGGAGACCAAGCAGGATGCTTTCCCGGCCCAGCCTCAGAAGTCACGCGGCATTGCTCGAGCAGCGCTCTCCTGGCCACACCGGTCGGCCCCGTTCCGTGTCGAAGGCACTGCACGAAGGCGCGAACACCTGAGTGCGAGACTCCCCGGGCACCGGCTGAGACCTCCTCCGCCAACACACCAACCGGGTGAGCCCGCCACACGATGGAGTCGCGGTGCCGGGGCCGCACCGAACCGTGGCCCAGGCACATCCCTCGGCCAGCATCCCTGAATGTGACTGGCCCTGCTGGGCCCCTGCCTCTGTGATCCTCACTCTCCTTATCATGCTCTTCTCCCACTGGGAGCTCCTACTCAACCTCCGAAGCCCCGTTCAGACGTCACCTCCTCCGGGAAGCCTTCCTTCTCCCTCACCCTGCTCCCCTCACCCACCTCACCCACGACATGCGTCTCTCCCTCTGTGGGCCCCTGGGCAGCTTTGTACGCGCCTCTGTGGTCAGCCCCGTGGTGGGAACTGTCTGCTGACCTCATGCGCCTAAGACTCCGGGCATCACGGGTTCACTGGTGCATCCTGAGCACCTGGCCAGGGTCTGTCCGTCGTGGCTGCCCAACTGGAAGACGCAGTCAATTAAATGACTTGCCCAGGTCACGGCTGGTCAGTTCCACAGCTGGGCTGAGGCCTGAGCGAAGGTCCCCTGCCTCCTCGGCCCTTTCCTACAGTCAGCGGTGGGGCCTTTTAAACACATGCCCCGGGGCGAGTGCCTTCTCGCAGCCCTCCCTCGGGCCCTGTCCTGCGGCGGCCCTCACACAGCACACCTGGAAAATTCCGTCAGCCCTTGCTGGAGCCGGCCCTAGGCTGCCATCACGGCTCAGGGAAGTAGAGTTCCGCCCTGCTCTTGTCTTCATCCACAGGCTCTTGATTCCCTAATGTTTATTTATTTGGGGGGGGAGAGGGAGGGACAGAGAGAGAAGGAAAGAGAATCCCAAGCAGGCTCCAGGCGGTCAGCACAGGGCCCGAACGTGGGGCTCGAACTCACGAACCTTGAGATCGTGACCTGAGACGAAACCAAGAGCCGGACGCTTAACCGAGGCACCGCAGATTCAATGCATGTCGTCTGATCCCCCACTAGCTTCCCTCCCAGGTGACAAGTTCATTGTAAGCTTTGTCCCCAGCACTCTACCAAAGCTCAGGCTCTGACCCAGTGGAGGGTCCCCGCGGGGACCGGTGAGGCTCCAAGACAGGCCTGACCGTGACTGATGGGCATGTTTCAAACGGCCCCGTGGGAAGCGGTGCCTGCCTGCGGCTTCAGGGGGGCCACGGCCTGAATGCACAGGTGCTCTGACAGGTGCCCTCAATACCTGGCTGTGCACCGGTCACCTGAGCGGCTTTGTAAATGGGACAGGGCAGGAGGCTTGGTCCCCTGCCGCCGTCCTTTCTTCCTCCCCTTCCTCGCCAGATGGAAAGGAAGCCTTCAGACTCACAACACGCCAATGGGGCGGAGGGGCATCCCCCAGGGCTCGCTGCCCCTGGAGAGCGAATCCTTCCCAGCCTGGATCACAGAGTAACCCCAGGGGCAGGCAAGATAGAGTCAGAACGGGGTGGGGAGGAGCGGAGGGCAGAGAGGAGAAGAGGGCCCGAGCCGGACCAAAGAGAGCCCCGAACGCAGCTCAGCTGGCCAGAGTCAGCAAGGAACCCGGGCTCTGCTCTGTTTACTGCCAGTGGCTCCCTCGTGGCATCGGTGTCTTTCCACACACCCTCCAGTTCTCCGTGGGACACCCTGGCAGGGCACCTGGTTTGAGGCCTTCAGCCCCCAGAGATCTGAGATTTGGTAGATCTTGGGGGAACGTCATTTTAAAAAAAATTCTAAATTTTTTAAATTTATTTTTGAGAGGAGGGGCAGAGCGCAAGCAAGGCAGGGGCAGAAAGAGAGCGGGACACAGAATCCGAAGCAGGCTCCAGGCTCCGAGCTGTCAGCACAGGGCCCGACGCAGGGCGCGAACCCACGAACCGCAAGATCATGACCTGAGCCGAAGTCGGATGCTTAACCGACTGAGCCACCCAGGCGCCCCAAAGTCATTTTTGGCTTAAACTCTTGCCAGTCATTTTGATACAAACCAGTTTTGAAAGCCCTGACCCCGAAGGTAAAGCGACTGTCCACCCCCGATTTTCTGATACAATCCTTGTTTCCTAAACTTAGCAATGAGGGTCATTTATACTAAAATGGAGACCATTCTGCTGTTCTACCTGGTAAGTGCTTGATGTAAATTCACTTACATTTTTAACAGCTGTTGGCCAGTCCCGTGATCCAGTTGGGGGTTTGGCAACATTCTCCTCACTCCTCACCAAGGGTTTCTTGATTGTTGAACGAAAGATGGAGAAAGCCAGCTTCACAAGGGTTTCCCAAACGAACCATTGTAATGGCCTCTTCCAAAATGGATTTTCGTTGATCCTAGTTATTTCCTCTCATTTGGCCTCTTGTATCACGGCTTCAGAGCCTAAAGAACAAGCGAGAGAATTCAGCTGGAACGTCCGATCCCCTGTTAGATCCAGCAGCCTGAGACTGGAGGCCTGGCTGTGGCTGGTGTCCTTGCTGGTCCCGGTCACCTTTGGAGATCTATTACGGTTCTCGCCTCTAGCCCAGCATCCGCATGAGAGCCAGGGCCGAAACTAGGTCTCCTTTACCATTACGCATTTCTGCTTGGCACAGTGCCTGGCACACGGGAGGCATTTAGGAGAAGACTCTTGGTGACCCCTGCCCGGCGCCCCGTCAACACCTGTCGCCCGACCACCGTGCCTCGCCCCTGCCAATGCATGGAGTCCTCAGAGGAAACAGCTAGTGACAGCCCCGCCCCCCAACAGTAGGCCCTGGGGCTGGCCTGTGTCTCGCCCGTGCGGCACCCCCGGCCCCCTCAGAACGCAGCCCCACATGCCCCCTGAGGTGGTTCAGAGCACAGAACACCCTCACCATCATTTGCTGCAAATCTCAGCCCCCAGACGCCAGCCAGCAGGACAAAGGCCAGCAAATACCCCGGAGCCAAAGGTGTCACAACCAGCTCCGGTTTCTCAGGCTTCGCCCCTGGGAGGAGAGTCCCATCCCCGCCCAGCACCTCTGGACCAGAGGCTTCCACCCGGCCGTCGGGGGCCCATCAGTTCCGCAGCGGCTTCGTCTTCATGGTCATGGCTTGGGGCCGTCCCTGAAATGTCCAGAAAGGAAAAGGCAACCTCAGCCTAAAGGAAAAGTCAGGGCAGATCCTCGCTGAAAAAATAGTCTTGGTCTCCATCTGACCTTCATCCCATCAGCCGAGTTCACTGCACACCCCGGGAGAAGCAAAGACCTCTCCTGTGGCCCTGCACACCATGACCCCAAAGCACGCCAGCCACATCCCATATCCCATCCCTCCCGTGAAAAGCCCAGCCTGCCTGTCTGTCCGTGTCTCTTGCAAGAACTCTCCAGGCCCTGCCACCAAAGCTGGGCCCTTTGCTTCTTAAGATACACTCCCTAGGAGAAGGTCCTACTTTCCCGGAGAGCGTGTGCACTGTCAGGGACGCCTGTCACAGACGTGCTGATGGACAGCAACAGTCACCAGGCTTTGCATCCAGCAGCCGCCCGAGAGCTTTGCCCCACCCCCACTGCCTCGCGACTCTGATGTTCTCCTTGGAGTTCATCAATGAAAACCCTGGTTCTGAGGTGGAAAAGCCTCTCAGGAGGTTAATAGCGAGTGGATAGAGCAATAAACGTAATGATTTAATCCTTCAAGGGTGGCTAAGCAGGCTGCTGTTTACCCAAGTCCTAGCAGATAATTACTAACAGATAATTACAAAAAGCTGCCGGATTGCAGCCGCCCCAGAAATGGCCACAGCCCCAATCTCCTTTGCCGAGCTAAGTAAACGCGCTGATGCCACGGAGAAATTCCGCACGAGTCGCTTTCCGGGAAGGACACCAGGCGAGAATTTCCACGGCGCTCTCTCTCCTTGCTCCTTCCCTGGCGGCTGTCTGTCTCAGCCACCGCTGGCAAAGAAGGCCCCCTGGGTTATAACCCGTCTCCCCAGAGACAGACCACGGCGATTTTAACCCCGCTTCTCAAATGGCCCGTTTCGCCTCTGGATCTCCCGTCAGCAGACAGGAGGCAGGGGGACATCTGCTCTAGAGGCACGGTTCGGCCTCAGGTTGTGATGAAGGGGCTCAGAGGTTCACCTGAGCTGTCTGGAGGGCAGGCTGAGGTTGGGGACCAGGCGGCCCTTCGGGAACTCCAAGAAGTTTGAGAAGCCCAACGTCAAAAGCGTTGTTGACTCGGACAGATTTGACTGAAATTTTCATGGAAAGGTAGAGGGGAAGATCACTCTGAACATCTCAGTGCAAAACTTTTTTTTAAACCCCGTGTAGGGGTGCCTGGGTGGGTCAGTCGGCTGAGCGTCTGACTCCGGCTCAGGTCACGATCTCACAGCTCGTGAGTTCGAGCCCCGCGTCGGGCTCTGTGCTGACAGCTCAGAGCCCGGAGCCCGTTGTGGATTCTGTGTCTCCCTCTCTCTCTGCCCCTCCCCCACTCGTGCTCTGTCTCTCAAACGTAAGTAAACATGAAATCCCGTGTTAACAGCTGTGTTTGTTCCCCAAGTTTCTGTCCCTACTGCCTCTGCCCGTGTCTCCTCCTCACTGGTCTGCTGTGCTCCCACAGAACACCCCCACCATCACCCCTCCAACCCCGTCAGCCACAGATGCCACCCCCAGCAGGAGAACAGCCAGCAAATACAGGCACCCAACGACATCGTGACTAGCGTGGTTTCTCAGGCTTGCCCGCTGGGGGAGCTCTTCACCCGCGCCTAAGGTCTCTGGACCTGCGGCCTCACCTGTATGTCCCACAGGCCCCAGAGCCCATCGGATTCCATAATATGCTCACGTTCACCGTCCTGGCTTAAGCTGTTCCCGCCTTGGCACTGGGGATTGCCCGGATTGCCCTTCAGATGCAGACGACGTTTTCTATAGTCATAGTCATTGGTCCTGGCCATCTTCAAGGTCATGACTTGGGGGCTACCCCTGCCCTGGGACTAGTGCTACTCACATGAAGATGTTCTTTCCATGGTCACGGTTATGGCTGGGGGGCTGTCCTTTCCCTGGGACTGGGTCCTACCTGCAGGCGAAGATGCTCTCCATGGTGGCCCAGTCCAGGCCACCAGCTCCGTTCTTGCCTGTCCTGTGACACCTATCCTTCAGCTGCAGGAACAGGGAGCCTCCTTGCCCAAGCCCCGCCCCCCCCATCCTGTGGCAAGCAGCTCCAAGAGCACTTTCCCCCTACATGGCAGAAACGACACACATTTCCACTTGAATTACTTTCACACCGAGCACTGCTGGCCAGGCAGCCTGGGCTCCTCCAGCCGGGAAACAGCCCGGCGTGACAGGCTGAGAATTAGTGCCGCTCTGACAGGAGCCCCTCATCAAGGATGCCTGGCTGGCCATGGGATGCAGGGAATTCACCGATCCCGAGGACACACGTGCCCTGCCATACAGCTCCCCGAAAGGGGTCCATCCCACAAACGCACATTCCAGATACACCAAATAGGGAGAAAATCCTTCCGCTAACCCGGGCAGCCCCCAGATTTTAAGAGGTATCTCAGCAGGCAAGGCAGGGCTCATCTTGAGGGCTTACATTCACATTTTCACGATCACGTTTTTAAAAATTGCATTACTAATTCGGTTTCTATGGGGGGAAAAATCAGCTTGATTTTTCTCACTTATGGTTTCTGAAGAAGCGAGATAAGACTGCCTGAATCTGAAGGCAGCGAGTAAATCATTACTCACGCCCTTCTTAGGAATGTTCCGGTGGTGTGGCAGGTTTCTTGCTCAGGAAGGGGGGTGGCAGGGATCTGGGCCCCCGATCACATTTTCAAAAGTGACCCCTTTACCACTCTTTCTTCGAAGGTAGAATGTTGTCAGGACAGTTGTTAGATAGCAATGAACAACTTATAAAGACAGTCACATGGAAGCAAGAGCAGGGGACAGGAGGGTCAGGGCTCACTCTGTTCTCTCCCCCCCCCCCCACCCCAGCCTGAAACCATCCAACCTTACCATGCCCTGGAGACAGGCAGACACCCCTGCTGCCCCCCATGGCGCCCTCGGGCCCACCTCTAACGCTGCAGTGCCTTGGGGACAGGTTTCAGATGAACTCACAGCCCCTTGACCTCAGCAGCTTCTGCCTCACACCTGCTCCGGGCACGTCTCCAAGCACGAGGGGGCCTGCCTGGGCCAGCACACAGCTGGGAATGCAGGGGTTAATCCCCAGGCCAAAGCCCAGGCAGTGAGGGGCACCTGGGTGGCTCAGTGAGTTAAATCTCTGACTTCAGTTCATGAGTTCGAGCCCGGCATTGGGATGTCAGCACAGAGCCCACTTGGATCCTCTGTCCCCCTCTCTCTCTGCCCCTCCCCTGCTCATTCTCTCTCTCTCTCTCTCAAAAATAAACATTAAAAAGAAAGTTCAGACAGGGGGGGCTGAACCAGTATGGACTGGCTCCAGCTTCCCTGGGGACAGTCTGCCTTATGGCTGGAGGTCCCAGTGGACTGAGGCATCATGGGCTGTAGCAGTGACCTCCAGGACGCTGATGTCAGCCTTTTCTCCTTTCGTGTTCTACTTTCCTACCCCTCACTCCCGCTTCCGGGGGTCAGCTCCCCATGAGCTTATCGGCAGCCAGGCCTTCACCTTGGGTCTTTCATGCCAGGAACACAAGCTCAGGCACTTTCTTCCACCCAGGGGCCCACACGAGGCCGGGTATGGAGCCGACCCTCCCACGAGTATCTGCGCGATGAACTAAGGAAGCACCCGTTTTGTGCATGGCGACACGGAGGCCCTTCCAGAAGGGTCACACGGTGAAACCAGCATATAAGCTGGGTTTCCTGACACCCGGGCCCCACCCTGCCAGTCCCGAGCTGCACCTCAGCCCAGCACGGTCACCCTGGGCCCGTGGCACCCACGGTGCCCACAGCACGGGTGGCCCTCCGTGGTGCTGTCCACAGACCCCACTGGGAGGCTCAGAGACGCCAAAGTGGCCCTGTCTCTGGGCCCACAGAGCTCCACTGCCGTCACCACCCAGACAGGCCTGTTCCTGCTTCCCCGGGATGTTAGAGCGATAATTGCTTTTTGCCAGAATCCAACTCAGCGCTCGGACACCGCTTTCTGTGATGCCGGGGGGAGGAAAGGCATGTCCACACAGGTCCACGTGAGATGCCCGGACACTGATGGGGGCAACCGACTCACAGCCACCCGCCCAAACCCCTTCCAGAAGGCTCTGGTGGAAAGAGAAGGTAGGGCCCTGCGGGAACCCAGGAAATAGGAGCTCCTGTGTCACTGGGCAAGAATCAGGCACGAGACGAGGGAAACCAGCCGGGGCTCCTGAGGCCAGAGTCTCCTGCTGGCTGTGCTGAGAAATCCCCTTCTCTCTCTAGGCCTCAGTTTGTCCAATAAAAAGCCAAAAGGTCTGGGGAGGACACCCAGAGGCAGCCCAGCTCTGACCACAGCTCCCTGAGCCACAACTGGAGCAGCTGCTCTGGGAGATGGCGAGGCAGGGGGGGGGGGGGGCTCCCACAGAAATGTTCGTTGGTCCTATAACCTTGGGAAGCCTGGCGCACAGGACCCCCCTTGTGGGGACTTGGCTTGGCACTGCTAAAGGCCCTGAGAAGTCCTGCAGGGCAGAGCCCCGTCTAGTATGGGAAGCCCAGAGTTTCCCTAACTTATGTGACCACCAAAAACTATTTCCCGAGGACCTCATATTTCGAGCCGATGACCCAGGCATCTGATTGGCCACTATCAAGTTTCCTCTGAGGATTCTGTCTCGTGGGGATGAGAGGTCAGAAGTTTCCACTCTGAAAACAAAGGCCCTGGCACAGAAAGACAGGTACCTCCAGATGTTGCGTCCAGAACAATACTCTGGGGAACAAAGAAAGGAAACACCTGAAACCCTGAAAGGCTATTTGTTTCCCTTTGTTATTTATGGGAGGGTGGGCAGAGGTGGCGGGAACAGGCACCTCCAGGGGGCTGGAGCTCAGACAGCAAGTCTTTTCTCCCTCCTGGCCTCGGTTTGTCCAAAGATGAAGTCAGGGGCCTGGAGAAGACCCCAGGGGCCAGCCCAGCTCTGCGATTTGTTTCCCAAGCCGTCACCCCAGGAGGATACAGATGAACGTGTCCAGAATGGATCCTGTCTTTCTGGCCTCAAACCTGCTCCTCCTCGGGGGTCCCCAGCTCGGTGACGGCCCCCACCTCCTCCCCAGTTGCACAGACAGAAATACAGACAACATTCTCCTCCTCCCCACCAGCCTGCACGTTACCTCTTGGTTCTACTGAGGGAGCGGCACTCGAATCCCCCCCATTTATGGAGTGCCTACTATGTGTGTGGGGCCGCTGTCTCAGTCCTGGGTGGTCATCTCCTGCACAGAGCATGACGGAGGGTTCCATGGGACTCCACCTGCAGCCCTCGGGGTCATGTCCAAATTCTTCAGCAGGTGTACATGGATCTCTGGGGACTGGCCACTCCGCCTGACTCTCCTGACCCTGACACTCGCTTTTCCCGTGATGCCAAAGTGCCGGAAGGAGCCGGACGGAAGACGCCCCTGTGAAGCCGAGCCAAGGTCACGTACCCAAAACACAGCCTGGCACGGGTTTGGTGCTCAAGGAATGTTCGCTCTCCGGAGTCAGCCCATCTCTGGGCAGCGAACATCTCTGACCCTCAGGGCACCTGGGTGGCTCAGTGGGTTAAGGGTCTGCCTCTTGACTTCAGCTTCGGTCATGATCTCACGGTTCATGCGGTCAAGCCCTACATGGGGCTCCACGCCGTCAGTGTGGATCCTGCTTGGGACTCTCTCTCTCTCTCTCTCTCGCCCTCACATGCACTTTCTCAAAATAAATACACTTAAAAAAATTTTTTTTTAAATCTCAGATCCTCATTTTCCCCTTCTGTAAAGTGGGAATAATATCCACACCCGAGTCAAAGAATTGCCATCAGAATTAAATGTGATCATGGATCCACAGTGCTAATGCCCCGAACAAGGGTTCTTGGATTATCATTACCTCCCCTGTATTCCAGGGACTTCCGTCCCAGACCGGTGGGAGACCCAGCCTCCCTGTGAGCTACAACCAGCAACGCCAAGACCCTGCAGCCCCACAATTAGGCAGACCTCCCCCCTCTGACCCACTGTGGCCTGTGTCATCCTCCTTGCTGGGTGGCTCATTTGTGGCCCATGAGATTTTTCTACTTGTTTCTGGAACCTCAGGCTATGAACATGGATGCCGTGGCAAGTGCAACTTCCTGCCTCGTCCTTGAGAAACTGGGTAGCTAACCTGCCCCTGCCAGGTCCCTCCTGGGGACAGGGATCAAATAGGTCTACACCCTTCCCACTGGGGCAGGCCCAGGGGCCCTGGGGGGCCATAAGAGCAGGCTGACACAGCAACCGTGCAGATCGGAGCATCCCCCGGAGTCTGGAAGAACAAGTGGGTTACATCTTGGGGAAGGGGATCATCCAGGGACTGCTAGTTGAGACCCACACCGAAAAGGCAGTGTATCTGTTAGGAATGTTCTAACAGATTAGATTTTCTAATGTTGAAAATCCGGCTACTAGGGCTTAAAGAAACAAGGGTGTACTTTCTCACAGTGATAAGTCTGCCACTGGTTCATGGCTCAACCATCATGGCCTCTTAGCCTTCTGCTCGTAGTTCCAAGATGGCTCTTGCAGGTCCAGGAACCAAAGGCACACCCAGTGCAAGAGGGGAGGGAGCAACACGCCCACCATAGTGGCCAGGGAAGCTGGGAAAGTGGGTGTGGATATTTTCCACCCTCTCTGTTGGAGGCAGGCCATCATGCGGAGGCTGGGACTAGGTGTCAGGTTAGCTGCAAACGTAATGGGACGTCCCTGGACCTTTGAAAAGCACTGAGACCACAGCAGGTGCATGGTGGGCCCCACCCGGGCACACACAGCATATCAGGTGGCACCAGGAGGCTGTGCCCCGAGAGAAGCCTGAGGCTGGCTTGGAAACACCACTCTGAATGCGGTTGGGGTGGGACAGCAACATGAGGGCAAGAGGACCTTCCAAGTGGTAGCTGAAGGACCCGGGACTGTCCCCTCCAGAGAAAGCTCTGTTGCAAGGGAAAGCGTCCAGCAGGGTCACACCAGTGCTGGAGACCTGGAGTAACCTCCCCTCTCAGCCCCACCCAGCTGTGCCCCCCAGGAGAGCCAAGTCAGAACACGGGGGGACCCTCAGCTCTCCTCACCACGTGGCCTGGTGGCTCATCTACACTGCCTGAGTCTCTCCCAAGGTTTGCAAGACCTTCCACCACTCACCCACCCTGGACCTCCCCTCCCCTCCCATCCCACCTGCATCTATTCAGTCAAGAGCTGTCTCCGAACACTGGAGGGATCATCGCTCAGAAGGGAGTAGAGACATATTAGAGATGGGGCAGCAAACTAAATACACATATTAACTTGTTCTCGTCCTTTATGGGGAGAAGGGAAAACAATCACACAATTTTAGAAGGCAGAAAGCAAATGGAGGAATAGTAAGTGACTTAGCAGATCCGAAAGGTCTGAATCCTAAGCCCACCAGGGAAAAGGGCAAGAAGAACCAAATTTACTCCCCAGAACCCTCAAAAGGCTCCTGAATGGGCGGTAACAGCTGCCTGTGGAAGCAGAAAGGAAGACGGGGCTCAAAGCTGGACGTGGCTCTCCTGGGGGGGCTAATACACGCCAGGTCTCCCCCACTATCTGAAAATGGGGTATTCCTATGACACTTTTTTTAATGTTATTTTTAAAGCGTTTATTCATTTTTGAAAGACAGAGAGAGACAGAGCACAAGCAGGGGTGGGGCAGAGAGAGAGGGAGACCCAGAATCCGAAGCAGGCTCCAGGCTCCGAGCTGTCCGCGCAGAACCCCACGCGGGGCTCGAACCCACCAACCGTGAGATCATGGCCTGAGCTGAAGTCGGAGGCTCAACCGACCGAGCCACCCAGGTGCCCCCCTATGACACCTTTAATAAGCCGAAGGCAAAGCAAAGAAGCCATCGCCATTCCACAAAAGGGAAACCCCCTCCTCAGATTTCTTTTGGTTAGCAAAACACGTACTCATGTGGGCTTTCATAAAAAGGAAGTGGCATAACACAAACTTTCAGATAATGGAAGAAACCCGTACCGGCTTCAAACATATGCTGTCCTTCATGAAAAAGGAAGAACGACTGAAAACAGGGCCCAGAGCCCAGTGGCTGGAATGTGAATCTTTGGGGGACAAAGAGCAGGTTGTGGTTGGCCACCAAAGATGCCCATGTCCTAATCTCTGAAACCTGTGAATATGTCACCTTACGTGGTAAAGGGGATTCTGCAATTGTGATCTAGTTAAGGATGCTGTGATGGGGAAATTATCCTGTATTCCGGAACCACATGGGCCCAGTGTAATCACAGGGATCCTTATAAGAGGTAAGACGGAGCTGTGAAGAAAGGAACAGAGGTCAGTATATGGTAGGCCATGAGCCAAGGAGTTGAGCTGCCTCCCTAAGCCGGAAAAGCAAGGAAATGGATTCTCCTGTAGAGCTTCCTGAAGGAGCACAGCCCCACAGATACCCCGATTTTAGTCCGTGGAGACGAATTTCGAGCGTCTAAGCTCTATAACTGTAAGACAACAAATCTGTCTCGTTTGCGTTAGAACGCTAAGTTAGCGCGTGGTAATTTGTTATACCAGCAGTAGGAGACTAATACACCTCCTTAAACGTTTTATATTTTTATGCTTTAAGTAGAAACTTTTCAAGTTCAATGGTTATATGTTTCTTTCTAGCATATAGAAATAAAAGCTTTGTGGGGCGCCTGGGTGGCTCAGTCGGTTGATCGTCCGACTCTGGCTTTCAGTTCAGGTCATGATCCCAGAGATGTGGGAGGAAGCCCTGTGTCGGGCTCCGCACGGACAGTGTGGAGCCTACTTGGGATTCTCTCTCTCTCTCTCTCTCTCTCTCTCTCTCTCTCTCTCTCTCACCTCCCCCGCTCACACTCTCTCAAAATAAATAAACACTTTTTAAAAGTTAGAACAAATTTGTTTTAAACAAGAAAAGATTCATATGTATTCATCTTCTATCCTGCAACCTTACTAAACTCAACTGTTAGTCCCAGTAGCTTTTTTGTACAATCCATTAAGACTTTCCACAGACACAGGGAAGGAGGCCATTTAAGAATGAACACAGTTTAACTTCTTCCTTCCCAACCAGGAAACCATTTACTCTTTTCCTTGCCTTATTGTACTGGCTGGAAACTGACTACTTACCTGGCTGCAATGTCCAATGGAAGTAGCAAGAGTGGACATTTGTTCTAGAAATTAAAAGGAAACATGTTCTCTTTCGCCGTTGACTACGACGTCAGCTGTAGATTTCCCAGAGGTGGCTTTCTTGGGTGAGGAAATTCCCTTCTTTTCCTAGATTTCGGAGAGTTTCCATCAGGAATATAGGATCTTGGATTATGCATTTTCTTAATCCATTGAGATGATCATGTTTTATTCAATCTATTAATAGAGTGAATTACAATGATAGATTTTCAATTCTTAAAAACCTTGCATTTCTGGGATAAACCACTTTAGGGTCATGGAATCTTATCTTTTTAATACATTGCTGGAATTCACTTAATAGAATGTTGTCAACAGTTTTTACATGTGTAGGGAATATTGGTCTGTGGTTTTCCTTTCTTACAATATCTTCGTTTGTTTTGCTATGAGGATCATACTGGCCTCATAGATGAGTTGAAAATTATGCCCTCCCTTTCAATTTCCTCATTTGTGTAGAAGTGGTATAAATTTTTCCTTAAATATGTGGTAGAATTTATTTGACATAATTATTGACGGTCGGCGACTCCATTTTGACCCGAACCGGAAGTCCCCAATGTATCTCCTTTTATCTACCCCTCCTACTGTAGACCTTCACCTCCGGCTCCACAGCTTTTTGTTAAGTTCTTCCTTGAGGGTCCACAGTGGTGATGTAAGATGACGGTGGACAGGCTCCTAGGACATGACAGATTGAGCTTGTAGAAGAGCGATTTCACAGCAATCAGGACAGAACTCTTCATCCTGAAAAGCTTGAAGCTGGAAGAATCATCACAGGACGTGTTCTTTTTTAATCCTTTGATCCACGTGGAGAAAGCAGGTGACGCTTTCTGCCAGGGCAGCCTCAGGGGGCGATTCTAACACTCCTGTGGGCTGGTGGACTCTGGAGACATCGAATTTAGACTGAAATACGCATACATTGCCTCATAACAGAAGGAAGATGCTTAAAATGCCCTGTGATGTCTCCGTGTCTCTTGGACTCAGAGTGAACTCATGCCCTTATTAATGGCCCCTCTCCTGTGGCCAAGGGATAACACTTTGAAGGGATAAAAATGTTCACTAACATCTAACCCCATCCTTCACCCTCTGGCCTTACCTAGAGAGGAAGAGAAAACAAACACCGCAAAATGTACGTTATAGTTGCTGTATCCTTAAAAGATGTTTCTCAATCATTCTTGCCTTAGGCCTGGCTCAAAACTTGGCAAAATAGGGGCGCCTGGGTGGCTCAGTCAGCTGAGCGACTGACGTCGGTTCAGGTCGTGATCTCATAGTTCATGGCTTTGAACCCTGCATCGGGCTCCAGCTCGGAGCCTGAAGCCTGCTTCAGATTCTGTGTCTCCTCTCTCTCTTCCCCTCCGCTGCTCACACTCTGTCTCTCTCTCTCAAAAATAAAATAAAACATTTTTAAAAATTTAAAAAAATACTTGGCAAAAGAAAGAGAATCGCCCCGGCACATAGTAGGCACTCAATAAAAATATGTTAAATAAATTAGAGAATTGATAAATGAATACACAAACACAAGCATCACCTTAAAGATGTCCCATGGGGGGTGGAGGGAAGGGAGGTCAATCCATGAACTTCCTACAATACCCACCCTTCCCCCTACCAATAAAACGCAGTGTGCAAGTGGAGATACGTGCAGTTTTTAAATTCTCAGTGGGGTCCGTGACCCAGAAAAGATTAAGAGCGATTTCCTTAAGGGCTTCAGACATGCTGATGAATTAGGAACATAATATTAATTTGCTTCCCGTGGCCAAGTTTCTGGCTTCTGAGGATGGGTCAGACTCTCAGGACAGCCTTGATGTCTACACGAGAGATCTCCCGATTTCTGAGCCCCACAGAACAGCTACATTTATCGCATCTCTAAGTGCACAATTAGCTTCCGCAGGCAGCAGACCTAATGAAGCAAACCGATTATGGATCCATTAGAGCCTTGCAGAGCACCATTAATCCTTCCCACAGCCCGGCCAGTGAGAGGACACCAGGTCCCCTTCAAGGAAGGGACTGAGCCTGGAGACAGCCATTTGTTCCCTTCAGAGCAGTCTGGCCCCCAGTGGTCTCCCCTTCCCGGAGGCATGGGGTGGGAGCGGGGGGCTGCGTGTGCCCCTGTAGGATGTCACAGCAGAGGAAGGGAAAAAAGTGCATGGCTAGGCTTCTCATTGGTTCTGTTCACCACCGAAGGGGGACAGTTTGTTTCTGGAAGGCCGTGGAATTTCCGTAGTGGCTATTAAATTTCAAAATTATTGAGCCTGTAAGAAATACACTGGGCTCTGAAAGGAATTCAAAATGTGGCCGCATCAATTCAATCTGAAAAGCCAAATTGTGTTCTCTTGCAATTAAAATAAAAGCTATGTACCACAGAGACGAATAAATGGCTTAGCGGGATATGCACAGACGCCCTGGAAGTCCATTAGAGTGAAAAAGTGCCCCGCTTAACCTCCTTACCCTCACCAACAATGCCAGAATCTCTACGAAGATGTCAGGACACATGCCCCGACATAGTTCCCTGACAGTAGACTGGCCATCCAGAAACTGTCCATACTCCCTAGACTGGCTCCTCTAGAGAGAGAGGCTATTCAGAACAAGGGGCACAGACAGTGGCCCTGGCCATCAGCAGTGCCCCCTGCTGAAGGTTAAGCTTGTAGCACTCCTATCTTCTGGGGTGGTGGGTAGGATCAGAAGTAAACTTTCCGGAAGGCACAATGGAAATACGCATCAAAAGGGATGTGCGTGCCCTTTGTACTAGTTATCTATTGCTCTGTAACAAGTCCTCCTGAGACTGAGCAGCCCCAAACAGCAAACATGATCTCACAGCTCCCATGGGGTCAGGAGTCCAGCATGGCACGGACAGGTGCCTGTCTCTCACGAGGTTGTCGGCCGAGGCCCAGGCTCATCTGAAAGCTCGACTGCGGGAGAGGGGAGGAGCTCTTCCAAGCTCGCTTACGTGGTGGCAGGAAGGACACCAGACGTCGGGCCGAGGGTCTCCGTCCCTCACCGGCCATTGGCCTTTGGTTCCCTGCCACGTGGGCCTCACGACAGGGCAGGCTGCTTTGCCCAAAGCAAACAGCCAAGGAGCATGGGCAGGACGGATCACAGTCTTTCTGAACGTGAATCTTGAAAGCAACATCCCATCCCATTCACCGTGTTCTGTTCCTTAGAAGCAAGTCACTTGTCTCCGGCCACACCGGAGGGGTGGGGGGTTGTACGAGCACAGGAATGTTTGTATCAGGGGCGGGATTTATCGAGGGCCACTCGACAGGCTGCCTACACAACTCTGAGCCCTGTAACTCCACTTACTGAAGGTTGTCCTGAAAGAAATAATCGACAAGTACAAAGTTGCACAGCAAACATCACTGTTTAAGATGGGGTACCGGGATCGCCCGAGTGGCTCGGTTGGTTAAGCATCTGACTTCGGCTCGGGTCGCGATCCCATGGTTCGTGAGTCTGAGCCCCATCTCGGGCTCCACGCTGACAGCACAGAGCCTGCTTGGGATTCTCTCTCTCCTTCTCTCTCTGCCCCTCCCCGCCCGTACCCATTTTAAAGAAATAAAGAAATAAGCTTTCAAAAGAAAACAAAATGGTGTACAATTGGAGCCCATCTGGTCCAGCGGATTCGATGTGAATCAGACGAGCAACACGTTCATGTGACAGAATACTCTGCAATCACTGCGACGTGACACAGAAGAACATTCACGCGCGTGAGAAAACATTTGTGACAAAATGTCAACTTAAAAAAGAGCAGAACACAAAATCATATGCAGTATGATCGCAATATTCAAGTACGTAAAGAAAAAAGTTAAAACAAGTCTCTGCTCTTTAACATGTTGGACTGTCTCTGGGTTACAGGACTGTGCGTGATTTTCACTTCCTTCTTTATACTTCCTTGTGTTTTCATAACTTTCTACAATAAATATGTATTACAGATGATACTTCATGACACAGGTTTCAACTCTGTGGGTCCAATTATATGTGGATTTTTTTTGATACCTACAGTACTATAAACGTTTTCTTTCTTATGATTTTCTTTTTTTTATATTTTTTTTAATTTTTTTTTTCAAAGTTTATTTATTTTTGGGACAGAGAGACAGAGCATGAACGGGGGAGGGACAGAGAGAGAGGGAGACACAGAATCGGAAAGAGGCTCCAGGCTCTGTGCCATCAGCCCAGAGCCCGACGCGGGGCTCGAACTCATGGACCGCGAGATCGTGACCTGGCTGAAGTCGGACACTTAACCGACTGCGCCACCCAGGCGCCCCTCTTATGATTTTCTTAATAACAGCTTCTTTTCTCTAGCTTACTGTATTATAAGAATACAGTATATGAGGAGCACCTGGGTGGCTCAGTCAGTTAAACATCTGACTCTGGATTTTGACTCAGGTCATGATTTCAGGATTCATGAGATCAAGCCCCCTGTTGGGCTCTGTGCTGACAGCATGGAGCCTGCTTAGGATTCTCTCTCCCAGGCCCCTCTCTCTCTCTGCCCCTCCCCTGCTCCAGCACTCTCTCTCTCTCTCAAAATAAATAAATAAACTTTTTAAAAGAAAAGAATACAGGATGTGATACATATAACATACAAAACATGTATCACCAACTGTTCCTATTAGCAGTAAAGCTCCTGGTCAACTAGAGGCTATTGGTAGTTAAGTTTTTGAAGAGTCAAAAGCTCTATGTGGATTTTCGACGACGAGGGGAATCAGCGTCCCTAACCCCTGTGTGGTTCAAGGACCGGCTGTACTTTTATCATCAGAAAAGAGAATGTTTCATGCTTTCACTCCTATGTGGATCCTGAGAAACTTAGCAGAAGACCATGGGAGAAGGGAAGGGGGAAAAATAGTTACCAACAGAGAGGGAGGAAAGCAAACCACAAGAGACTCTTAAATACAGAGAACAAACCGAGGGTGGATGGGAGTGGGGGAAAGGGGAAAATGGGGGAGGGCGTTGAGGAGGGCACTTGTTGGGATGAGCACTGGGTGTCGTAGGGAAGTGATGAACCACGGGAATCTGCCCCCAAAACCAAGAGCACAGTAGATACACTGAGTGTGAGACAATATGACAATAAATTATATTTTTTAGAAAAGAATGTTTTTTGGGGGGCGCCTGGGTGGCTCAGTTGGTTAAGTGTCCAACTTCACCTCGGGTCATGATCTCACGGTTCGTGGGTTCGAGCCTCACGTCGGGCTCTGCGCCGACGGCTCGGAGCCCGGAGCCCGTTTCGGATTCTGTGTCTCCCTCTCCCTCTGCCCCTCCCCCACTCACACCCTGTGTCTCTCTCTCAAAAATAAAATAAACATTAAAAATTAAGAAAAAGAATGTTTTTTTAAAGAGTTACCCTCACTGAATGATGACAGTCACTCGTCCCACATCTGCTGTCTTCTGCAGACCTACAGGAGCAGAGATGACAGGCGGAGCAGAATACAGGAAAACCACAGCCCTGCGGCCGAGAGAGAGGATTGGGCCTCTGACCACTGCTAATGTTTGTCCGCCCTCGTGCGCGTGGGAAACGCCCCCCTTTGGGAAGTCACAGGCCCCTGCACGCACGGCTTGGTCCCCCCGATCCGGCTCTGGACGGACACATCCCCAAAGCAAGATGCACGGCGTGGCCAGGAGAGCGGGCTGGATTTCAGCCCCACTCACCCGCTCAGCCAGACCCTTGTTCTCATCCTGTGGGTCCTCACCTGTCTCTGAGGGACCCCAGCTGGAAAGGCCTCGGACCCTGAATGTGAGAGGCAGGTGGGCAAAACCCCCAGCTTCCGGGCGCTGCAAGCTGGCACATCACCTTCCCACGGCTCCCCCTGCCCCACTCCCGGGGACGCCGCAACGTTCTCTCCACTCTGAGCTAGACTCGTTTCCCAGGCAATCCTGGGAAACTCCTTCCTCCCCGTCCACGCGCCTTCCTGGGCCTCATGTGCACAGCCACGTCTCTGTCAACAGGGGTCCCCTGACCCTGCCCCCGGCCCCGGCTTCCTCTCCTATTCTGACCGCCTCCATCCGAGGAGCAGGCAAGACGCAACCAGGCAGGCCTGTCAACAGTTGAAGGAAGGGCTCGAATTTCTCTTTGTTCTGTGCCACGTGCAGCATGAGGCTCCCACGCTCCTCCCTTCTCGTCCTCAGCAGCCGTCATTGTCCCCGGCTGGCTGATGAGACACCAGAGGCTCGGGAAAGACCGCGACTCTTCAGAGGCCACACGGCCGCGCAGGGAGGGACGGGGCTGGGACCGAAACGAGCAGAAGCAGCAGGAAAACACGGCTGTGGGTCAGAAACCTACATCTGACTTGTTAATGACACGTCATTTTCAAAAGCAAGCCTGGGAGACGGAAAGTCCCCGCTGGCTGGGTTTCCAGGGCCTGGGAGGATCCAGGGGACGAGCCTGCCCAGCAGGGCACAGAAACCTGAGGCTGAGCCCACCACAGCTGGCGGGAAACTGCCACACAGAATCCTCTGTGGGCCCCAGGCCGGTCGACTGGACTCCTAGGGAAGGGAGACGGGAAAGGTCACCTCCACAGAGGGTGTGGCTCTGGGGACACAGAGCGGCCCGGGCACGACGAGGCCACCCGCCTGGCTACTCCAGCCTCGCCCTGGTCACAGGAAGAGCTTCCGAGCCCGGCACGGGCCCGGCCGGCTGAGCAGAGGGCCTCGTCCCTCCTGGCAGGCGGCCTGCAGGCTGGTGGGCGCTCGTCGGGGCCCCGTGCAGGAGGGGGGCCCCCTGTTTCAGGGCAACAAACAACGCCTGACGGTCCAGCGTGAAGAGATGAGGGTCACCTTACACCACACACCGGCTCTGGAGATCACCCCCCAGACGGTGCTGTCTCTGCACGCCAGCGGGCTTGGGGCTCAGGAAAAGCCACCCCGCTCAGCCTGGCTTTTCAGGGGAGGAGAAGGAGGGTGGGATGGGAGACAAAGAAGCAGATTTTCAAGTGGTACGCCCGGGGGTGGGGGGGGGGGGCTCAGTCGGTTAAGCGTCCACCTTCAGCTCATGTCATGATCTCATGGTTGTGAGTTCGAGCCCCGCGTCGGGCTCTGTGCTGACAGCTCAGAGCCTGGAGCCTGTGTCAGATTCTGTGTCGCCCTCTCTCTCTGCCCTCCCCCCGCTCGCTCGTGCTCTGTCTCTCTCTCTCTTAAAAATAAATGCACATTTTTTACATTTAAATAAATAAATCAAGCACCTACCATGTGAGGTGTCTGTGTTTCCATTATCCCATTAACCTTCCCATGATGCTGACCCGTAGGCGTTAAAGTTCTTCCCATTTCTAGAAGAAACAAACTCTGCGGACAGAAAGGGGCTTGCCAGGGGTCACGTGGCCAGTGAGAACTGGGTTTCCATACAGGTCCCTGAGGGGCACGCTCTTTTCCCTCCAGTAGCCCTCCAGTCCAAAGGGAGGCTTCCAAATTCTCCTGGGGATAACGTTGAAATAAGCTGAGCCGAACTTGCCCTTGAACTATGCTACCCCGTCCTCACCGCCCCACCGTCCAAGCTCCCCCGAGCCCCGTTTCTCAGCTCCTGTCTCCTATCGGGGCCCACCAGCCCCACCTCCAGGGTAGCTGACCCCTCCTGGACCTCAGCTTACAGGGTGCCAAGCACAGGAGCAAGGCAAGCCCTCCGAGCCCCTTTCACAGCTGAGGAAAGGAGGCCAGAGCCTGAGCGCGGCCGTGTGGCTCCCTATGAAGGCCCAGGCCCTGTGGCATCCTGTGCCCTCCTCCAAACAATGACCGGCACCTCTGTGCATACCCTGGACGGCCCCTTCCTCCCCCCGTGCCCCGTATGCTCTCACGCCTTCAAGGTTTTGAAAGGCAAGCTCAAGTCCATTTTTTAAAAAACGGTTTCCTACCAATTATCATAATTTTGTATCTCCGAGGAGTTGGTAAGAGCAGCTAAAGAGATGCCAGCGTAATTTGAGGAAATCAGACCCGCTAATGGAAGGCGAGATCCTTCCACGTGATCCTCGTCGGCGTGGCCCCTCTTGGTGAGCTGTGCAAAGGCCCTGTGGCAGCGCTAGGGGCTCGGTGATTTCTGCCCGAAAGTCACAGTGAAGCCCGGGCTCCTGCTCTCCAGGAAAAGCAGTAATTCCCCTCGGGGGGCTCACCCCCAGCCCCCGCAGGGCTGGCTGACAGCGGTGGGGGGGGGCAGTCATCCCACAGCAACAACCTATTACTATTCCTGTTTTACGAAGGGGAAAACTGAGACACAGAGAGGGGTGGACTAACTTGTCCAAGGCACTCGGCTGGCCGGGATTGGGCCCCTGGCGGTCAGAGCCTGCGGACTGAACCCCTGTGCTGTGTTGCCTTCCGTTGCCCTAGAGGCTGAGAAAGCCACTGGCTTGCCCGACATGCCACAGCCAGCTGGCCACAGGACTGCGTTCCCTCTGGAGGAAGGTCTGGGGGGATTCAAAAGCAAAGGGAGAACAAGAGCTCAAGGGCACCAACGGCACAGACCTGCCAAAGAGCCCGAAGTCCCATTTATGGAGGGCCACACCCGCCAGTAAGCTCCCCGGCAAGCTCTGAGCTGGCGCACAGCGCGGGGCTCGGGGTCGAGGGTGGCAATTTGCAGGGGCAAGGCCCTATCAGCAATGGACCTTCCTGCAGGGAAGCGGAGGGCTTCCTCAGCCGCCTGGATCCTTCCTCCTCCCACCTCCTCACTTCACCCACGCGGGAGCTGAGTCCCGAGTGTCCAGCATCACACGGCCAGCTGGGACACGGCCCACTCCTGTCCCCTAACCTATAGGACCTCAGGTAGCCCCCTCTGTCGCTCTCTCTCCGCCTCCATATCCTTGAGCCTCAGCACGGCACCGTCTAAGATTATTGGCTCTGAACCCTACTCAGATAAATCAATTTCAGACAACGCCCGTCCCTCCCGGCTCCGTTCTCCCGCCCCCGCCTCCATTTGCCTGTCAACATCCGAAGGAGCCACTTACTGAATTACCAAGGAGAAGGCCATCAAATCAAGAGAAGGGGAATGGCAAAAAAAAAAAAAAAAACCCAATCCTAACAAAACGTATTCGAGCTCCAAATAAAATGATCTTATCATTTTTATTTAAGTCCAATGGAGCCAAGCATGTGGACAGGAGCTTGCTTCTGCCGGAGATAGAGAATAATGGGGCCCTGAGCCAGGGTGCCCCCGGGATGATGGGACACAGGTACAGAGCCCCCCCTGCCCCCCGCCGCTCTGCTTCCTACCTGCCTTCCACGATGCCTGAACGCCCACTATCGGAGCGAGTCTTTTGGGAAATTGGGACTAATATGGTAACGGCAGCAACAACTCTCGGTTCCTGAGCACTCTCTGCGTGCCCGACACAGTACTCAGGGTTGCACACACAGCATCTCATTTAATACCCCACAAGGCAGACGCTCAGGTTATCTCCATATCACAGGTGAGCAAACTGAGGCCCAGCAAGGATAAGTGACTGAAGCCCAGCAAGGATAAGTAACTGAGGCCCAGCAAGGATAAGTAACTTGACAAGGCCACCTGGCCAGTCAAGAGCAGACCAGGCTTTAGACCTGGTCTGACCTTATATGTCTGCTCACAGATCTACACCGCCTACCTTTCAGGAGAGGTGTGCAGTTAGGGGGTCTCTGGGCTCAGACACAGAGCCCCCAGAAGGCCCCTGCGAGAAATGAACCGATGTGGTTTTTAAATAGTCAGGGAGATTTGACTACGGACCGGGTATTAGGTGATACCAAGGAAAAGTTTAAGATGATAGTGACATAGTTGTAGAAGGGGAGTCCCTTCTAGGGACTACACAGTTGTAGTCCGGGTTTTTAGAAATGCCCACTGGATTATGTAGCGATATTTTTTTTAAGTTTATTTATTTATTGAGAGAGAGAGAGAATGTGCGTGAGTAGGGGAGGGACAGAGAGAGAAGGAGAGGGAGAGTCCCAAGCGGGCTCCACATTCAGCACAGAGCCCAACTCAGGGCTCAAACCCGTGAACCGTGAGATCTTGACCTGAGCCAAAATCAAGAGTCAGATGCTTAATTGACTGAGCCACCCTGGCGCCCCTATGTAGCGTTATTAAAACATGGTGTCAGGGGCGCCTGGGTGGCTCAGTCGGTCAAGTGTCCAACTTCGGCTCAGGTTATGATCTCATGGTTGGTGAGTTCAGGCCCCGCGTCGGGCTCTGTGCTGACGGCTCAGAGCCCGGTGCCTGCTTCGGATGGTGTCTCTGTCTCTCTCTCCCCCTCCCCTGCTCTCACTCTGTCTCTCAAAAATAAATAAACATTAAAAAAACATGGTGTCGGGGATGTGCTGTGAAATCCTTCAGGAGACAGAGAAAGCAAATAGGGCAAAACTCTTACTAATTATTGAATCTGAGTCATGACCATATGGGCTCACTGTGTTATTCTCTCTACTTTCTATTGACTATTTGAAAATAGTCAAGGGGCACCTCGGTGGTTCAGGTGAGCATCCAACTTGGGCTCGGGTCATAATCTGCAGCTCGTGAGTTCAAGCCCCACGTTGCACTCACTGCTGTCAGCACAGAGCCTGCTTCGGATCCTCTGTCCCCCTCTCTGTGCCTCTTCCCCGCTTGCGCTCTCTCAAAAACAAATAAACATAAACAGAGAAAACAGTCAAAATTATGCATTTTAAAACACACGGAACAGGGGCGCCTGGGTGGCGCAGTCAGTTAAGCGTCCGACTTCAGCCAGGTCACGATCTCGCGGTCTGTGAGTTCGAGCCCCGCGTCAGGCTCTGGGCTGATGGCTCGGAGCCTGGAGCCTGTTTCTGACTCTGTGTCTCCCTCTCTCTCTGCCCCTCCCCCGTTCGTGCTCTGTCTTTCTCTGTCCCAAAAAGACATAAACGTTGAAAAAAAAATTTTTTTTTAAATAAAACACACGGAACATATTCATCATTAGGGAAACGCAAATCAAAACCACAATGAGATACCACCTCACACACATCAGGATGGCTACTATTAAGAAAACTTTTTTTTAACAGAAAATAGCAAGTGTTGGCAAGAACGTGGAAAAACTCAAACTCTTGTGCGCCACTGGTAGGAACGTAAAACGGTGCGGCTGATGTGAAAACAGTATGGAGTTTCCGCAACCAATAAAAATGGGATTACCAGATGATCCGGCAACCCCACTTCTGGGAAACACCCAAAAGGTTTGAAAGCAAGGTCTCAAAGAGATATTCACGTACCCGTGTTCAAAGCAGCGTTATTCGCCTTAGCTGATATGTGGGAGCCACCAACCCAAGTGTCCGTCGATGGGTGAATGGAAAACAAAACGTGGTGTAGGCATGCCGTGGACTAGTACTCAGCCTCAAAAGAAAGGAAATTCTGGCACCTGCTACGACATGAATGAGCCGTGAGGACGTTATGTGAAGTGATACAAGCCAACTGCAAAGAGATGAACACTTCTGACTCGGCTTCTACGAGCCGCCTGGAGTGGGCAAATTCGTAGACACAGACGAGAACCGTGGTTGTGAGGGAAGAAGGAATGGGGAGTGGCTTAGTGGATAGGGTTTTAGTTTGAGAAGACAAGAAAGTTCTGGAGATGGATGGTGGTAAGGGTTGCACAACAACAGGAAGGTAGTGAGGGCCATGGAATCGATTCTCTGAACAGTGGTTAAGATGGTAATCTACTCTTTTAATTTATCTTCAAGAGAAAAAGAGCGTACAAGTGGGAGAGGGAGGGCAGAGGGAGAGGGAGAACGGACTTTGAAGTAGGTTCCATGCTCAGCATGGAGCCCGACACGGGGCTCGATCCCACGACCCTGGGATCATGACCTGAGCCAAAATCAAGAGTCAGACGCTAAACCAACTCAGCCACCCAGGCCCCCCAAGAGGGATCTCGCTCTCGCTCTCCCTCTCCCTCTCTCTCTCTTCCTCTCACGAGAGGTCATTTTTAGGTTATGTGTTTTTTTACCACAATTTTTTAAAGGTTCCTAACACACGCACCCACACACATACAGAAACAAAAGTGAACCAGACCCGCATGTGCCCATTTGAGAAGCCTCCCCAAGCTGTTCACGTGGAACAAATGCAGGGCCACGGACTAGCGCACGAACTCTAGCCAGAACTGGAAATGGTTCTTCAAGGACACACAGGAAACTGAGTGTGGTCTTCCCTGAGGAGTGAGACGGGATGGTGGGAAGCAGGGAACCCGCACTTTCTATTTGACATGCGTTTACGCTGTTTGAACGTTGAAAACAAAATTCTATGTCTTGCATTACTTTAGTAATAAAATAAGCTTGGTTTTTTTTTTGTTTTTTTTTTTTTTAATGCAACTTCAGTTGCTGGGACAGGAAGCCATCATCAGCCCGGACAGGTCAGCAACGACTGTGGGATAAATCGGCCCCTGGTCCCAGAGAAAGGCAGGGCATCGCTCTGTATTCAGGGAGTCGGACCGAAGAGGTAGGGGATTGCGAGGGGCAGGGTCTGAACAGGAAGCCACTGGAGGCCTCCCTTAGAGCCTGGCGGTGCTTGTGTGAACACCGGTCTCTAGAGCTTGGCACCGGGGCACGGACAGGGGGAAGGAGGGGCCCGTGAGGCCCCACCTGGGGCAGGTGGGATGGACACAGCCCTGAGTCCAGCCCAAAGCCCCTGGTCAGGCCAAGCCCCGCACTCCCCCGCCTGGGACCCAGGAGACCCAGGGGCATTCATTTATGAAATGTAAGGGGTCACACCTGCTCCCAAAGCATCAGGCTAATTTTGTGAAAGATGACAGACAGGGGCACCTGGGTGGCTCAGTCGGTTAAGCAGCTGACTTCAGCTCAGGTCATGATCTCATGGTTCATGGGTTGGAGCCCCACATCGGGCTCTGTGCTGACCGCTCAGAGCCTGGAACCTGCTTCGGATTCTGTGCCTCCCTCTCTCTCTGTTCCTCCCCCACTTACACTCTGTTTCTCTCTCTCTCTCTCTCTGTCTCTCAAAAATAAATATAGATTAAAAAATTTTTTTATAAAAGATGATAGATAATACCAGTGAATATTGGCTCTGCTAATGCTATGTCCCAAGTGCTACACTAAGAGCTTTATTTGTACTAGTTCGTTAACCTACACAACGGCCCCATGAAGAGGGAGTACCACCGCAATCCCTATTATACAGATGAGGAAACTGAGGCACAGAGAGGTTGAATAATTTGCCTAAGGTCACACAGCTAACAAGCAGCAGAGCTGACTATTGGTCTGGAATCTGCCCCCACCACCATGTTAGGACAGCGCCTCTCGGTGCAGATCACATGTCTTGGGACTCCACTGGCCAGCATGATAGAAACCCAAACAAAGAGGCTTAAACACAAAAAGAACTATATTGGCCCATGAAATGGAAAACCCAGGGTTCAACTTCAGGCACAACTGGATCCAGGTGTTCAAGAGATGTGTGGAATCCGCCTCCCTCCACCTCTCGATCGGCTTTCCCCCAGGCAGGCTCTGGTCTCAAGCAGATCGTCCCCAGCAGGTGGCAAACGCGGTTCCAGAACTTTAGGCTGAGTTCTACCCGTCTGGCAACCCCCACAAAGCAAAAGGGACCGTGGCCGGCAAAACTTCCAAGACTGAGCCTCACTGGTCAGGCTTGGGCCACATCCCCATTCCTGAACTAATCCCGGGATTGGAGGGAGGCCTGGGATTGAGAGTTAGGAGAGCTAGTTCTCCCCAAAGGAGAACTGAGGGGCTCCTCCTGAAGAATGGGTAATCGCTGCCGGCCGGGCAGAAACATCAGCGGCCCCCTCCGGTGTGGAAGTGCTTAGAATTCTTCCAGGCAGGGTCGGACAGAGAAATTATCGGCATGGGAGACCACCCTGTGCACAGCACCGGCCGCAGACCCAGGTTGAGAGACCCGGTTCCCCAGAGGGGTGGGCAGGACATCACTGTTCGGTCCAACATCACCACGTTCTCTCGCTGGTCGCTGGAGGACCCAGGGAGAAGAACTGGTTCCGGGGCCCTGGCCACGTGACGTTGGGAATGTCACGTGCTTAGCCTTGGTTTCCTCATCTGGGAAATGGGTACGGCACACCTGGCTTGTGGAATGGCAGTAAGGGTTGAAGAGAAGAGGATATGAATCCTTGGCGCACATCAGGGGCTCAGTCAACGATTTTTAAGGGATCACCTGCCAGCTGGTGCCTGTGCTCCCAGAAAGCCCCTCCGGCCTCTGAACTGTGGACGACGGGACTTTCGGGAAATCAGTCCTCTTTGCCTCACCTGTTGGCAGACTTCGTCAAAAAGAAATTAAATAAAAGCCAATGCTGGGATTTTCTTCGATCTTTCCAAGCCACTTGACTCGGCACTGGCGAAAATTCGAGGAGAACCAGTCCCTCCAGACCAATCGAAGATCAGCCCGGAGTCTGGGGGGTGCTGTGCTCCGGGCTGTGGCTGAGGCCGCTCGGAGGTGTGGGGGCGACAGTCAGAAGAAGAGCCGGACAGAGAGCACTGCTCGCCCACGGCAAAACCAGCACGCGGGCTCGTCCGGCTCTGGACTCCGTGCTCCCACCTTGCTCGGCTGGGAGCTCCCGGGAGCGGCGGTCCGACTTAGCGGGGACCACCAAAGCGCCCCACTGCTGTGAAATGCAACACCAGCGGTTTCCAAAGAGGGCACCGCGGGACCCTCAGCCCTCGGGGAGCCAACAAGCATCTGGTACATCCCAGGCGGTCCGAACTCCGGAGAAAACGCGGCATCAACACGTTAAGAAAGCCTCCCTTTGTGCAACATTGAAAATAATGCAAATCCCCCCTTTTGAGTATTCACATGTGTCGAGAATTGTATAATCGCAAGCCTGCCAGCTGGACGGGTTGTAAACTGGGTTTTCTGTGCCACCGTAGCGGGTGAATAATCGTACCCTGTCCTTTGTCCATGCCGCGGGAAAACAGCGCTTGAATTATTCCCGTCGTGGATGTCCCGGCAGCTCAAAGAATGGGTCCCGTGTGTGAGACGCAACCCAACCACCCTGACATGAAAAGAGGCGGCCGCGCTCAGACGTGCTCCCGGCACCTACCCAGCCCTCCAGGAAACACCAAGGGGGAGGGAGGGAGAAGGCGGTTGCTGGTTTTACTCTGGGACCAGCTAACTACAGCCCGCAGGCCAAACCCAGCCCCTCTCCTGTCTGTGAATAAAGCTCTTTCGGAACATCGATTTAGGTATTAGCTGTGGCTGCTTCGACGCGACCACAGAAGGGATCAGAGAAGCATAAGACCTACAAAGCCTCAAATATTCACCATCTGGTCCTTTACAGAAAAATTTGCTGATCCCTGGTTTCATTGATGCTGTCCTGCAGGACTTCTTAGGAGCCTTTTCAAGTAGTATTTTCCGATAATGGGAACCTCCACACGAGGGATTTCATCAGACGGCAAAGCTCTCTTCCCTGGACCGAGCAGCTGTGGTCCGAGCACGGCATCCTGGGACTGAGGTCAGGAGGTGGTCAGTGAGTCACCCCAGTCTGGGTGACGGAGGGGAGGGTTCTGGGCTCCCCGAACCGCACGTTCACCCATCCTGCTTCCCCCTGACCACGATTTCGAGGACACCTCAGCCCCTGTGCCCCCAAACGTCAGCCCCGGTCAGTGAAGCCAGCAGAAAAATGCAGCCCAAGACAGGAGCGTGAAGGCCGCCCATTTAGAAAATGACCACAAGCAGAGCCCGACGGACGAAGCTTACAGTTCAGTGTCAGCCTTCCCGCCCAGGGGGTGTTTGCAAACTGGAAACGTTCACCAGGAACACCCTGCACCCATGAGTCATTGCTCCTTTAAATAAGCAAACAAGGCAGCAGACCGAGAGGGACACCAGCTCTGTACCCTCCCGCACCGCTCGACCACCCAGGGCCTCCGTCCTGCCGCTCCTGGCCCCGGGACACCCAGCTGGCAGCGACTGGGCCAGAGGGAGTAGGGCTCCTTCCTGCAGCCTCAGACCGCGAGGACGTCGGGCCCCTCACTGCCACCTGGGTCACCCGCTGCTGCAACCACTCCGGGCGCCCGTGTCCCAGCTCCGGGCGGGGACAGCACTGCAGGAGCGCCCACGCCTGTCCCAACACCTTCACGAGGGTCTAGGACAGCCCTGCTTTCCCAGAGAAGCTGAGGATCAGCAACTTGCCAAAGGCCACCCCGCCAGGAAGTGGCAGGGACAGGGGTTTGAATCCAGGCGCTTGACCTCTCTTTCTTAACCTCTTCCTGGAGGAAAAGAAGACACTCAGCATGTGGGCTGTGAGCTGTCCTCCAATGCCACTGCTGAGTCATTTCCTCCAGATGACCCCACCGAACGCTGCCTTAGAGCATCAGGAGGGACCCAGCTGGCCCAGACTGTGGTGGTCTTTCCGGTGATGCTTCGAGGCAGGGCTGGGGCCCTCCGGGAGGCAACGATATCAGCCTGTCTCCGGCTCCATGGCCTGGCCCAGAGCCTGGCACATAGTAGGCGTTCGGCAAATACCTGCCCGATGAACAAAGGGTGAATGGCTGCTTGTAAGTGAGTGAAATACCCTCCATGGGAACCAGCTATCCTCTTTAATCTGTGTTAACAGACAAAATGAAGGGGGCACCAGGGTGGCTCAGTCGGTTAAGCGTCCAACTTCGGCTCAGGTCAAGATCTCATGGGTTCAAGCCCAGCGTCAGGCCCTGTGCTGACAGCTCAGAGCCTGAAGCCTGCTTGGGATTGTGTGTCTCCATCTCTCTCTGCCCCTCCCCTGCTTGCACTCTTGTCTCTCTCTAAAATAAATAAACATTTAAAAATTTTTAAAAAGACAAAGCTTTCTAAACGTTTGCATGCTCAGAATCCATCTTGAAATTGAAACATGTCCCCCTAAATCACCCTCCCCCCCCCCCCCCCCCCCCCCGCCGTGGCCGGTTCCAAAGAACTTATTGTTATAATAGACTTCAGCTTCAAAATAGAACATGTCAAATTCTGACACCAAGAACAAGAGGTGCCCCTGAGATGTTCAAAATACGGCAGCCAATCCCTGCCCCCTCTGCCGGCCTCCCCCCCCCCACCCCCGACCCTACCCCAAGAGGCCGGGGAGGGGCAGCGAGTCTGGCGTCTGGGCTGGTGGGGCTCGCTCTGTAGCATTCGCAGCAGCTTGGGCTTCCCCAGAAGATGATCGTTCTTTCCACTAGCCTCGGAATTGATGCAATAAATCTCATGATTATTGATGGTTCCGCTATTCCGGGTGTGGTCTTATTGGCCAGGGATTAAACATCTTATTCAAGATATAACTACATCTGTCGAGAGACAGACAGGAACAGAGAAGGGGGAATGAACGGCACACGCCACACGCTTAAAGTTGTTGCCCCCGGAGGATAGGCTCACGGGGGGGGGGGATTTGGGTTTCAAAAAGCAAAATTCCCACGCTACCAGGACCCGCACTGGGTGGGGCGTGGCCACTGCTGCGGAGTGGGCGGGACCGGAAGGTGGTTGGGAGACAGGGAGGAGCAAGTCCGCTGAGGCCCTGGCCTTGGGGGCTAAGGAGAGGCTTGGGTGGACATTAGGCCAGGGGCAGGAGACAATGGGAGGTGTCCCCTTGCTAGTCTAGTTGGGGGGGGGGGGAGGCTCTGTGACCCGGCTGCTTGGAGCCCCCTTGGAGCCCGACCACCCCGTGCCCCCCACCCGCGGTTCTGCTCATACCTGTCCTCCTAACTTACAGGCACCTCTAGGGCAGGAACTGGGTCTGAATTCTCTCTGTCCCATGCCCATCCCAGAACCTGGCACGGAGGGAGATGCTCAGAGGCTGTTGACTGGAATAATCTCTGGTTTGGGATTGAAAGGATCTGTCCTCAGGAGGCCCCTGGTGCAAAACCAGAAAATAGATATTTGGGTGGCTTCTGAGTGCACTCTACCCTTAGAGCAGGAGGCCCCAGCCTCAAGTTCTATTTCCATCACATGCTGACCGTGTGACCTTGAGGAAGTCACTTACCGTCTCTGACGTATAAAACTGGGAATAATAATAAAACCAGCCCTGTTTTTGAACCGGCCGCTGCCCCATCTCACCTGCCACCATCTCTGCGGAAGGCTCTTCCGCTTAAAGGAAAAAGCGTGCCTGTGGCTTAGGGCCCCACGATCGCCCGGCGAGGGAGTTTGCTGTGCGGCATCTCAGACTGTCAGAGAAAATCAGGTGGAGCTGGAGGGGGCAGTCATGCCACGAAGGGACCACCAGGGAGGACACTTTGCTCCCCGTTCCAGGAGGGTTCTTTACCCTGGGCTTTCTTGTAAGCCACGCAGAGTCCATTCAGACCCCCCATTTTCCCTCCACTCTGTCAGCAAACATTAGGGTGTTCACACGGTGGCCCGACCCAACACGGGGCCCTGGCGTGACTTCCAGCTGTCCCCTGCCCCAGGGGCTCACGGCCTGCTGGGTGCTGGACCTTGGGACCAGTCCCGGGTCGGAACGACACCCGGCATTCTCAGGGGGCTGTAAGTTAAGCCCGTTCTTACCCAACAAGATGCTTCCAGAAGCAGATGAACCGGTGGTTTCACAGTTCTTTTACGTATAAACGATGTCTCCTGAGCAAAGACAAGTGTGCACGCCCAGTAATCCTGCATCATCCCTCACCCCTCCTGCCCCTGGGCCGGCTGGGATTCTGGGTTTGGTTCTCTGGGATGGGCTCCTTTCCTTCCGCCGTCAGGGCATCCGGGCCAGTCCCACACGGTTCGTGCTTCTTAACAAACCCCGTCTCCGGCCTGTGCCGGGAGCGTTTCTCCCACTGACACATCTGTTCCCCAAGAGCACCCCGGGAGAGCGGGCACCGTGATCACCCTCCTTTTGCGGATGAGGAAACTGAGGCATGGAAGTGAAGGGACTTGCCCGAGGCCAAGCCGGGCCTTACCTGACTCTTCTCTCCAGAGGGGCCAGGCCACGGACTCTGGGCCACAAGGGGGTCGGCCAAGCAGTGGCCAGAAGAGCTGAATCCGTGTCTATCTGCAGGGCCCCTCGGGGCCCCCGCCTCTGTGATCAAGTCACCTCCCTGAGAAGCGGAGGGTCTGTGTCTGCCCTTCAAGATCTGACCTGGAAGATGGGGCCCAGCGGCCAGGACAGCGAGAGGCTCCAGAGAGTGAGAGGGAACAAGTAATAAGGAGACTCCCCCCACCCCCAGGGTGCCAGAGTTAGTAAACACAAGAAACACCTGACGCCTTGTGAATTTCGCATCTCAGATAAACAAGTCAATATCTAAGGTAGGAAAAAGAATGAAACCTTGCCATTTGTAACTAGGTGGCTGGAACTGGAGGGGATTATGCTAAGCGAAATTAGTCAGAGAAACACAAATATCATATGACTTCACTCATATGAGGACCTTAAGAGACAAAACAGAGAAACATAAGGGAAGGGAGGCAAAAATAATACAAAAACAGGGAGGGGGATAAAACAGAAGAGACTGATAAATATGGAGAACAAACTGAGGGTTGCTGGAGGGGTTGTGGGAGGGGGGATGGGCTACATGGGTCAGGGGCACTTAGGAATCTCCTCCGGAAATCATCGTTGCTCGATATGCTAACTGGGATGTAAATTTAAATAAATAAATAAATAAGAAAAAAAATGTTGTATACCTGAAACGAATATAGCATTGTATGTTAATTACACTTCAATTTAAAAAGTAAAATATAGGGGCGCCTGGGTGGCTCAGTCGGTTGAGCGTCCGACTTCAGCTCAGGTCATGATCTCGCGGTCCGTGGGTTCAAGCCCCGTGTCGGGCTCTGTGCTGACGGCTCAGAGCCTGGAGCCTGTTTCAGATTCTGTGTCTCCCTCTCTCTTTGACCCTCCCCCGTTCATGCTCTGTCTCTCTCTGTCTCAAAAATAAATAAACGTTAAAAAAAAAAAGTAAAAAAAAAAAAAAGTAAAATATATTATGGGGCACCTGGGTGGCTCAGTCGGTTAAGCATCTGACTTGGGCTCAGGTCATAATCTCACGGTTTGTGAGTTTGAGCCCCACATCGGCTTCTGTGCTGACAGCTCAGAGCCTGGAGTCTGCTTTGAATTCTGTGTCTCCTCCTCTCTCTGCCCATCCCCTGCTCATGCTCTGTCTCTCTCTGCCTCTCAATAATAAATAAACATTTTTTAAAAAAAGTAAAATATATTAGAGGAAAAAAATACTTAAGGTAGGTATGGCACGGCAATATTTTGCACTTTATCGGAAATGCAGACTGGGGCTGGTGTCCCCTCTTGTATCTGGCGGCCCTACCCCTCCTCACCCGATATTCCCAGTAGCACTGGCCGGGGGGGGGGGGAGTTCAGCGTGGGGTTTGGTGCCCAAACTCACACCCCTTCCCACTCTTGATCCTGGCGACTGAATATACTTGCATAAAATGATCTGCATGATCATGAATGGTATCATCCGCGTGGAGAACGTGCCTGAGATTTGGAGCAGACTGACCTGGGTGGAGGGTGGCCTTCATCCTCGGCCGTGTGACCCAGCCAGGTCCTCTAATGTCTGAGCCTTAGCTTCCTTTCCTGCGGCTTGGGGCGGATGAACCTGCCCTTTGTGCTCCCAGAACCGCTGGGAGGAGGAACCCCCCCACGTTACATGTTACAAGTGCTCGAGCGCAGTTGAGGTGCTATAGAGTCTTACCGTATTATAATGTATTCACGTCGTTCGGGGAATAGTAAGTGAACAGGTGGGATTCATGCTTTGGAGGCCCGTCTGGACCTAGCTTTCTCTACGAGCCTCGTTTTCTCCGTGTACACAGAGTTAATGCAGACTCAACGTTCTGGAGGTAGTTAGAGAAGAAGCCACAGCAAATTTGATTTACGTGACTAATTCCATTTGAAATGACTTGGGCAATAAGTGAACTGCTCTCTCTGATTCTTTTAAATCGGCACGTTTCAGCAGCAAAGTGACATCTTGGAATCGGCTCTCCTCTCCCTCTTGCTCTATTGGCCCGGTGCGTCCGCCATGAAGGGACACCGAGGCCAGACCCAAGGCCAGGCGGCCAGGCTCCGCAGGCACAAAGACCAGTACTGCCAATCGCAGGAAATCTCCCCTGCCTTTGCCTGGCTCAGCCACTCCGCACTTGGATGGCGCCCAACGAGGCCCTCACGGTGCTGGGTTGGTGAGTCTGTGCGGGAGATCCTGTGTGGAAAGCTTTGCTCAGAGGTGCCAGCCAGGACTGGAATGTGGATCCAGGGTCCTGCTCTTTGGCCCGGGCGTACTTCCTGGGTGGCAGGATGCCACTGCATTCGCGAGTTGGCATGGTTAGGCATGGGGCTCCGGAGTCAAACAGCCCAGATCAGCCCCTTAGTCATCAGGAAAGGCTGGGGAGCTCCTGAGCTCCCCTGGAGCCCCGTTTGCTCACCTGGATGGGGGGCTGTGGAGGTGTGCGTACCTAGGCCGTCACGAATATGGAAGAGCACGTGTTAACCATCATCATGCAAAGCATGTAGCCCCGAGCCCAGTCGCTGCCCGCTCAGCGCACCAGGTAGAGAGTGTTTCTTACCACTGGTCAGGACACCTTGGGGGGTTCAGAGACATCACACAACACACGCACACGCTCAGACACCCACAGACACACAGACACACACACCGACACTCAGAATCGGACAGACACGCACACACATGCACACACACGTAAAGACACATGATGTACGTGCAGACACAGGTACCCTGACATCCGTAGATTCAGATCCGTACATGCACAGACACGCTGACTCACAGACGTGCACATAAACCTATAGACATACTGACACACGTACCTACACACACATATGCTCTCACACGCACGCGCGCACACACACACACACGCACACCTGATGGGCAAAGCAGGGCTTAGACATCGCAAGCTGGATGTGGCCGGTGAACAGCTGCATCCAGTTCTGCAGCCGTCAGCCCACATGGACACCGACCCCCTCCTTGGCCCCCACTCTATTCCCAGTCACCACCCCAAAGTAAGCCGTAGGGTCCGGTGAGGCTTTTACCTGTCACGACACTTGATAATAAAAAGAAAGCGAAGCAATTTAATGGCTTGGTTTTTAGGCCTCTTCAAAATGCCCTTGGGTCAAAAGGCCGCATGGAGACGCTAAGTGACTGGGCCTGGGCCTGCTCTCCCGCCCCCCCCCAACACCTAGCCCCACCTGGCCCTCCCTGCTCTGAGCTGGTTCTCTACCTGGAGAGGTTCCCCAAAACTCCGTGGCTGGCCCTTACACACAACCAGAAGCCCCTCCAGCCCTGGAACTGGTTGGGCCTCGGTCCCAGGACCACAGAGACCATGGGAACCATTGGGAACATGGAGACCACAGGAACCACAGGGACTATGGAATCCATGGGAACCATGGGGACCACAGGGACCACGGAGACCACAGGAACCATGGGAACCATGGGGACCACAGGGGCCACGGGGACGACAAGAGCCATGGAGACCACAGAGACCATAGGAACCACAAGAGCTCTGGGGGCCACAGAGACCAGAGGAACCATGGGAACCACGGGGAGCACAGGGACCACGGGAACCATCCGAACCATGGGAGCCACAGGGACCAGCTACAGGAGGAACTGCCTCACTTGTATGTGAACTTGGGCCAACCTTCCAGGTAGCAGAACGCAGCAAAAGCGACAGTGCCTGACTTCTGAGACTAGGTCCTGGTTCCCTTGGGACGCTCACCTCGGGAGCCCTGAACATCGGTTTAGAAAACTCTGACTACCCCGAGGCTGCCGTGCTGGAAGAAAACCCAGGCCACGGAAGAGGCCGTGTATACGTGTTGTGTTCCATTCGACAGGGGCAGCAAGGTCGCAGCTGACTTTCGCATCACCTGCCAGACATAGGACCGAAGATGACTTCTAGAGGATTCTCAACGTCAGTTGAGTCTTCACAGCTGAGGCCCCAGACGCCGCGGAGCAGGGACAAGCAGCCCCACTTGGACTCCTGGCCTGCAGAATCCAATCCACGGATGAACTAAAATAGTTGCATATACCACACAGCAGTGGTCAGTGGGCTCGACGGACCCTGAGACTTGGTGACCAGCCAGATACAGGGGTGAGGAAGGAGGGGGAGTGAGAGATACCCCCATGCTTCTAGTTCACTTTGGACCCGGTGTATCAGAGGTACCTGCTGGAGGTGTCCAACGGGTGTGAGAGCTCCATGGCGGCCAATATCCTTGTCCCTCCCCAAATCACGTTAGACGAGGGTGCCTCTGGCCCTCCTTCAAGAAGTTCTGCGTGTCCCTCGACGGTCTACAGCAGCGGCAGGGAGGCCACGCAGGTCAGGAGGAAGGAACATTGTGAGCTGAACTCACAGCTCTATGGCTCTGGCTCTGCCTGAGGAGTCCAGGTAAGAAGTGACCGGACCTTGGGGCGCCTGGGTGGCGCAGTTGGTTAAGCGTCCGACTTCAACTAGGTCACGATCTCGCGGTCCGTGAGTTCGAGCCCCGCGTCGGGCTCTGGGCTGATGGCTCAGAGCCTGGAGCCTGTTTCCGATTCTGTGTCTCCCTCTCTCTCTGCCCCTCCCCCGTTCATGCTCTGTCTCTCTCTGTCCCAAAAATAAATAAACGTTGAAAAGCTACCTTTTAAAAAAAAAAAAAAAAAAAGAAGTGACCGGACCTGTCTGTGTCGTGAGCATCCTTCCCGTTCTGCTGCCTTTGCACTTGCTGGTTTCTCCGTCTGGAAACGGCTCGTCTTGTTCTATAGTATCCTAGCAAACTCCTATTCACCCTTCAAAACCCAGCTCCAATCTCACAGCCTCTGCGATGCCATCCCCAACCTATTTGTGATGACAAAATCGGAGCAGACCAGTGGCTCTTGATCTCGGCTGTACTTTGGAATCATCTGGGGGGCTTTAACATATATTAATGCTGGGTGCTACCCCCTGATGCTCTGGCTTAGCAGACTGGGTGCAGCCTAGGCATGAGAACTTTTAAAACTCTCCAGGAGATTCTGATGTGCGGCTAAGGTTAAGAACTACTCGTATAGACCAATGGTTCACCGTGTGGCTGCACATGAGAATCACCTGGGGATTCTGAAAAGGACACCTTTCCTCCAGGCCCCACTTCAAACCTATCAGATCCGAATGGATAGCTGTAAGGCCCAGACAATGGCATGGATCCTTTATAAACCCCCTCCCCTGCATGACTCTAACTCAAAGCGCAGGGCGGGCGGGGGGGGGGGGGGGCGGTGGGCGGCGACAAACACCAGGACAGTTCTAGCTCTCGCTCAACGACATACGGAGCATGCGCAAACCCTCTGTCTAATTCTTGATTTATAGGAGATGATCTTTCTTCTAGAAGTGAGCAAGGTCACAGGTCTGTTGGGTTTTTATAGAACACATCACAAGGCACTTTACAATTCTAAACCCAATAAAGGAATGCAGCATGGAGAATAATTTAAAAATCAATTTCCTGCACATAACAGATCCTCAGTAAATATTCATGGAACGAGTTAAGCAGTCAATCCATCAATACAGTCGTAGCTTTAGAGCTGCCCAAAATGCTTCTACGCCTCCCCAGTAGACTGTGAGCTCCCTGAGGACAGGTCTGGGGACCTCAGCCCCCAAGCAAGGACATTTGACAAAAAAAGCGATGGACTGGCATGCAAAGCAAAAGGACTCCAACTGCTCCTGGCTATCTCTGCATTTCCTAGGTGTGTGATGAACTTCTAGAACAAGGAAATGCTCACACGCGTCAGCTTTGTTGAAAGGGTGACAATGTTGCAATTCAATTACGGAAAAATCAGCTCGCCTAGGTCATTGTGCTTTTTTGGAGGCCTGGGGAGCAGCCCAGACGCGGCCTTTCAACTCAACAGGAAGCCACAGGCTCACGGCCAGCCCCCGGCCACGCGTGGACAGGCTGATCGAGCGCCTAGCACCTGCTGCATGCGCTGGCCACCACGATGCGGTGGCTCAGCCTTTCCTAAGCCGTGGGGATGTGGCCTCTACTCCATGACCAGTGGAGGGTGGATGGTGGAACCGTGGCCTGTGCGTCACCCCTGTGTTGCGATCGCGGCTGATTTGGCCCCTTGGCTGCGAGAACATTCCTTCCCCGGAGTCTCCCACCAGCTGTGGAGCTGCAGCCCGGGGGTAAAAAGCAATGGCTCTGGGGTCAGACAGACCAGGGTTCCTGGTCCAGCACTTACTAGCTGGGTAACTAGAGCAAATCACTGAGCCTCTCTGAGCCCCAGGGTCCCCACCTGTCGGATAACATCCCTATAGAACCTGCGGAGAAGGTCATTAGGAGATGAAAATGGAATGATGCCTGCAGAGCTTCGTGGAGAAAGGGCTCAGGGTTTGACAGGCAACAGTGCGGAGGCCTGGGTAAGCCTTGGGTTTTGCGTCTGTAAAATGGAATGGATGACAACTCGTGAAACCATTGCGATGTGCCGATGCCGTGAAGGACCAGTCGTGGTGCCTGGCTTACACTGAGCACTCAGTATTAGCTGCCAGCGTTGTTTTCAATCTTTCTAAGGACACGGTTTTTCATAACTGCCGCCTATTATGAGCATAAGGAGCTGACGTTTATCCCAGCAAGGGTGTGGTCACGGTCGGTGAGCTGACGACCACCCAGCGGCTTGGAAAACAGCCCTCCTCCAGCTGACGCAGACCCCACCAGGAATCCACTGCAACTGGTTCCTAACCAGCAGGAAAGCAGGTGGTTCAAGGGAAACGAGGCGGAGAGGGGAGCTGCCCAGCACGGGTCTCCTCAGTCTGCTGCCACCGAGGCTGGAGGGAAGAACAAATTCAGGTCCCATGTGGAATGACAGGCCCTTTTCCCCACGTATGATCTGAGGCCACCAAACACCAACCTCCTTGCCCCAACGCCCAGAGGAAAAGCGAGAGTCCACAGGTGGCCTTCCTCCGGGACCGTCCCAGCCACCGCCTTCTGCTCCATACCCCCGAGGCAATGTGCGGAGCAGGTGGGGACAGGGGACGGGAACAGGATGCTGGGCCAGAAGGATGAAGGCTGGGCCGGCTCCAGCCCTGGATGTTCACAAGAATACTTCCCGCGGGGCGCCTGGGTGGCTCAGTGGGTTAAGCGTCCGACTTCGGCTCAGGTCACCATCTCGCGGCTCACGAGTTGGAGCCCCGCGTCGGGCTCCGGGCTGACGGCTCAGAGCCCGGAGCCTGCTCTGGATTCTGTGTCTCCCTCTCTCTCTGCTCCTTCCCTGCTCGCCCGCTCTCTCTCTCTCTCAAAAATAAACATTAAAAAAAATTTTTTTAAAAAGACTCCTTCCCAAATGCACACACGAGTCCCGGTACAGATAAGAGAGAAGAAGTCAGAACGTTCCCTTGGCAAAGAGAGGCACTCTGGCACCCTCCACCAACCCCTATGCCGTCCGGTGGCAATGGCCTTAAACAAAGGCCAGAGGACCACCTTCTCCTGCTCTGCCTTAGGGACAAAATCAGCCTCATCCCCAGTCAGGGATGCAGCTGTCCAGCAAATCACAACTTTCCTAAAGAAGCCAGGACCAACCGTCCCTGTCCCCCCGGGCAGCCGTGTGGCATCCCAGAGTACAGACCCAGAAAGGAGAAAGTGGAGGAAAGGGTTGGTAGCATGTCGGAAGGTTCCATCCGGGCTGAGCGTGGCTAGCTGCGACTCTAAGGGCTTGCCTTCTCTTGCCCGTGGAATGTGGATAAAGGTAATTCACGCGGCTTATCCACTTCACTAAGTACTTCGGGTGCAGTGAGATAGAAATGTGCCCTCACTCTGCAGACTCTGGCATGCTGGGCAGGAGTTAGTGATCATTACCGGCCCTGCCTCTGATTCTGGGGGACCCCCCAGGCAGAGGAGGCTAAACTTCAGTCTGGGCTCCTGGGAGCAGTAACTCAGAGCAACTCTCTGAAAATGTGAAATTTCTGCAGTGTCTCTTGTTTGATCTTCAGGGTTCCTGCAGACTTTATGTTTAATTCATAATATCTTAGTTTGTTTTAATAAAATGCTGTTTTAAAATTAGTTACCAGCTGGTAGATTGATGCATCTGGTAAATCGGTGCTCCAGAAAGTTGACTGGAGAGTCAGCCCCTCGGTGCCACCAGCAAAGGCCACTCCTGGCCACAAGAGGTGAAAATCCCAACGTGCCTCCCAAGCAGCGGCCCCTCTCAGCTCCAGTGGATCCGGGCTGTGTTTTGGCGAAACTCTCCAAGTGGCTTCTCACCCAGATGAATGTGAAAACTGGCTTCTCAGCCTGGCCTGTGGAAAACGGCTTTGTTGAGAGTCATCTGGACACGGAGTCAGGGCACAATCTAGTCCAGATGCCATTCTCCGAAAAAAAGAAACTGAGGTCAGCTAGAACTGTGCCATTTCTGCCACCCCATGGTGATCCTTTTAAGTCTGTGTCCCAGCCTGGCTGGGAGCCCAAGGGGGGCTGGTCTTGTATGAGGTTCACAGGAAAGGGGGGCTGGCCTCAGCTTGTGAGGAGGACTCCCCTGTCCTTATCCCAGGCCCAAAGGCACCATAAGGCAGATCTGGCCCACCATGATGGTGGCAAGAGCCCCCTTCTGGGCTGCCAGAAGAAATCCCAGGGGGCATGGGTTCCCAGAATATCCCCCTGCATGCACCCTGCCTCCTGTCTTTCAAGAGCTTAGATCCGGTGGCCAGATGAGCCTGGGTCCAGATCCCAGCATGTGGTCATTGGCTTGGCCATCAAAGTCTCTGGGAGGAGTTCTGGAAATGACAAGCCATCTAGACTGGAACTCATAGCCACCATCACGTAAGCACCTCAGAGAGCCGCATGCAGCCCACTTGTTACCAAAGGGCGGGGGAGGAGGCGTCTTCTCTGGGACAACTTGTCCCTCTAAGAACTGCTACCAGATCTCCTTCCCCACTTGTGGAATCCCAACAAGACAGCCATATACATCCTCATGAGCTTCGGGGCCAGCCCACCTCCCAAGGGGGTAAGGTCTTAGGCAGAGAGCCACGTATGGGGCCATGAGAAGGAGTAACCTTTGGCTTCCCAAGGCAAGAGCTGATCCCAGTGGTGGCCTTGCCAAGAAGCCAGAGTAGGCAGCGATCTCAGGATCATTCAGCCCAATGCTACTATTTCCCTTGGATGTTAAGATGTCGCATCTGTTAACTTGTCCTAAATCAACACAAACCTGTCTTGGAACCCTCACTCGACAGGACGGTCAAGCAATCCAATGCTATCGTGTTGGGTGGTCATACAAGAGCTCCCGGAAATTTACAGAGGGGGTCTTGGGTCTTCAGGCCACAGCAGTCCTCTCTGGGGGGTGGGCATCCAGCCCCTAGGGCTGTGTGAGGGTGGTCAAGTCTGCTGTCTTTGTGCCAAGACTGAGCATGGTGACCCTGAACATCTGTGATCCAACTCTATGAAGACCCCAGACAGCCATGCCCTCCTGAGATCCTTCCTTCACCACTGCTGCCCTGGGAGATAGATGGGAAGGGGACTCAGCGTTCTGCTATTTATAAACCCTGACGCAGGCTGGGCCCAAGTCCGTGCCTTTCCTTCTCGCTGGTCCACATCTACCTTTTAGAAGCCCACCTCTGGGGGACAGCGAGCCCCACAGCTCCTGGCTTCCTGGCTTTCTAAGCAAATGCCTGGATTCTGTGTTCTCTGCGTCCAGCATCTTCTATTCTGGGCCCTGAGCCCCAAAAGCTGTCAGCAAACCCCTGCTTGGCCACCTTATAGATCTGGAGGCAGGAACACACAGGACTGAGAAGAAAGTGCCATCTTGATCATTACCCTGGCACACACATGCCGAAAGAAAGTTCTAGAAAGATATACACTGAACAGGGGTGGAGCCAGGGAGCGACTCCTGGGAGGCTTTCTCTATCAGTACTTTGAAAACACTTTTGTACAGTTTGAACAGTTTATTCGTCATCGGGTATTTCTGTCATTCAGGTTTTATAGAGAAATAAAACGAATGGCCCCGTCTCTTTACCAAGAAGAGCCTGAGGTCATCAGACAGAGGCAAAAGGATCAGGTGTGCTTCATCCCCCCTGCCCCCCTCACCCCCCGGCAGGCAGGGGAACGGAGATGTTGGTGACCGATGTCTGACGGCCCAGGGTTTCTGGCTGTGCCACTTGCCAGCTAGGGTTTCAAAGGTTTCTTCCTCTGCAGAGTGTTAAGTAAGCGCACCCCCCAGATTGCCATGGACGTGAATGGCCCACTGCATCGTCGTGCTGGGCACAATAATGGGGCTTTATCACCACCATTTTCATCATCATCATGGTGGATCCTGCCCCCCAGACTCCATCAGAGACCGGCATCTGCTCCCGGCCCCCCCCCCCGAACACCTCTGGGAGCTCAGTGGGCCTCCTCTCCTCTCTGTCTCCATGCCCCACACGACTGTCTTCACAACTGCAAGCCCCCTGGTTCACCGTGAAAATGCGGGGGGGGTTGTGCGAAAACCAGGAAGAAAGTGCCACCAAAATTACTAAAATACCAAACTTGCTTTTTTCCTTCCATGATACTCTTCATCTCCACTTGTCACGCTGTTTTTATTTGCTATTTAACGCCATTCTGACTGCACCATCCATCGTGATATTGCGCAATGACAGTTTTAAATGCAAATATAAGACCATTTAACTCGAATGTGGAATCATCGAAATCACACACTTTATATCTTGCAGTGTGCACGCAAAAGTATTTTCGTCCTTTCCAGAACGGTAGAACCCTGCAGAAACTCAACAGTTTTTATGTCTCTCCTTGACTTTCCGCCCACACGCTGCGCCTTTGCCCTCCTGCTGAGTGAGGACATGAGGGAAGGAAAGGGAATTATAAGGGTCCCCGTCCCCCTTTCCTTCTGTGCCCGCATTTTTGCTCTAAGCAGTTGGCTAATACCCACCTAAAGAAACAGGGAAGAAACCTGGGTGAGAACAAGACAGCGTTCCTTGATCACTCATGTTCCCTCAACCGTCACTGCCTTCTCCCTGCGTTCAAAGCAAGCTCTGGTTTGACTGGCAAGTGCCCTTTCCGGGGCGGGGGGGGGGGGTCAGTGAGCTCACTCACCCCATCTTGGCCATAACTCGCCCGGCTTGTACTCCCTTGCACAGAGCTCCCGTGCGTGAAGTTCTGTGCTCACGGGGCTTCGAGAACGCTGTAGGCAGGGAGGGGCGGCCCCGAGCAGCTGACCCTTGCACTGACTGGGCCTCCCTCGCCCCGGCAGGCTCCCTGCCCCATCACATTTCACTGGCAAAGCGCAAGTTCAAAGATGGGGTCCTTGAAATTTCAAGAAGGCAGCAGGAGAGCCTGAGGTCAAGCCGGGGCCCTTCGGAGCCCTGCCTCTGCTGTGAAATGGGCACGATGTGCTCCCGGCTTGCCTACCGAGGGGCCCGGGCAAGTGCTGGAAATGCTGGAGGAGCCTCGGCTCCCTGGGGAGAGAGCAGGCGGGCGCCCTGGGTGCCGTGAGCGCCGGACAGAGCGGCGGGAGCAGGGCTGGGCCAGCGGGGCGCCGCTCTGATGCCAGACGAGTGTGAGTAACACAAAATCCGTTTTCTTTTCGGGGTCGGAGCTACGCTCACTCGAGCCGGCCTGCTCGGTGTTCCTCCACGAAGCCGTCAGGCTGTCAAATGGACACCTCTGTCCGCGGTCCGGCTCAGAGGGCCGGGAGGTCAAAGCCAGCTGGGCTGCTCAGAGCTCCTGCCCGTGGATGGTGAGTTTTGCCAAGGGCGCCGGGACCACCAGCCGTCCCGTGTCCGCAGGTCTTGGACCTGGCAGTGAACAATGGATGTCTCGGGTGACAGCTTTTTATCTGTCAATGTACTTAGCCAGCAAAAAAAGGAAAAAAAAAAAAAGGTTTATTAGAGAATTGCAATCGGCGGCTTTTCTGCTCAGCTGTTCTTTCCTCGGTCACCTGTCCGCACAAGCCCGTCCCCACCCATCAGAGCAGAGCCGAGCTGTGAGGACGCAGCGGGAAGCCTTTCCCTGTGTCCCCTGAAGGTGCTGGCTACCATCACCCTCCTGCCCCGGAAGGTGATTTCACTCTCTTCTCTTCTCACCAGGAAGCAGGCGGGCCCTGTGGGCGCAGGAACAGGGAGGGACTCGGGTCACACAGCTCAGGGAGTCTGAGCTGCTTCATGGCTCTGTCCAGCTCACCCAGCAAGACCAAAGGAGCACCCGACGGAGGTCCAGGGGGTCCCAGTTTCTCCGCCCACAGCCGTGGGACCTGGCTCCATCAGCGACACGGAGAGAAGCCACCTAATCCTTGGTGAACTTCCTCAACTGTAAACTGGGAGTGACAGGTGGCCACAAGCTTGGTGAGAGGGGGTGTCTGATCCTATTTAACGTGGATGCACCTGAGGCTTTAGAAACGGTAGGTAACAAAAATTGTTATTGTCCCAGCTTTATACATGACACAATTGAGGCTTGGAGAGGTTAAGCAACTTGCTTGAGGTCGCTCAGCAGAGCTGAGGTCACACCCACCTCTGGGCAATGCCTAAGTTCATGCTCCAACTCAGACACAAGTGCCAGGAATACATGAGTTCACACATGCGACAGGGCACCGCTACCTTAACCTCGGGACAAGGTGGGCGACTGTTGTTCTCTTTAAACACAGAGGGCGGGGCTCCTGGGTGGCTCAGTGGTTAGGCGTCAGACTCTTGATCTCAGCTCAGGTCATGATCCCCAAGTTCGTGAGATCAAAGCCCGGAATCAGGTTCTGCACTGACAGCGTGGAGCCTGCTGGGGATTCTCTTTTCTCCCTCTCTCTCTCTCTCTCTCTCTCTCTCTGCCCCTCCCTGGCTTACATGGGCATTCTCTCTCTCTCATAAATAAATAAAAATAAACTTAAACACACACGCACGCATACACACACACACGGCACCTGGGTGGCTCAGCTGTTAAGCATCTGACTTCAGCTCAGGTCATGATCTCACAGTTGGTGAATTCGAGTCCCACATCCGGTGAGCTGGAGCCCAGCTTCAGGTGAGCATGAGCCCCATGTGAGCCCCACTTCTCTCTCTCTCCTTTCTCTCTCACTCTCTCTCTCTGGCCCTTGGGGGATTCTCTCTCTCTGCCCCTCATTCACTTGTGCCTTCTCTCTCTCTAAACACACACACACACACACACACACACACACGGAGGGCATCTCGTGGACCACTGTTACAAAGAAAGGGGCAGCACTGAGTGACAGTCCAGCCTCTCCACCTCCAGTGCCCCTCAGAGCCCGACCCAGACTGAGACATCAGACATTCAGTCAGCATGATGAATGAATGAATGAATGAACAAGCAGAGACCCACACCCCTGTGCTCTCCCTCTTCCTTCCCAGCCCCTAAGGGGGCAGTGCTCAGACTCTGCTCCTCTCTCCCACCTTCTTTCTGGAAGCTGGTTGTGCCCTGTACCCCCGCGACGCCTCACCTCAACCTCCACATGTGCCCAAGGCATCCCCCACCCCCAGCCCAGCTCTCCCCAGCCCCAGCACACACATCTCAATTTCTGTGATGACCCTTCTGCCCACTGTATGCCTCCTTCTCTGTCCAGCTCATGAGTCTTGTCCTTCCTCCTGTCCTCACATTCCCAAGGGTCCTGATTCCAGCTCAGGCCTTATGCCCCAGCCCCTCATCTGATGATGGTGTGCTCTCCTTACATCAGGGGGGCTGCAGGGTGTGTGTGTGAGTGCTTGGCATGTTGGGACCCTCTGGCCTGACCACCCCTAGCCTATTCACACTCATGTAAAAGCAACCAGTCAACATGCCAGGAGCTCTCAGGAACACTCCCACGCTGAGAAGGCTCTGGGGAAAATGCTAGCATTTGCTGGGACTTCTAGGAGGAGGGAAAAAAAAATATATATATATATATATATATTATATATACCTTTATATATAATTTATATTATATAATTATATTATATATATTTTATATATTTTAGATATATTTTAGATATATATTAGATATATTATATATAATATATTAATATATTAATATATTATATTATATTATATATTATATTATAAATTATAATATATATAAATATATATAATTTATATAAAATATATAATTTATATAAATACATATATACCTTTATATTATAATTTATATATATATATATATATATATATATATACCTTTAGCACTTGGGAATGTTAAACTATTATTCATATAATTTCTTCATATATATATGGAATATATGTAGATATTATGCGAATAATAGATTAACATTCCCAAGTGCTAAAGGAATATATAAACATTCAGGTTGATGGACTCACCGTCTAAGCATACATTCCAGTGAAATGAACCTGCCCGTAGGAATCTCACTAGATACACATGTGCATCACCTTCACCTTCCTTCCTAAGCACAGACAACCAAATAAGACACCGGAGAATACCAACAGCACAAAAGGTAAGAACCAGGTTGAACAGACCAACAAGATTCAAAGAACAGAAAGGAATTCTCAAAAAATTAGTGCCTTAGTGGAATTCAAGAAGATATGTGTCCCGAAAACAGAATGGGCCATGTTGAAAATGGAGCAATTAGAGAACAAGAATGAGTTCTTAGACATGTGATTGCTAAAATAAAAATTCCATAGGAAAAAAAAGGTTAAAGCTCAGGGAAGCTCTCCAAATGTATATCAAAAAGACGGAGGAAAATATGAGGGAAAATATGAGACATATATGATTAATCTAAGAAGCCCTGTATCCATTTGCTAAGAACTCTAGAAACAAGTAAAATATAGAAAGGAATGATAGCATAACATCCCCAAGTACTGAAGGAACATATAAATGTTCAGGTTGATAGGACCCATGATGTACAAAAAAGAATGAGTGAAAAAAAGACCCAACCCTAGACACATTCTCCTGAAGACTGGAATTTTAAGTGTAAGGAGATGATTCTAAAAGCTTCCAGAAAGGAAAAACAGATTTTCTGCAAAGGAATTATAATCACATTGACATGTGACTTCTCACCAGCAACACTGAACACTAGAAAACAATAGAGTAATGCTCCAAAGTTTTCATTAAAGACATAAAATTCTAAACTTACAATTCTATATTTTCTTTTGAAAAATGATTACATTGGTGTCGGGACAAAATAAGCAATTTCAGGTATAAAAATACTTAGAAAATCTACATCTCAAATATTTGTCTGAAAAAACATTCTCTTGGGATATTTTCCAGTAAAATGAAAAAAATCCAGGCAAGGAAAAAGACATGGCAACTCTAAAATAAGAGTAAGTATCCCTGGAGTCTAAGGAAAAAGTCCAGGGTCCCATCTGGGCAGCAAAACTAAAAATAATCTGTCTAAATTATAAGTGGAGATTAGAGGGGCGCCTGGGTGGCACAGTCGGTTAAGCGTCCGACTTCAGTCAGGTCATGATCTCGCGGTCCGTGAGTTCGAGCCCCGCGTCAGGCTCTGGGCTGATGGCTCGGAGCCTGGAGCCTGTTTCCGATTCTGTGTCTCCCTCTCTCTCTGCCCCTCCCCCGTTCATGCTCTGTCTCTCTCTGTCCCAAAAATAAATAAACGTTGAAAAAAAAAATAAGTGGAGATTAGAGAACTCTGAGAAGAAAAAAATCTTCAAGAAGAAAACATGTTCTTTAACAAAGAGTAAGGTTGAGTGATAGATAGCCTTAAAGATATAATAGAGGTATATAGTTCTTTTGTTAAAAAGAAAAACCAAGGCAATTAGAAACTCCAGGAAAGAAAAAGTAACAAGTCATGGTCAGTTATAAAGAAACTAAAATGTAGCAAAGTTAGAGCAATCAGTGGAATAAAACAAAAGAAAATTCTTTTCAGTCAGGCTCTTAAAATATTCTCCTGGCATTTATCCTTTTTCTTCTTTAATAACTAATCTATAGATAAAGCACCACTTAATTATATTTAAGAATGGAATATACATGTTATAAACATTAACAATGTGGAAATTATGGTGTGGTTGACAGAAACTTGAAAAGGGGTGGGATAAAGAGAGAAGATGTAAAGAAACTATAAGAACACTAATACTATCCTTTATATAGGTGACAGTTGAAAAATCTGTATAAAAACAGAAGAGACTCATAAATATGGAGAACAAACTGAGGGTTACGGGAGGGATTGTGGGAGGGGGGATGGGCTAACCATTTAGGGGCACTAAGGAATCTACTTCTGAAATCATTGTTGAACTATATGCTAACTAATTTGGATGTAAATTTTAAAAAATAAAAAATAAATTTAAAAAAAAGAAAGAAAAATCTGTATAAAGGTGGTGGGAAAAAACAGAGGTACATGGATAGTACTTAAAGTTAAAGGAGGGGTGGGGTGCCTTGGTGGCTCAGTTGGTTAAGCATCTGACTCTTGATTTCAGCTCAGGTCATGATCTCACATTCATGAGATCATCATGCCTCATCCTGAACCTTCTTGGGATCCTCTCTCTCCCTCTCTCTCTCTGCCCCTCCCCTGCTTGCTCTCTCTCTCTTTCTCTCAAAATGAATAAACTTAAAAAAAATAAAGTTACAAAGGTAACCAATAGAACTGAAGTATTAATGTAATGAACAAAATTTTTTGAATGAACAGAGGTATAGGGAGGTAGGATAACATATTTTTGTCCTCTCAACCTCTCTCTCTAAAATAAATATAAACTCTGAACAGTGTGCTAGGTGATATGTAGACGCAAGGTGAACTAGGGAGTCACCTTGCCCTCAGAGAGCTTATATTTTAATAAAAGAGATTAGCCAACACAGAAATGTCCAGAAGACAAAGTAGAATAATGGTCAGTATCATAAGGAAAGTACAGATAAAGGTACGGAAAAAAAGAAAGGTTACTCCTTTCAGCGCAGGGTATTATGGGCTAAACAGTCCCCTCAAAATTCATATGCAGAAGTCCTAAACCTCAGTACCTCCCAATATGATGTATTTGGAGACAGGGCCTTGTTAAAGTGAGATCATTAGAGTGGGCCCTAATCCAATATAACTGGTCTCCTGATAAGAAGAGGAAATTTGGACATAGACACATAAGAGGGAAGACCACGTGAAGACACAGGGAGAAGATGCCCTACACTCCTGGGAGACAGGCCTCAGAAGAAACCAGTCAGTGTCTTGATCTTTAAACAGCCTCCAGAACTGTGAGAAAATAAATTTCTGTTGTTTGTCACCCAGCCCATCATTGTCATTGTAGCCCTAGCATACTATTACACACTGGGAATCAGAAAGAGTTTCTGGAGGCTATGGGTCAAGGCCCACCAATAGGTGACCATATCTCCCAGTCACTAATGCCTTCCTTTCAACAATAGGGCCTTTGCTCATAAAACAAAGTCCACAGAAACATGAGCAGCTAGGAAGTGCCTTCCAATCTCAGGTGGCGGAAGAAGTTTGCAATTTGCTGCTCTTTCTGGCCATTCAGAATACCAGCCAAGTGGGCTGTGACCTGTGCCACAGCCAGTGAGAGACACAAAGCTGCCAGGCAGGCCACCCAGTCAGTGCAGTTGGCAGATTACATGCAAGACAATAGATAAAGTATATATGAAATATGTGCACCAAATAACATAGCTCCTAAAACTCTGTTCTCTTTTGTTTATTCTTTTTACTCTCTGCACTTTAATCAGAATAATTTCTACTGACTGTCCTTGAGCACATTAATTCTTTATTCTGCTCTGTCCAGTCTATTAACCGAAACCAATTAATTCATTTCACACATTGGGTTGGGTTTTTTTTTTCAGTTCTAAAATCTCCATTTGATTTTATTTAGAGTTTCCATTTCCCTGCTAAAATTCTCTGTCTTTCTGGGGCACCTGGGAGGCTCAGTTGGTTAAGTATCCAACTTCAGCTTCAGGTCATGATTTCATGGTTAGTGAGTTCTAGCCTCACATCTGGCTCCACACTGACAGTGCAGAGCCTGCTTGGGATTCTTCTTCTCTCTCCCTCTCTCTCTCTCTGCCCCTTCCCCACTTGTGCTCTCTCTCTCCTCTCTCTCAAAATAAATAAATAAACTTTAAAAATAAATAAATAGGGGCGCCTGGGTGGCTCAGTCGGTTGAGCGTCCGACTTCAGCTCAGGTCACGATCTCACGGTTCGTGAGTTTGAGCCCCGCATCAGGCTCTGGGCTGATGGCTCAGAGCCTGGAGCCTGCTTCCGATTCTGTGTCTCCCTCTCTCTCTGCCCCTCCCCCATTCATGCTCTGTCTCTCTCTGTCTCAAAAATAAATAAACATTAAAAAAAATATATTAAATAAATAAATAAATAAACTGGAATGAAAACAGGTGTTCTTACTGCATAGAAGTTCATTGTGAGATAGTTTTGAGTTTGGAGCTGGGCAGATATTCGTGTGCCTCCTTAAACCAGATTTTGTGACATTATTGTTTGTGAATTAATTAGAATAAAGTGACTTTCTCCCAGAAAAAATAAATAAATAAATAAAAATTAAAAATAAAATAAAATTCTCCGTATTTGCAACCGTATTGCCTATTTTCATCTAATTTTTAAAACAAATTTATATTATATAATATATGATATATGGTATTATATTTTTTTAGTTTATTTTTATTTATTTTGAGAGAGAGGAAGTGGGGAAAGGGGTAGAGAGGGAGAGGGAGAGAGAGAATCCCAAGCAGCCTCCCCGCTGCCAGAACAGAGTCCACCTAGGGCTCAATCCCAGGACCTCGAGATCATGACCTGAGCCGAAGTCGGATGCTTAACCGACTGAGCCACCCAGGCGCCCCAGGCCCTATCTTTTTTTAATGGAAATCTGGACATTGCATATTAAAGAAGAGATGAGAGTACATACCTCATGTACTTTCCTCTATCAACCAGCCAGGCTAAAAAATTGATCACTTTGACCCAATTAGGAATTGAGACTTGTTGGAACTGGACTGCAACTTGAATTCATTTCAGTTTACCTCCGGCTTCAGAATGTTTGTGCCTGATATCAGGCCTCCTCCTCCCGCACAGCTTGGGGACCAGGCATCATGATGCTGTGAGTCTCTCTGCTTTCTAGCCGCACCCTGAGCCACATAGCTCGCTCAGTTTATTAGCAGACAAAAATTAGTTTTGCATTTGGGGGCTCTTCAAAATTCCAATCCCTCGTGCCAGCCCACACAGTAATTAAGAGTTTGGCTTATTTCGGGGCAGCTGGGTGGCTCAGCCGGTTGAGCGTCCGACTTCGGCTCGAGTCGTGATCTCGCAGTTAATGAGTTCGAGCCCCGTGTCGGGCTCTGTGCTGACAGCTCAGAGCCTGGAGCCTGCTTCGGATTCTGCGTCTCCCTCTCTCTCTGCCTCTCCCCCGCTCATGCTCTGCCTCTCTCTGTCTCAAAAATAAAGGTAAACATTTTTTTTTTAATTTTTTTTTAAGTTTGGCTTATTTTATTCAAGCAAAATATCTTTGTGGCAAACTCACTCCTCTGCCCACCAGTATGCTGGCCAGCTGACATCTCCCGGGTGTAAAATCAGCCATCAATCAGTGCTTAGCTAGAAAAAACTGGTCTCTCTCCCTGGTATATAAACTTCTTTGCACCTGTGGCTCTTCAATAGCTTTTTAAAAGATATAATTTGGGGCGCCTGGGTGGCACAGTCGGTTAAGCGTCCGACTTCAACCAGGTCATGATCTCGCAGTCCGTGAGTTCAAGCCCCACGTCAGGCTCTGGGCTGATGGCTCAGAGCCTGGAGCCTGTTTCTGATTCTGTGTCTCCCTCTCTCTCTGCCCCTCCCCCGTTCATGCTCGGTCTCTCTCTGTCCCAAAAATAAAAAAAGTAAATGTTGAAAAAAAAAATTAAAAAAAAAAAAGATATAATTTTTTATCCGGTGTTTTTTTATATTTCCGGTGTTTTCTTAGAGTTTTCTCAGAAGGGACAGTCTTTTACCATTTTCTACATCCTAATTAAAAGTGAAGCTCATTCATGTTCATGTACCAAAAGTGAAGTAATCACTATTTATATGTTGTGTCCATTAAAAATATATATATACATGTACATACGTATAATATATAATATATATATATTATATATTATATATATGTATGCAGGGGCACCTGGCTGGCTCCGTCAGAAGAGCATGCGAGTCTTGATCTAGTGGTCATGTGTTCGAGACCCATGTTGGGTGTAGAGATTACTCAAAAAATAAGTAAATAAGAACTTAAAAAAAAAGATTACTCAAAAAATAAGTAAATAAAAACTTAAAAAAAAAAAGGAAAACTGCACAAATAGTAAAACAATGCAGATTTCATTTTGGTGTCATCAGATTCTTCAAACAGAAAATCAGTTAATTACAGTAATGTTTCCTTTTTTTTCACCCAAGTCACAGACTCAGAATAAAGCTTTTGGAAGTTTTCTTGATTAATTGTGCATCATCTGAGACTATTATGGACACTATTGTGATGTTGACATTGAAGCGAAATAGTGCTCGTCTTTACAATGATAATACAAATATTGTATTTTTTGGTGGAGCACAGTGTCATGGTAAAAACAACATCCTTACTAAATTAAGAAACCTGTGAAGCAGAAATTTACTTGGAATTGGTAATGATGCATACATAACTCATAATTGGAACCAAATAAGGTGTGATATTCTACCCATCTGACTAGACGCTGTAGTTGTCAACGATTTGTGACGAGGCTGATAAAAATGAAAAACAAAGAAGATGCTTCAGCCTGGCTTAATGTGCTTTCTCTCTTTGCTGCCTGCCACCTCTCAGATTTTAGAATACTTGGACCTTTGGAAGTCAATCGAAGTGCCCTACAATGATATTGACCTTTTTGTAAACCAGCCCTCTTAATTTTGGATGCATGTTGTTCAAAAATTGGAGCACCTTGATCAAATTATTCACCACATCGACTTTCAGTTGTTGAGGCTTTGAAAGAACCTCACTAATTGAAAACGAGGTTTGCGAGTGAAAACACACTGGAATTTATCCCCCCAAAATAAGGGAGAAATGGGACACATTAACTAGTGAGAGCTCAGTATTGAAATTCTGTAAGGGCACTTCAGAATATCTCGACTTATAAAAAGAATCTTTTGATGGAGCCCCTACTTTTTTTTTTTAATTTTTTTTTCAACGTTTCTTTATTTTTGGGACAGAGAAAGACAGAGCATGAACGGGGGAGGGGCAGAGAGAGAGGGAGACACAGAATCGGAAACAGGCTCCAGGCTCTGAGCCATCAGCCCAGAGCCCGACGCGGGGCTCGAACTCACGGACCGCGAGATCGTGACCTGGCTGAAGTCGGACGCTTAACCGACTGCGCCACCCAGGTGCCCCTCTACTTTTAATTAGAAAAAATTAAACCGTATCCTCGAAGAGCATGAAACTGAAAAGGCCCATAATTTTGTAGCATCTAAGTTAAGTGAAGCATTCAGGAGAATCATAAAGACAATTTATTCGATGAATTTAGTTTAATGTAAATATTTGTTGACTAAAGGTACTCGGAAAGGAGGCAAAAAGACAGTCCCTGGTAAAAGGTGGGAGCTGAACGATTTTCGCATTTTAATGCCCAAAAATTAGCATTGAGAGTATCCTTTATTTGTCCTGAGCTGACTAGGTACCTCAAAACACCTGCAGACAGAATATTTTCCCAATTAAAAATAGCACAGTGTACAATGAAGAGTCAATTGAACGTGTCAATAATTTCAAATGTACTAACCAAAAAATGTCACTTTGAAGATGATAGGGAATTTTGTGAAAAAAATAATAAAAATTCTGAGACCATATCGAGGGAAAAAATGCCCTCGACATCATATTAAAGATAGATATGGCTTACAATAGCCAGATTTGGGAAGCAGCCCAAGTGTCCATCTACTGATGAATGGATAAAGAAAATGTGGTATATACGTATACAGTGGAATATTACCCATCCATAAAAAAGAATGAAATCTTGCCATTTGCAAAAACACGGGTGAGGCTAGAGAGTATAATCCTAAGTGAAAGAAGTCAGAGAAAGACAAATACCTTGCGATTTCACTCATGTGGAATTTAAGAAAGAAAACAAAGGAGCAAAGAGAAAAAAAAGAGACAAACCAAAAAACAGACTCAACTATAGAGAACAAACAGGGGCTTACCAGAGGGGAGGTGGGTGGGGGGATGCGTGAAAAAGGTGAAGGAGATTAAGAGTACAGGTACCATGATGACCACTAATGTATAGAATTGTTGAATCGCTATATTGTACACCTGATACTAATGTAATGCTGTATGTTAACCATACTGGAATTAAAATTAAAAACTTAATTAAAAAAAAAAGACAGACATGGGGGTGCCTGGGCGGCTCAGTCAATTAAGCTGAATCTTGATTTCGGCTCAGGTCATGATCTCACAGTTCACACTTGAGCCCTGGGGCCAGTTCCACGCTGAAAGATCGGAGCCTGCTTGGGATTCTCTCTCTCCCTCTCCCTCTGCCCTTCCCCTGCTCGCGCACACTCTCTTTCTCTCTCTCTCAAAATAAATAAACATAAACAAAAAAGACAGACGTGGCTTAAGAAACTGATTCAAGTATTCTGTTTTTGTTGTTATATTCAGATAATCAATAGAAGAGTGTTCTTAAATTTTACTTTATCGCACATGAATATGTGACTTGCTTTAGAAAGAATATTATTACAAATTGTTTTTAATAGAACCATTTATAGCACCGATATAATAAAACCAATCTGTCAGTCAATAAATAAATATTTTTTTTTGAAGTTTATTCATTTATTTTAAGAGAGAGAGAGAGAGAGAGAGCATGCATGGGAAGGGCAGAGAGAGAGAGGGAGAGAGAGAAAAAATGCTAAGCAGGCTGTCAGCATAGAACTTGGCACAAAAGCTCAAGATCATGACAGCTGAAATCAAGAGTCAACCACCTAACCAACCAACTGAGCCACCCAGGCACCCCAAAAAATAAATATTCTCAAAATATACAACATTTTAATTGTTTTAGAATCTTCTTCCACTCTCAAAAGCAACTTGGGGTCCTCAGTAAAATATATGGTCACTCTAGCCATGAAGAATAAGGAGGCATATTAGTCTCTATTGCTGTATAACCCATTACCCCCAAACTTAACTTAAAACAGCCCACAGTTACCGTCTTGCAGTATAGACGAGACACCACGTAGCTCAAGAATCCAGATGTGGCTTAGCTGCATGCCTCTGGGTCAGGGTCTCCCCTGAGGCAGTTGTAAAGCTATCAGCCAAGGCTACAGTTTAATCTCAGGCTCAACTGGGGCTGAGAAATCCACTTCTAAGCCCACTCATGTGGCTGTCAGCAACCTTCAGAAAATGTGCCTCCAGGCTCACTGACATGGTTACAGGTCTGTATTAGTCAGCTCGGCCGCCATAACAAGTCCCACAGACTGAGGGCTTCAACGACGGGCATTTATTTCCTGATGATTCTGGAGGCAGGAAGTCTGAGACGGAGCTGTCCACAGGATTGTTTCTCCTCAGGCCTCTCTGCTTGACCTGTAAATGGCTGGTTTTCCCCCCGTGTCCTCACATGGTCCTCTGTGTATGTCTGTGTCCTAATGTCTTCTCTTTTTTTAATGTTTATTTATTTATTTTGAGAGAGAAAGAGAGCAAGTGAGCAGGGGAGAGACAGAGAGAGAGAGAAAGAGAAAATTCCAAGGAGGCTCCATGTGCAGCACAGAGCTTGATGTGGAGCTTGATCCCATGAACCATGAGACCACCACCTGAGCCAAGATCAAGAGTCAGACACTTGACCGACTGAGCCACCCAGGCGCCCCCTAATCTCCTCTTATAAGGATACCAGCCATATTGGATTAGGGCCCATCTTAATGGCCTTATTTTAATTTAATTACCCCTTTAAAAACTCTATCTCCAAATACAGTCACATTCTGACATCCTGAGGATTGGGACTTCAATATATGAATTTCGGGAAGATGCAGTTCAGCCTATAACAGGGTCTCTCTATCTGAGCATCTTTACAATATGGCAGCTTGTAATTCAAGATTAGGGAGAGTGTGTGTGTGTGTGTGTGTGTGTGAGAGAGAGAGAGAGAGTGAGAGAGAGAGAGAGAGAAGAGATCCAAAACACCAAGGCAGAAGCTACAGTCTTATATAATTTAATCTAGGAAGTCACATTTCATTTTTTCTGCTAGAAGAGAATCATTAAGTCCAGAAACAGAGAGAACTGCATGGAGCATGAACATCAGAAGGCGGCCATCTTGGATGCTGCCCTCCACACTCTGTAACCGTTTTGCTCCAAAACAGGAGGGAAGGACCCAGACTGAGAATGGAAATACTGGCTTTGGAAAGGCTGCTTCTCCTCTTTCATCTCTAAGGAGACAGCAGTGAGGCCAGAGAACACATTAGCCTGTATGTCAAGCTGCCCAGCATGACTAAAAGATCAAGGACCCCACAAACAGTAGGTTTACCCATGCAGCTCTCTGGGTTCCTCAGAAGATGAGCAGATGGCTGGGTGTCTCCTTGCCAAATTCCGAAGTAGAAGCTGTCCAGTGGGCTGATTCATCTCAAGATGGTGAACTTGAGGCTTTCCTCCCCCAGGTGCATGCAGTCTCGTGTGTGAAGCCATAACCAGGAGCCTGACCAAGGTCACCAGCTATGCAAACCATCCCCAGGTGTGGGGTCCCGCCTCCCCGTGGGGTGTTCTCACCCATCTTCCATACTCTGGACTCCCACCCAGCAGATGATTTTTATCCGTTCTCTAGATTCATTTTTCCTTCACTACCTGATTTGCTTCTGATTTATGCATAACAATTTCAGAAAACATACCTCTCCATCATCTTAGACACTGGCATACGACAGGCTTCTCCTTAATAATGTCCACACAACGCACTCACAGCAACCTGGCTTCCTACCAGGTGCGATCATTTCAAAGTCGTTGTGAAGTGACAGGTGGTAGATAACACGGAGCCTGCAATGATTTCAGGACTGTTGCCTCCCACCCGCCCCTTGATGGGCAGGGCTGAGATGTACGAACTGGAGGAGAAGGTATTCTGGACAAAGGGCCGGCAAAGCAAAAACATTGTGGATGGGGAGCTGGGAGCCCATGTGAGGAACCCAGAAATCCTGGGTGGCAGGAGTTGAAGGCAGTAGAGGAGGGGAGAGGGAGGGAGGGAGCTGAAGGGGGGGGTTGACAGCCAGGGAAAAGGATGCTGTGTGCAGGGCTTGTAATCTCTCCCTGGCAAGGCCACGGGCTCAGGTGGCAGGACAGTGTCCTGTTCACTCTGTGTGCCCTCCTCTGCCTCCACATGCACACACACACACACACACACACACACACACTCCACGCAGCCCCCCCCCCCAGCACCCTCCCAGGGCCTGGCGTGCAGCTCATGCTCTACCAAGGTTGACAGCGTTGACGAAACGTAAATCAGGGGAAACTGCATTTGGGGATGTTTTTTTCCAATTAATCTTTCCAGTTGTTCGACATCAGCTCCTGAGCATTTGCTGTGGGCACGCAGAGCCCTAAATTCATGGCGTTCAGAGTTAGAGAAAGATCGTCTCTCTTTCCCACAGTTGCGTCTGAACTGACCGTGCTTTAGGGGATTTTTCATGAAACATGACTTTTTCAATCAGGCCGTATCTAAGTCCTATACTTTACTCAAGCATTTAAGTAAGGTGGGGAGTATAAAAGATTCTCTCCAAGGAAACCACCTCCCTCATGTTTGGGGGTGTCCTTTTAAGGAAGAGGGAAACTTTGGGGAAAATTGTCCATGCCCTACCACCCACCAGTCTAGGGACTGCAGATTCCAAAGCCCCCTGGATGGAGTAAAAACTCTTCCAGGAGTGAAAACATGGCAGAATTTGGTGAACTGTCTTTCCTAAAGTATATCCAAAAAACATGCATTATTTTGTAATAAGTTAAAGGTTATTTTTTAAAAGAAGAAAGAAACAGGGGGGCGCCTGGGGGGGGCTCAGTTGGTTGAGCATCTGACTCTTGATTTCAGCTCAGGTCATGACCTTAGGGTTGTGGGATCAAGCCCCATGTCAGGCTCTGCACTGAACATGGAGCCTGCTTAGGATTCTCTCTCCTCCTCCTCCTCCTCCTCCTCCTCCTCCTCCTCTTCTTCTCCTCTGCTCATGCTCTCTCTCTTAAAAAAAAGAAGAGGAAAGAAACAATCCTGTTGACACAATGAACATAAACAATTCAGCACGGTGCCTGGCAAAAAGAAAGGGCTCATAAATGTTATTTTTTGGCCGTTTAGTTGTAAAGAAATCGGCATCCTCGATCATCCGCTGCCCCTTCCTGGAAACCCTTAGATTCCTGCTTCGGAGACGAGGACTGTGGGCAGAAGGCCCCAGTCTCAAGATCGCCCCGTGATGCTCACCGAAGAAGGAGGCTTTCCGCGTACGCCATTCTGAAAGCACTGACTCAGGACATGAAAAATCCCAATGAAAACTCAGCAACATTGGACTGGAAACACTCCCACAGTCCTGACCTTAATATCCGCCTCCCGACAACTCCCGCGTGTGCTCTCTTTTATGACAGGGCCCCGCTGAGCCTGCTGTTTCTTATTAGAGTGTTATTCTTTATTTGATTTCAAAATTATTTTTCATGTGTCACCTTTTTCCTGGGGCCATTTTCTCCTTCCAATGAAAGCTTGGCACCCACAACAGCCCTCAGAACTAAATTAATTATAAGAGCATATTAATGTCATCAGTATAGCAATGAAATTAATTTATTCAATACATTCAAGAGGAAGTCATCAATTATGACCGGTGACTATAGCATTTGGGGTTACAGCATTTACAATTCTTACAAATTTTAATATTTCCTCTAGCAAGAATTGCCATAAATATCTGCTGTGCAGCCTTGATTTATGAATTAAGTGTACCTTTCAGATGCCACTAGTGTTCAAATACTCCATATTTTCTTCTTCTCAAGTGTGTGTTCTGGAGGAGGGTTTTTCCCTCTGTGACAAATAATAATCCCCATTCTCTTAGGGATGGCTTCTCCCCTCAGGGGGTGGAAACAGGCACCAGAGTTCATGCCAAAGACATATACGAATTTCTTGGAAGTGTTTCCAACCTTCCTAGATTAAATGTCCCAAGACACACTATCAGCTCAATACAATGGAAATCTTTCTGTGCCCTCATGTCAAGATCTGAATATTCTCAGGGCCCCATGTGGCCCAGTCTCAGAATGAGTGAGGCGCTCAAAGAAACAGTCTATTCTTCACCTGTGCCCTTGAGAGGCCATTGGAGAAGAGCCATTATCCACGGCAATTCTCGTTAAACTCCTCTTCCTTCTTGACTCTTCCAAGTCAACTGCACGACCCACAACAAGCCAGGAATCCTCTCTCACCCGTTCCCCAAAACTCCCCAGGAGAAGATAGTTGACATACTTCTGAAAAATCACTAGTATGCCAACCATATAAGAAACGCCTACAGAGCAATAGGGAAAAGGCAGACGTCTCAGCAGAACAAAGGGCAACATGCTAGAACAGGCGATTCATGAAGGAGGAAACCCACAGGGGCACGAGGCCTGCGAAAAAGTGCCCGGCTTCGTGATCCACAGGGATATGCAAATTAAAACCACAATGAGATCAAACCAGATCAAACCCACTAGAATGACTGCAAAGAAAAGGGCAGAAAATGCCAGGTATTGGCGAGGATATAGAGCCACTGGAACTTTCACACGCTGCTGGTTAGAGTGTAAAATGGTACCATTTGGAATGCCTCTTGACAGGATGCACTGCACCGAACATACACATTCCCTACGACCAGAAATTCCACCTCTAGGTAAACACCCAAAGGAAATGAGTCCATATGTTCACCAAAAGACGTATTGGGATATTCCCGGCAGCTCTGCTCCTCAGAGCCCCAAACAGAAGACCACAAAGTGTCCATTTAACAGAAGAACTGAAGGGGGGGGGGTTGCCGCGTAAATTACAGGACACCCAGTTCAATGTGAATTTCAGAGAAACAACAGATAATTGTTCAGTGCAAGCGTGGCTCATACAGTAATTATTACCTCAAATGAACTGCTGCCATGCATGACACGGATAGATCTCTCAGACGTGATGATCCGGGAAAGAAACAAGACACAAGAGAATACAGACAGACTGGTTCCATTTATATGACATTCAAAACCAGGCAGAACTCATTTATGTTGTTAAAGGCCGGGATAGTGAGGGGATGGGTCGTTCCTGGATGGGGACGCGAGGGACATTTTGGGAGCCTGGAAAGTTCTGTTTCTTGATATGGCTGCTGGTGACACAGGACGAGTTCCTCTGTGAAAATTCATCAAACTGTACATTGACCACATGTGCCCTTTTATAAGTGGGAGACCTGCTTCTAGCCACAGGGCTTATTGTTTTGCAGAAATTCAAGTTTAATAGAAAATCCTGCATTTCACCTGACAGCCCTATCCCATTCTCCCATTAATGGACATTTTGTCCATCCACACATATCCTAAATATATTTTATACATCAATAAATGTTATTTAAAAAAAGCCCACAGGGCACTGCTATCCATACGGGTCCTCCCATCTCCCCTTAAGAAGGGAGCAGAATGTCGGGATGCCTGGGTGGCTCCGTTGGTTGAGCATCCGACTTCAGCTCAGGTTGTGATCTCACAGTCCATGAGTTCGAGCCCCGTATTGGCTCGCTGCTGTCAACATGGAGCCGGCTTCAGACCCTCTGTCCCCCTCTGTCCCTGCCCCTCCCCCACTCACACTCTCTTTCTCAAAAACATAAACAAATACTAAAAAAAAAAAAGAAGTAAGGAGGGGAATGTCGGTAGGCAAAGCTGGAGATTTGCGTGGGCTGGCGGGAGGGTCTGGGTAGGAAACAGGACCGCAAATACTCAGTAGTGGTAGTTTTTGTAACACAAAAAATAAATCTTCCGAAGTCCAGAGACGTAACCCCAGTTTCCATCCTCTTAGGGTTTAAATTCAAGTTGCCTCCTGGGGACCTCCAAACTGTATCTATTTTGCAGAAGGAGGGAGAGTGGTGATGGGTCAAGCATGTTTATAGTAGAGTTCCTCCCTCCGCCCACCACAACCACGCCCCTGGCCTCTAGGGATGGGATGGGGGAGCCTGCGGGGACCCCCAACACGGTCAAGAGAGACGCTGAGAAACGCAGCTGCTAGGCATCCCACCCAAGACAGAGACAAAGCATGAAGCTCAAAGGGTAGAAGGAGAAGGGACACCAAGACATGGGTCCAAGGACCAACAGGCAGCCCAGGAAAGGTGGCGAGGTTAGTCTCAGGTCCGACAGCTACTGACACCGGGCCCTGAGCACGTGACCCTCCGTCCGAGCCTCTGCGTCTCATAAGAAGCGGGGAGAACAATGGTGCCTCCCTTTCTCTCTGGGTTATTGCAGGAACTGGGTGAGATCATGGGCGGCAGACTGTATTTTCCAAAAGTGACCGCAATATATTTCCCGCCCCGAATGCTCATCTGGAACCTTGCTGCTCCCCAATCAAGGAGGAGCCGAATTCCCTTCCCCTGATTAGGAGGCAGTGGGGGTGCAGAGACCTGACGACTGGCCTGTGTCCAACGGCAGGCAGCAGAAGTGATGCCGTGTGACATCTTTTTTTATTATTACTTAAAAAGTTATTTTTAAATTTTTAATTTTAATTTTTTTTTTTAGTGTGAAATTTATTGTCAAATTGGTTTCCGTACAACACCCAGGGCTCATCCCAACAGGTGCCCTTCTCAATGCCCATCACCCACCCCCCATCAACCCTCAGTTTATTCTCAGTTTTTAAGAGTCTCTTATGGTTTGGCTCCCTCCCTCTCTAACCTTTTTTTTTTCCTTCCCCTCCCCCATGGTCTTCTGTTAAGTTTCTCAGGATCCGCATAAGAGTGAAAACATATGGCATCTGTCTCTCTCTGTAGGACTTATTTCACTTAGCATCACACTCTCCAGTTCCATCCACGTTGCTACAAAAGGCCAGATTTCATTCTTTCTCATTGCCCAGTAGTATTCCATGGCAAGGTCATGAATGGCGCTGAGCCTCCTCCTCATTAGCAGGTGGCCTTGCCTTTGGAGCTCTGGGCCTCCATTAAAGTCCGGCTCCCTGGAAACCAGCCATGGCTTTCGGAAACTCAGGCCACATGGAGAAGCCACGTGTAGCTGCTCCCACAGACAGTTCCTACTGAGATGCCAGCTACCAATCTCAACTCCCAGGAGTGAGCAAAGACACCTCCAGATTATTCCAGCCCCCAGCCGTCAATACCCCAAGTTATCAGCCCTTGAGTCGTCCCAGCTGAGGCTCCCGACAGCACAGAGCCAAGACGTGATTCACACTGTACCCTTTCCAAATCTCTGACTCATATCATGAGCATGATACAATGGTCGTTTCAGGCAATTAAGTTTGGGGGTCTAAGTTAAGTTTGTTACACAACAATAATAACTAAAATACAATGTCTTACATCAGTTAGCTTTTGCTGCATAACAAACCACCCGAAGGTGTAGTGGTTAAAACAACACGTGTTTACTTAGCTCATGATTTGGTGGGTCAGCCGGGCAGTTCTCGTGTTTGAGCTGATTCCGCTGATCCCGCCTGGGCTCTGTCCTGTGTCCGTGGTCAGCTGGTGGGCGGCCGGTGGCTGGATGGTCCGGGATGCCTCACTTGTATGTCTGGCAGTTGGCAAGCTGTCAAATGAGGAACAGGTGTAATTGGGCCATGGGTCTCTCGTGTTCCAGAAGGCTGGGCGGGGCTTCTTCACAAGGGAGCAGAGTTCCAAGAGCAGCAAGAGAGGACCAGTCCCACTGTGCATGCTTCTCAAGCCTCCACTTATGACACGTCTGCTAACATCCCTCCGCCAAAGCAAGTCATATGGCCACGCCCAGAGGTAGGATGAGAGGGCTCCCCAAGTGACAGGTCAAGGAGGTGTGAATGGGGGAGGGGAAGCATCCGTGGTCACTTTCCTGGTCTACCCCACTCGGGCACAGAGGAAGCCTCTAGCACGTGTTGGCTGCCCACATGGCATAAGGGCCTCCGAGGAGCAGCTGGGGAAAAGGCAGGAGAGACCGGCATCTGTGACTCCCCAGGGACACAAAGTGTAACAGAAGGGGACACAGTTTGAGAGTCAGATGCCCAAGTTTAGTTCCGGCCGCGAACCCCTGTGAGGCGCCTTGCTAACCCTCGGTGTCCCGATCTTTCACGGGGTGGAAGCATCCACGTCTCTGAGCTGCGGTGGCGCTGGCTCGCGTGACTAGATGTCCTGCAGTCGGGCCCAGCTGGGGCGCGGGCCCAGCTGGCGGTATTAGACAGGGTGCACTTGCCTCGGGCTGCAGCCCGGAGGAGGCTGGAAGGGCAGAGGCGCACACATCACGCACACGTACACACCCGCCAGGCCCCGCACGGAAGGGCGTGCTGCGGTGTCACTCCCGTGCAGATCTGCCGTCGACTCCGGGTTGGCGACCCCACCCATCGCCCGGCCTCGTTGATGAAGGGGGTTGGGGGGAGGCGGAGGCATTCCACCCGGAGGAGAGAGCGATTCGTGGAAATACCCCGAGCTGCGCGTGGGCTCCGGGGAACACAGAGGGGCAAAGTTTTGTGAATAACGTGGGAACAGGAGGATCCAGACGCCCTCCCCCTAAACACGGAAATTCATCTTGTGCACATTAAGGGGTCAGTGAAGTTATCTAAGCACCAGTGAGACGGCCAGGCATGCAGACAGGTTTCCCGAGCATCCCCCTGGGGACAGTGTGGAGGAAGGAGAGAATGACCCGGTTGACCAGTTCAGAGGTTTGCACAGCCCGGCGGGGAGCTGCTGCGGGCGAGGGCGGGCAGAACGGAGAACCTTCCAGGTTGGCATCAGCATCCTGATGGAATGTGGGTGTGGGGACGATGGAGGGGCTGGGGCAACGCCGGGTTTCGGTGCACAGAGGGGTTACCCCAGTCAGAGGGCACGGGTCTGGGGAAGGAGCCGGGCTCAGTTTGAGACAGTTCGTGCGGTCTGAGGGGTTGTTCAGCATCCGGGGGCTCATCATCGTTCCTTCCCTGTGTCGCAGCCACTTAGGACCTTTCTTCTCCCTGCAAAGGACGGACAGCCTCCACTCCCTGTCCCCACAGCTAAGGCCCTGGGGAATGGTCAGTGGGAAAGGAGAAAAGAAGCCAAGGCCTGGGCGAGCGGGTCGGGTGACCACGTCGGAGCCCTGGCAGGGAGAGGGTCTGCCTCTGAGGGCTCACTCTGCCTGAGGGAGCCCTAAGTTCTCATGGAACCCCTGTGCACACGCCATTTCCTCCGTCCCCTGGCATTTGACCCTCCAGGCCTACGCCCCTGGTACCAGGGGCCGTGACACGCCATCTCTCACAGCGACCGGGAGGACCCTCCAAGTCCTGCCTCGTCCCTCCCCCGCTGACCTAAGCCTGTCCCGGGCTTGGACCCTCAGGCCGTGCGTACACATCCACACCCTAGCTCCGCAGATGGTGAGCGCAGTGCGGAGCTGTGAGAGAGGTTATTTTGGAAACTTATTTGCAAGGTAGATTTCTCGTAAATGCTGAAAAGCCAAGCAAATTCTGCAGACTTTCTTAAAGGCAATAAACAAACCATGGATGCTCTCTGAGGGCATGTTTGCAGCGTCAGTTTCCTGACCCCGTGGCCATACATGTTGAGGCTCTGCAGTCACTCCAGCCAGGAAGCTTCCACCGGGCGCCCGTGGGGCAGGAGGCGTGCGGGGCTCCAGGGGCCAACCCACGGGCGGTGACAGGCTCCTAGGCCTTGCCAAAGAGAAGCGCAGAGCCCGGGCGCTGATTCTCGGGACCCGGCCTCCGGTAATAGGAACGGACATTCGTCTACCTTGGGACCAACAAACCTCCAGCATCTGGCTCCTCCAGCATCCCACTGCTCCCTCCCTGTGCCCCCCACCCCTCTTCTGTCTCTTGGGCTCCTCCCCTCCATCCCCCCCTCCACCCTTCCAGTCTCCCACATCTAACCTCTCCTGCTCCAGGCGGCCTCTCCGCGGCAACTGGAGAAGCCTGCCTGAAGCACAGCGTATCTGGCATGCTCTCCCTCACTCACCTTCTGCGGCTCCCTTGCCTACAAAATCAAGCTCACATTCTTCAGTCCTGCGGGAGCTGGCTGCACTGCCCCGCCCCCCGCCCCGCCCCGGGTCCTCAGACACATTGCCTGGACTTCAGCCTTCATGCTTTGCTCGATGGGGCTCCCTCCCCAAGAGACCTCTCTTCTCCCTCAGCAGCTCTCAAGTGTCCTCTCCCTGGCTACCTCCTCCCTGAATCCTTCCCCGGTCCCCGATGAGACCTTCCCCTGCTTCCCCACGTCCTTCCCTGGGCTCTGAAGGTACTCACCCACTTTGGGTCACAGCCTCTCGTGTTCGCTGTCCCCTCGGACGCTTGTGAACTCCAGAGGGAAAGGGGTCTCCGGTCTTCATCTTGAAGCCCCCTTGACCCGTTGAGGAGACACGAGCTACCGTCACGGATCAAGCCAGAGTCTCAGTGGCCTGACACAGCAGCACCTGAGGCCTCTTATCGCTCAAGCCACATCCACAGTCGATGTCCCCGGCGGGGCACCATTCCACAGGCTCACGCGGGGCCCAAGGCTCCACCCAGAGCCTGCAGCCCGCCCCTCCCCTCGGCCCTGGAAGCCCTCTCGATAGAGATCGCACATCCAGCTTTGGGGTTTTGTTTTTATTATGGGAGAAAAATATATATACGGCACCAAAGTCACCATGGCAACCGCACTTAAGTGTGCGAGACAGTAGGATTAACCACACGCACAGTGTGGCGTAAGAGATCTCAACGAACTTTCTCGTCTTGCACGACTGACATTCTGGCCGCTGAGCGCTAGCTCCCTTCCCCCCTCCCTGCGCCCCCATTTTTCACCACGTCAGCTACCCTGGGGGGCTGTGAAACGCAGCCACGGGGTAGAAGCCACTTCCCCGGAGCAGGGCCGCCCTGCACAGGAGACAGGTGAGGCCGCAGCGAAGGTGTTCACAGCTGCCTGCGCCCAGAGGGAGGAGGAAAGGGAGGCTTCAAGGAGGGCAGGGCGAAAGGTTTCTGCCAGCGTTTCCTGAGCACCCGCTGCGTGTGAGGCACTGAGCTGGGCACGGCCACCCACGTTAGAGCCGCGCAGGGCCACGGAGAGAGCCCCGGCTCGAAGCCAGGCAGACCTGGTCCAGATTCCCGGTTTCTGGGCTTGAGCAAGTTAACGAACGTCCCTGGCCTCATCTGGGCCCTCCCGGAAATGAGCCGGAGTCCACCTCCAGGACGGGGCGATCACGTGAGGTGAGACGTGCGGAGGGCCTGGCACACAGCACGTCGCCAAGGGCAGGGGTTACCGCTGTCTCTACTTCCACGATCCTGCAACAGGGAAAGCCAATCTCAAGGTGGCGGGGGCCCCGTGTCCAGTTGGTAAGTGGCCGGACGGGATCTGCACGTGCGCCAAGACTGCAGACAGCTCCCCAGGGCATCCCTGAGACATCCTCTGACCTCCCGGCTCCGGCCTGATGAAGACAGGGCAGGGACCCCTCTCAGACCTCATGACCTCCCTCCACTGACCTCTTGCCCGCAAAGTAGCTGCCAGACGCCGCCAACCCTGTCCACACCCTTTGGAAGGGTTTCCCCTGACGGTTCTCAATAAAAATACTGCAGATCCCGGGCCAAGGTCTGCTGATGTCTCTTGGCCCAGCCCTCCCGCTTCCGCCCATCCCTGCCTCCTGCTGTTGACCTCGTCCAAGATTTATCGGCCGCTGGCCCCCACCCCCGGTGCGTGCTGCCTCCCAGAGCCCCCTCTGCAGATGCAGCCCTCCCCGCTCTGCTCTCAAAACACTTCGTCTCCAGGCTCACGCTGCCAGCAGGCCGGTGGAGGGGAGCTCACGCACACCATTGCCGAGAGAAAGCAAATCAGAGCTCGTGTCGCTCCCTGAAGGCCAGCCACGCGCCTGGCGACGGTGATGCCCCGGGAAGAGGCTCGCGCTGCACGGTTGACGGGGAGCGGGACCCCCAGAACCGACCCCGCATCAGACGCGGCGGTGCGGATTCAGAGGCAAACCTCGAGCACCTGCTCTTCCTGCCGGCAGCTCCATAAATGCTCCGACGATGGAGTAGACGTTCACACCTCCTCCCCTCTGCACACAGCAGGCCTGGAGCCTCAGAGAGATGCGGAGGAGGGTGAACGCGTAGAAACCACTCCTTCCTGCTTGGAAAAAGACCCACGTTCCTTGGAACACTCCTACCTCGCTGGCGTGAGGCCGCTTAGCCCGGAGAGATACCGATCTGTGGTCCGTCTCCGGCCCTCCGGGGCTCGCGTTCATGTTCGAGGGGCCGCGTGCATGGAAAAGGCCCCCCGCCCACAGCTCGGCTTCCTGTGCTGCCTCCGTGTCGTTGGATCCTCAGCCGGGCGGGCTGCGAGGCTGGCGGGAGCCGCGGGCAGGGGGCCAGGCGGGCCGGGCGCCTATGGCCCTCACACCACCTTCCGGCCCCACAGCTTGTTCCTATTTGACGCATCGCCGTCTTTCATCTGCGCCCTTGGGGCTCAGCAGAAGGGACGCAAGTTAAATCGCGGGAGCCCTGGCCCTCCGTGGGGAGGGAAGCACACCTCCGTGCTCCTCATCTGTATCCGAGGCCGGCGGGACGAGCCAACGGGGAGGACCCCGCCCCAGCCGGCGCCCCCTTGCATGGCCAGTCCTGGAATCGGGCAGGACGTTTGTCATCTCTGGGTTCTCGGATGCAAATCCCAGCCAACTCTGTTGGGGTTCCCAGCTGTCTTCCTCCTTCTAGACGAGCCGTGGAGTTTCCAGGCTCCCCTGGGCCAGGCGCTGTCCGGGGCCTGCAGATGCTATGGCTACAGTGGCCTCCAGGACACTCCCAGGACTTCAGTCCCAGAGTCAATGACCCCTTGGTCCCCCGCCCCTGATACCGCAGACCCCACAGCAAAGCTGCCCCTTCCCCCGCCACAGCCACAGACCCACCCCAGGCCCAAGGCCAGCGGCACCAGGAGAGGGATTGTCAGCAGCCATGACCACGGGGAGGGGAAGGATCAAAATTCTGTGACCTGGGGCAGGGAGGAGGTCCAGGACCCCAAAGCGCAGCATGCTGCCGGGCTCCCCCATGCTCCCAGAGGTCCTTGCCTGTTCCCTGTACCTCAGTCAGCCCTCCCCACCCAGTTCACACCACTCATTCCCACTGCCCTTTCAGGTCTCAGCCTGGGTGTTGCTTCCTCCAGGCCGCCCTCCCTGACCACACCAGACACGCACAGATGTCCCTCCTCCCTCTCTCTCAGCTCCCTGCATTCCCCACCCCCGTGCGGCCACTGCCACTCTTGGGACGGAAGATCCTATCGGTTTGTCTGTCTCCCCCTGCAGCTGTGAGCGCCTAGGGCCCTGGTCAGCTTTTCACAGTCCCTGACACAGCATCTCCGTGAGTTTCTGCTGCCTGGATGAAAAGACAAAAAGAACTGAATGAATGAATGATGGACTTGTCCGTCCTTCCCAAGGACCTATGTTGCCCCCAAACCAGACGGGAGCAACCCACGTGGCAGGGACAAGTTTCTCTCCTGCCCCAGCTGCCCTGGCGGTGGGAGGCCCACCTCAGCCTGACTCCCGAGCTCCCAGACCTGCCAGGCCAGCGCCCGACAGCCTTCACCCCAGGCGACAAAGCCTTCCACAACTGGCTGGCCCCTGCTCAAGCCAGGCCACCGCTGCATTGGGAGCTGGCTGTGTGCCTGGCACCCTGGAAGGCCTGCCGTGCTGCTGCTCATGGCAGGGGGGAGGGCCCCCCCTCCCACACTCACTGTGCTGGCCACAGCTGGCTGCCCACCACGTGTTCCCCTCTCTCCACGAAGGGCCACAGGCTCCACCTTAGGACCCTGGCTCCACAATATAGTGAGTGCTAGGGGACCCTGGGATCCCGTGCCGCACCCTTTAGCTGCACCTCGGGCCTGCCCAAGTCCCAGCCGGGACTCCAAGAACCAGCTCACGCAAACGTAGGCTCCACTTCTCAGACCTTGGAGCTCCCAAGTCCCATCCTCAGGGCCTGGGCTTCTCGCTGCTCTCTCCCTTCGCAGTTTTCACTTCCCATCTGTCCCCTTTGGGTGTAAAGACTTCCACGCTCTCCCCATCTGGTGTGCGCATTTCCACGCTCTGCCCATCTGGTGTGAAGACTTCCACGCTCTCTCCATCTGGTGTGAGCATTTCCACGCTCTGCTCATCTGGTGTGAACATTTCCACGCTCTGCCCATCTGGTGTGAACATTTCCACGCTCTCCCCATCTGGTGTGAACATTTCCACGCTCTCCCCATCTGGTGTGAAGACCTCCACGCTCTCTCCAACTGGTGTGAACATTTCCACGCTCTGCCCATCTGGTGTGAGCATTTCCACGCTCTGCCCATCTGGTGTGAAGACTTCCACGCTCTCCCCATCTGGTGTGAGCATTTCCACGCTCTGCCCATCTGGTGTGAAGACTTCCACGCTCTCCCCATCTGGTGTGAACATTTCCACGCTCTGCTCATCTGGTGTGAAGATTTCCACGCTCTCCCCATCTGGTGTGCGCATTTCCATGCTCTGCCCATCTGGTGTGAAGACTTCCACGCTCTCTCCATCTGGTGTGAACATTTCCACGCTCTGCCCATCTGGTGTGAAGACTTCCACGCTCTCCCCATCTGGTGTGCGCATTTCCACGCTCTGCCCATCTGGTGTGAAGACTTCCACGCTCTCTCCATCTGGTGTGAACATTTCCACGCTCTGCCCATCTGGTGTGAAGACTTCCACGCTCTCTCCATCTGGTGTGAACATTTCCACGCTCTCCCCATCTGGTGTGCGCATTTCCACACTCTGCCCATCTGGTGTGAAGACTTCCACGCTCTCCCCGTCTGGTGTGAGCATTTCCACGCTCTCTCCATCTGGTGTGAGCATTTCCACGCTCTGCTCATCTGGTGTGAACATTTCCACGCTCTGCCCATCTAGTGTGAGCATTTCCACGCTCTGCCCATCTGGTGTGAAGACTTCCATGCTCTCTCCATCTGGTGTGAGCATTTCCACGCTCTGCCCATCTGGTGTGAAGACTTCCACGCTCTCTCCATCTGGTGTGAGCATTTCCACGCTCTGCTCATCTGGTGTGAAGACTTCCATGCTCTCCCCATCTAGTGTGCGCATTTCCATGCTCTGCCCATCTGGTGTGAAGACTTCCACGCTCTCTCCATCTGGTGTGAGCATTTCCACGCTCTGCTCATCTGGTGTGAACATTTCCACGCTCCGCCCATCTGGTGTGAACATTTCCACGCTCCCCCCATCTGGTGTGAACATTTCCACGCTCTCCCCATCTGGTGTGAACATTTCCACACTCTGCCCATCTGGTGTGAAGACCTCCACGCTCTCTCCAACTGGTGTGAACATTTCCACGCTCTGCCCATCTGGTGTGAACATTTCCACGCTCTCCCCATCTGGTGTGAACATTTCCACGCTCTGCCCATCTGGTGTGAACATTTCCACGCTCTCCCCATCTGGTGTGAACATTTCCACGCTCTCCCCATCTGGTGTGAACATTTCCACGCTCTGCCCATCTGGTGTGAACATTTCCACGCTCTCCCCGTCTGGTGTGAACATTTCCACGCTCTCTCCATCTGGTGTGAGCATTTCCACGCTCTGCTCATCTGGTGTGAACATTTCCACGCTCTGCCCATCTAGTGTGAGCATTTCCACGCTCTGCCCATCTGGTGTGAAGACTTCCATGCTCTCTCCATCTGGTGTGAGCATTTCCACGCTCTGCCCATCTGGTGTGAAGACCTCCACGCTCTCTCCAACTGGTGTGAACATTTCCACACTCTGCCCATCTGGTGTGAAGACCTCCACGCTCTCTCCAACTGGTGTGAACATTTCCACGCTCTGCCCATCTGGTGTGAGCATTTCCACGCTCTGCCCATCTGGTGTGAAGACTTCCACGCTCTCTCCATCTGGTGTGAGCATTTCCACGCTCTGCTCATCTGGTGTGAACATTTCCACGCTCCCCTCATCTGGTGTGAACATTTCCACGCTCTCCCCATCTGGTGTGAAGACTTCCACGCTCTCCCCATCTGGTGTGAACATTTCCACACTCTGCCCATCTGGTGTGAAGACCTCCACGCTCTCTCCAACTGGTGTGAACATTTCCACACTCTGCCCATCTGGTGTGAAGACCTCCACGCTCTCTCCAACTGGTGTGAACATTTCCACGCTCTGCCCATCTGGTGTGAGCATTTCCACGCTCTGCCCATCTGGTGTGAAGACTTCCACGCTCTCTCCATCTGGTGTGAGCATTTCCACGCTCTGCTCATCTGGTGTGAACATTTCCACGCTCCCCTCATCTGGTGTGAACATTTCCACGCTCTCCCCATCTGGTGTGAAGACCTCCACGCTCTCTCCAACTGGTGTGAACATTTCCACACTCTGCCCATCTGGTGTGAAGACCTCCACGCTCTCTCCAACTGGTGTGAACATTTCCACGCTCTGCCCATCTGGTGTGAGCATTTCCACGCTCTGCCCATCTGGTGTGAAGACTTCCATGCTCTCTCCATCTGGTGTGAGCATTTCCACGCTCTGCCCATCTGGTGTGAAGACTTCCACGCTCTCTCCATCTGGTGTGAGCATTTCCACGCTCTGCTCATCTGGTGTGAACATTTCCACGCTCCCCTCATCTGGTGTGAACATTTCCACGCTCTCCCCATCTGGTGTGAAGACCTCCACGCTCTCTCCAACTGGTGTGAACATTTCCACACTCTGCCCATCTGGTGTGAAGACCTCCACGCTCTCTCCAACTGGTGTGAACATTTCCACGCTCTCCCCATCTGGTGTGAACATTTTCATGCTCTCCCCATCTGGCATGAAGGCTTCCACCCCCTCCCCTTCCAGAATGTAGTCCCAACACTCCACCTCATTCAAAGCCCTTACCACTTCTTTAACTGTCAAATGTCTGTAGATCCTTCAAGAACGTGCTCCAATCTTCTCCCTCATTGAACCATTCCTGATCACTCTTGCCAGAATGAATTTTTCCTTGGCCTGGACTCCATTTGCTTACCCAGCACTTCCTACGGGGGCATTCTCTATTCTCTGCCCCCTAGGGAATGAAGCAAAATCGTCAAAGGAGACCCCTCTTCTCTATCAACATCCCCCTCACCCTCATCTAGCCAGTGGTATCACATGACTCCAGGGTTTCTCTCAGCTGATCTGTCCTCTGACCTGGACCTTTCTGCCCGGGCCTAGCATCCCTGGCTCATTTCCTACTCTTAGCACCAGGTTTTCCTCTGCTCAGCTCAAAAGATTGGTGACAGCCCATTGGGCTGCCTTCTCCTTTTTGGATTTTTGGGTTGGCCCCTGGATCCTGCCTCTCTCGTCACATCCCCATTCTATGTTTTACAGATTCCACCCTCAATGCACACTTTGCCTTCAGACCTCCTGTCCTGTATGGGGCCCTCGATTCCTGCACATCAGGGGGACAGTGGGCCATCCACATGGGACAGGTGCCCCCAGTTGCCTGGAAAATGTCATTTGCTCACGATTCCTTCTCCCACCCTTACCATGGTATCCCTGTGGCTAGAGATACTTTGTTCCTCTTTGTGGCCAATTAATAGTCCATTGTATGAATGGACCACTTTTCGTTTACTCATCATCAGTTGGCGAGTACTGGGATTGTTTCTACTTTCAGCTATTGGGAATAATGCCACTGCGTACATTTGGGGCAAGTCTATGTGTTGGACACGTGCTCTGAGTTGTCTTCGACACACGCCTGGCTGTGGATAGTGGGTCTTACGGGGACTCTGTGTTCAGTTTTCTGAGGAGCTGTCACGCAGAGGCCTTCTCCCCTCTTTCTTATACTTGAATCTGAGAGGATACGCACCCAAGGCTGCTGGCAGCCACATGGTTTCTCATGCGGGAGCCTGAGAAACAAACCAACGTGGGAAGAAAACCAGTGAGAGAGAGAAATCGAGTCCTGGTGATGTTGGATCGACCAATCCGAGGCCATTTCGGTTACATAAGTCACTACCTGCCTTATTCATTTATTTCTTCATGGGCTCATTCACTCTGCTTAAACCAGTTTGAGCGGAGGTTTTCAGTACTCGAAATGAAAAGTCTTAACTGGTCCAGCCTCACTCTCTGTGCCGATTTCCAGGTGTGGACTCATTCTCACATTGGTCTGAATCCCAAACAGAACCCACAGTGAGCACCCAGTCTCTGCTGGCAGCCAAGGCTTCAATGACATAGGGGTGACCACGGAGCCACTGTGCTGGCATGGGGCGGTGGGCAGCCAGATTGGGCACTTCCCTTTGGAGCACTCACGGCGGGACTGACCCCTCGGGGGACAGTGAGGCCCGTCCACCCCCACATCACACATTTTTTCACTGCCAACCTCTCCTCTGTCCACGCGGGGCTCACTCCCATTCATGGACATGGCCCACCGCCTGCCCACCCTTTCCACGCCCGAAGCCAGTGGCCCAGGCCTGCCCACAAGGCCGTCTCTGTAGAGCCCCGTGCCCCTTGGTGGGCTCGATGACTCTGCCCAGATGGAATTCACGGGTTCCAAAGCTTCTAAATCAAGTCTACTAGAAGACTATTGGAAATAGTTCCATTCGAGATAGAACAGTCGCCAACATTCAGGCGCTGCCTTGGGCACTGTTTTCCTCTCTCCTTACACACACAGCCAGGCAGAGCGGCCAGGACAGACGCAGGCAGAGCCTTGCCTAGGAGGACCTTGTCCCTGGCTCGCAGTGGCTCTTTGGACTCAGGAGGGCGGGACTGCGCCTGCCTGGGACCTAGGCTGGAAACGCTGGAGCAGGTCTGCGCTGGCATGGAGGGTAAGAGCAGAGGTGCGGAAACACTCCTAAGAAGGGCACCGTGACACCTCCGGGGGGTGGGGCAGGGGGCAGGGGAGGGGGCAGGGCGGTGTGTCCTCCACGGATCAGTGAACCTGTGAGGAATGGGGGGCAGCTGTGCTCCACCAGCTGGAAAACCCCAGGGTAGAGGCTCTACCCATTTGGGGCACCCACAGCGAGCTGTTAGGGTCTCGCGTGGCCGAGAACTTGCAAGCACACTTCACTTCAGCGTTGGCAAGGGCTGCCTTGGGTTAATTAAACTTATTAATAAGATGTGACGGAAGGCGTGCCAGCTCCCTGCCAGGTTTTACGTAGTTCCTGGGGAGCCGAGGGAGGGGAACTCTGCCAGCCCACGGCACCGGTCCATAAAGCTCAGCACCCCCAGGACTCCTAACATCAGGCTCTGATACAATGCTGGGTATCTGATGAGCTGGTTGAGGACAAAGGAGCAGGCCCCACTCATCCCTAGTTCCCAGCGCCTGGCTCAGCCAGGCTCCCGGTCCAGAACCCCTCCAGCACTCTCTGGGGAGTGAGCGTAGGCTCCCTTTGCCATGCCCCGGATGTGTGGAAGGAAGGGTCATACTCACAGAAGGCTTCCTGTTAGACTGCCCGGTGCACACAACAATGCAGAGGTGGAGGCCAAGTGATCCTTTAATCTCCCCCCAAAATATCCCATTGGACCAAGTGAGCTCACCTTGGATGGGCCAAAGGGACTTCCCTCTCTCCCTCCCCCTACCATTGTCCTGTCCTTCTCCTGACCCCTCCTCCACCCCTGAGAATCCCACTTGGTCCTCACCCTGGCCCAAGTCAGAATCTCAGTCCCACGGGGTCCGCCCCGCCCCATGGCAGGAAGAGCAGGGAGAAAGTTGGGGTCCTGACAAACGGAGGCCAAGGGTTCCATCCGGGTCCAGCGTCAGGAAGAAGTATCCACCTGGAGAACCCGCCTAGCCCTGCTCGCTCTGGAAAAGCACCGTGAGCCTAGTTTCTTCGCTCCCCCCTCCTGTTAGCCTCACCTGCAACAGGCCAGGGTTTCCCGCTCCTTGAAGTGACACCCAGGTTTGCCGGGCATTCGTCACTGCGTTTACTCCTCTCTCCAGAGCACAGTTCTTGGCCACTTCCTCTGGGCGCCAGGGAAGGCTGCGGAGGTAACGAGAGGAGAGCCGGACAGGCCCCTTCCTGCCTGCGGGACCCGGCAGTCCTGCGTCAGGCGCCATGGCACGCTACAGACACCGTGATGGCTTGGGGACCGCCTCCCAGTGGGATGATGGGTCCCCGGGTCCCCTCGCCACACAGATCACCTCTGAATGCCAGGTGGCAGCAATCTCACTGTAAATGCCATTGTCATTGTAAACAATGACAAGTGGCCACGCCATTCGTGGGCACTCAGCGCTGACACCGCACATGCTCCACGAGCAACTTGGCTTTTAGCCTTGGGCCGACTCTACCCAGTACGATGATCACACTCTCCAGAGCAGGAAACTGAGGCTCAGAGACGGAGGTAAGCTGGACCGAGATCCGACCTCCGGTCTGGACCCAGACCCTAAGGGGCTCCGCCCACCCCCTCCCCGGGCCTCTCTGGAGCTGTCCCGGTGCTGGGTCACGGGGACGGCACGAAGCACAGGGTCCACAAATGTCGTTTCCCATCTCCCATCGTGAATCTGGGTTCCTCCAGGACCGCACACGAGATGATTTTCCTGGGGGCTCAGGGTCGAAGCTGGGTCTGCAGAGCCCTGTTGACATCTTGCCCTGTCCCTGAGCTCTGTCCAAACACAGACGCTTTTGTGCCGTGACCTGCCGTTTTCCCATGGCCCGACCAAGTATGCTTTCCGCATCACATCGTTGACTTTCCCAACATCCGTGTCTCTCCAGGCACGCTCGTGCAAGTACCTTCCCGAGGCTGACGGGCTTCCCGAGAGAGACTAGCACGCTGCAGGCCGCAGCCCCTCCTCTGAGCCTCTCACCCCTTGGGCCACGACGGCCTGGTGGAGGCTGAAGCCACAGCAGCCGGCCCAGGGCCGTGGTGCACTGGTACCGCCCCGTGACTGACGGGGCCACCAGGAGGCCCAAAACCCTCGTGAAGGTGTCTGTGCAGGTCCCACAGCACCGTCCTGGGTGTGGCCTGAGGCCACCCCAGGATGACCCCCGCCGCCTCCCCCGGTCCAGCTCCCCGCTGAGGCCTCTGCAGCCACACGGACTGTCGTGGGTCCAGAGCAGCAGAAACGACACCCCCGCCTGCAGCCCATACGGGCTCCAAGACTCGGGAAGGCTCCCCGCACAGCCTGGTCCAGGCAGGGTGGGTGGGGGAGTGGGGGGTCCCTGTCTCTGACCACCTCGCCCCGAGCCACAACCTCTCCCAAACAGGCAGCCGGGAGAAGCGGCAGGGAGCGTGTGCTGGGACATCTCAGCACCTCATGTGGTCTCTGACCCTCATGTCCTTCTCTGTGAAGTTAGGACAATGATAACATGCAGCACTGCCGTGAGGATTAAATATGACGGGTTTAAACACTGCCTGGAGCCTGGCAGATGGTCGGTGCCCCTTAAACATGGTCACCATGAGATCAGAAATGCGAGGGCCGGGGAGGGCTCACCCACTTCCTTCACCAAACGCTGGAATTAATGCGGCTAAAAATGACTTGCCGCTCAGGGGCGCCCGGTGGCTCAAGCCAGTTAAGCATCAGATTCCCGATTTCGGCCCGGGTCGTGTTCTCGGCGTTTGTGAGATCGAGCCCGCGTCGGTCTCTGTGCCGACAGCACGGAGACTGTTTGGGATTCTCTCTCCCCCTCTCTCTCTCTCTGCTCCTCCCCAGCTCACACTTGTCCCTCTCTCTCAAAATAAATAATTTTTTTTTTTTAAATGACCTGCTGGGGCGCCTGGGTGGTGCAGTCGGTTGAGCGTCCGACTTCAGCCAGGTCACGATCTCGCGGTCCGTGAGTTCGAGCCCCGCATCAGGCTCTGGGCTGATGGCTCGGAGCCTGGAGCCTGTTTCCGATTCTGTGTCTCCCTCTCTCTCTGCCCCTCCCCCGTTCATGCTCTGTCTCTCTCTGTCCCAAAAATAAAAATAAAAACGTTGAAAAAAAATTAAAAAAAAAAATGACCTGCTATGGGGCGCCTGGGTGGCTCAGTAGGTGAAGCGTCCGACTTCAGCTCAGGTCATGATCTCTAGGTCCGTGAGTTTGAGCCCGATGTTGGGCTCTGTGCTGACAGCTCGGAGCCTGGAGCCTGTTTTGGATTCTGTGTCTCCCTCTCTCTCTGACCCTCCCCATTCATGCTCTGTCTCAAAAATAAATAAACATTAAAAAAAAAAATTAAAAATGATCCGCTGTTCATTAAGTGTCTGAGGGGGGCTGGGATCAAGCAAGAAAACCACAGCTCTGTGTGATAGATGTTCCCAGAGCAACACCCTCTAGGGGACACACACCCTCTCCTGACCTGGGTCTCTGTGGCCTCAAGCTGACCTCAGATGATAGCACGTGATTCGGTGCATTCGGCTAAACTTGGGGTGAAGGCAAGGTGTCTCATTTCACCCCCCAAGGGCACTACTGTAAAGCCCAACAGGTAGAAGGGGAAACTGAGGCAGCCTCTGTGGCATCTCAGGGTAACCAGAGGCCCAGGGTGAGGCCCAGAGAAGGTGGGGAATCTCACCCTGAACCGGAGACGATGAAGCAGCCCAGATGCGCTCCAGCTGCAATGGACTAAAAAGTCAGGAGCCTGCAGCAGGGCCCGGCCTGGAGGCCCCTCACCCGGGCCACTAGAGTCAGCACCAAGGGGCCACGCAGAATCCCCTGCCGCCCCGCACCCTCCTTCTGCCACCACATGTCCCCCACCCAGCCCCACTCATCCCAAAGGGACAGGGTCTCTGGTAAGTCAGAGGGCACAGGCACGGGGGGTACATGCGCACAACGCACTCAGGTGACGCCGGGAGAAGCGGCTGACGTCAGCAGGTGACAGGTCTGCCCCCCCCAGCGGGCTACCTGGGAGAATCGGGAGCTCCTCCAGAGAAGCCAGGGGAAGACCAGGCCCGGCCCCCCACCAGGACCCGGAAGACAAGGAACGCCGGGTGCCAAGCTCTACCCGGGCAGGTGGGCCACCGACGGGGAACGAGACAAAAAGGAGGACTGGCCAGCAGTAAGGATTTCCTTCTGGGTCAAACCCACAGGCCCGCCAGACCCTGCAGGTCTGACTCAGGGGACTCATGCCTCATAGGTCCCCATATCACAGCATCACGACATCACCGCGTCTTACCGTTACCACGTCACGACATTGGTGCCTCTTGAGTTTTCTGGGTCCAGGTAATGGCTACTGAGAAAATATGCTCCAGAAGGCTATACGTGCCCAGCTACCCTCCAGAATCCCCGCTGCCACAGAGACAAACATCCCTGACCCCTTGAGGTGGGCACGTGCTTTGACTACCGGGCTACAGATCCCCCTGCAGGCTGTCAACGTGGAAGGTTCACGTGACTCCCTTCGGGGTTCAACTTTAAACAGCGCTGGAGATTTTTATAGATCTATTTTTAGCGTCACCTCGGGAAGAAATTCCTCATCAGCAGATAAGAAAGCACAGCCAGGTCCGGAAGCACGATGACCGGCAGGGCCTCCCGTCTCTGCCTTCCTCAGACCGTCCCGTTGGGCGCAGCAAACGTCTCCATACTCACAGACCTCTGATCCCAGGGATCGTTTCTTCTCAAACAAGACAACCAAAAAAGCCAACGGGCCCCTCAAACCCAAGCCGCGGCCCTGGCCACAAGAGAGGGCCACTGCTCACTACACGAATGCTCCTCTAATGACCTGCCAGGGACCAGTCTCAGGCAGGGAACTAGCTGCCAGTCCCCTATTCTGACTTCCCGGCCACCCTCCTCCGGGACTCTTATCCCACACACCACTCACCTGCAACTATCAGAACAGACTCGTTTCATGAAGGAAAAAACGCCCCAATGAAATTAGTTGGCCCGGGGCCATGACGGTCAACAGTTCGACAGAAACCAAAATGGCCGCTCCAATGGAGGTTCAGCTTGGAGTGGCAAAAGGAATATCTAAACCAACTCTCTTTGGGGCGCCTGGGTGGCTCAGTTGGTGAAGCGTCTGACTTCGGCTCAGGTCATGATCTCGCGGGTTCGTGGGCTCGAGCCCCGCGTCAGGCTCTGTGCTGACGGCTCAGAACCTGGAGCCCTCTTCGGATTCTGTGTCTCCCCCTCTCTCTGCCCCTCCTCTGCTCCTGCTCTGTCTCTGTCTCTCTCAAAAAATAAATAAACATTAAAAAATTAAAAAAAAAAAAAAAGAACTTGCCACGGTCAATTATATCTCAATAAAACTGGGGGCTAGAAAAAGATCCAATGTAAAAAAAAAAAAAAAAAGTTAAGACCTCTCCAAGAACTAGACACTCTTCTGAGGTCTCTGGTGCAGTATTTCACTTCCCGGAATTAAGCAGAACAGAGTGACCGCCCCACGTGTGTCTTGAGATTGTAGGAGGGGGGACCTCACGCCTGGTCCCTCCCTGCTCTGCTTCCGGACCTCAGCAAATGCCGGGACACTTGGAGGACGAGCCGGGAGGGTGGGGGCGGGAAGCACATACTACCAGGGGCAGAGGGAGAGGTGTGGCCCCGGGCAATTGGCAGGACAGTGGGCCAGACACTGGACTTTTCCGGGAGATAAGGACAATCCTCACGGCAGCATTGCTCTAGTGTCCGGGGCAAGACCTCCCCAGAACCTTCTAGACTCACTCACTCCACAAAGGTTCATTCTGTCCAGAAGCTGAGGACTCTGCTGTGAAAGACACCAACGAGGTCCCTACCCTATGGAGGGAGCCTTCCAGATAGACAAAAACCAGGTAAACTGACCAACAAGTTACCAATTGTGGTAAGCGCTCTACGGAAAACAAAGAGGGCATGCCGGGAAGGAAATAACAGAGCAGGTTCTCAGGAAAAGGCCGCCCTGAAAACATGCCGTGCAAGAGTCCGCACAGGGAGGGGCCGGGACCACGGCCACGGCAACCACAGAACCAGGGATGCCCGGGCTCAAGGTGAGATACCAGCTGAGACTGAGCAGTTTCGCACCTACTCCAGGCGCCGGTCCCAGCCCTTCACAGGTGACGGATTTCTCTCTCCAGCTCTACGACGCAGCTACTACAATGCTTTACAGTTGGGGAAACTGAGGCACAGAGCAGTTTAGTGACTTGCCCAGGATCATGCAAACCAGAAGTGGTGGGGCAAAGATTTGAACCCCAGGAATCTGGCTTCTCCGGTGGTGCCCAGGTGTGATCCCCACGCAGGGACACTCGGCCCAGGAATGGCCCGGCGGGCCATTTATCTCCACGCCGGAGCCAACCTGGGCCGCCCAGGGCAGAGAGAAAGCTCTGGAGTCCGCAGACGGCCACTCTCCTGCCCTCCTCCTGACCTTGAGCCACCCCTCAGAAAATGCCTCGGGAGCCTGGCCGAGGCTGAGCTCCCTACAGGTGATGCACGTGGGCCGGACAAATGTATCTGTCCCCGTCCGTCCTGACTCCTCGGTGGGCTGCTGGGAGCTGCGCAGGACACAAGGAAGACCTCCGCACGGCAGCTCCTACCCGAGACAGTAACGGGTCCTTGCGCCCCTCGGGGCCGGGCAGAAGCTCAGGGGTCCTGGGCCACTGCAGGGCCCCTCGCTAGTCAGTCCCAAGCACCCCCGCAAAATGATCAGAATGACTTCCGTTCACCGTTTGCCATCACTCACTGCCCTGAGTTCTGGAAATGACTCCTCCTAGGTTTCCAGGCCTTGGTACACGCGTCATCCCTTCCGCCACCAGCTGCTCCTTCCTCGTCTCTCTGGCCGCCTCCCCAGCGCTGCCCCTTAAATGTTGGGGCTCCCTCGTGCCCATCCTTGACCCGCCGCTGAGTCTGTCCTCTCCCTGGGCAGACTCCCCGCGTCGTCACGGCTTTGGGAGCCCTGCCGTCTCGAGCTCCGCCTCTGGGCCTCAGACCCCATGGGCCCCACAGCTGGCGGCCCCGCTCTGGGCCTGACGATGACGGGTCTCCCCAGGCGTCCTCAGGAGGAGGGGGGCTCAGACCCCCCACTGCCAACCCCCACAGAGATTTCTCCGTCTGCCTCCTCATCTCAATCCCCAAAAGCAGGCCAGAAAGGGAGGCAGTGCCTGGCCAAAGCCTCAGGCTCACCAGCCAAGGACGGCCTTGCCAGGCCACCTGCTGTGCGACCCAGGGTGGCCTCAGAACCCTCAGCTGGTCCTCACCGCGAGCTGCCATTATGCGGCAGTAAGCGCCCGGATGGACATAGTCTTGTCAAAATACCCACACACACCCCCTCGCTGAGGCTCCCTGGTGCTCTGTTGTATCTACAGGGGTTTTTTTTTTTACAGAGAGATGTTTGTAGAGAGCTAGGTAGCTGGCGGGATGGATGGATAGGTGGCTAGATGAGAGAGACAGAGAGAAAGAGAGAGCTCACTCAACCCCACAGACGTGTTCTGGAAACGTCATCAGTCAAGTTTTTGTTTTTTTTTTTTCCTAAGTCGAACCGCATTTCAAATGCATCTGGAAAGCGAGACTACAGCAAACACGCACGCTCTGCTTTAATGGCTATTTACATCGAGGTTTTCCGGCACTGGCTGGGTGTGGAGTGAGACACCCTTGCGACAGAGTCCAGTTCCCCCATACCTGCCGTGAGCCTTCACACATCAGACAGCCCTTCTTTTTTTTGTTTGTTTTTAATTTTTTTTTTCAACGTTTATTTATTTTTGGGACAGAGAGAGACAGAGCATGAACGGGGGAGGGGCAGAGAGAGAGGGAGACACAGAATCGGAAACAGGCTCCAGGCTCCGAGCCATCAGCCCAGAGCCAGATGCGGGGCTCGAACTCACGGACCACGAGATCGTGACCTGAGCTGAAGTCGGATGCTTAACCGACTGAGCCACCCAGGCGCCCCTGACAGCCCTTCTTTAACACTATCCTCTTTGCTGCCCAAACTGAGGTTGCGACAAAGTTTAAAGGCTATCTCTTTTTATTAATTTATTAATTTATGCATGTATGTATGTATTTATTTATTTGAGAGAGAGAGACAGCACGAGCCGGGGGAGAGAGGCAGAAGGGGAGGGGGGGTGGTGCCTGGGCGGCTCAGCCAGTTAAGCGTCCGAGTCTTGATTTCGGCTCGGGTCGGGATCTCACAGTTCGTGAGTTCGAGCCCCACATCGGGATCTTGCTGATAGTGTAGAGTCTGCTTGGGATTTTCTCTTTCCCTGTCTCTGTCCCTCCCCTGCTTGTGTTCTCCCTCTCTCAAAATAAATAAACTTAAAAAAGAAGAAGAAGAAGAAGCAGGGAGAGAGGGAGGGAGAGAATCCCAAGCAGGCTGTCAGCACAGAGCCCGACACACGACTCGATCCCACGACCCCAGGATCATGACCTGAGCCGAGATCCGGGGTCAGACGCTCAACCGACTGGGCCACCCGGGGGGGCCCCGAAGTTAGTTTCCCACTGGCCGCTTCCTCACACACGCCACCATCAGCCGCTTTGATCTGTGGCTCTGCCCCCACCCCCACCTGTCAGGATCTCACGACATCCTCCACCCCGGACGGGCACCTCTCTTCCCCTGGTGGGCAGAACCACCCCAGCGTTCCTATTTGCGGTGAGAAGTTCATAAGCTCTAACTTTTATCTTTGACGACACCTTCCCGTGCTACACAGCCACCCTCCAACCACACACATGGGTTGAGGGGCGCAGGACGGAGGCCTTCCCGACACCCAGCCCACTGGGACGGTTCCTCTGGGCTTCAAACTACGTGCCCACCCCGGAGACCAGCCGAGGCGGGGGCCGGGAGCAGAGGAGGCCCGCAGGCCTCACCCGGCAGGGACCGGCCATCACCGGTGCCCCCAGAGCAGCAGGGCCTCGTCTCCCCACTGCATCCCCAGCTGTGGTCCAAGGCCCCGCAGGTGCCCTGCGGCCTGGAGAAAGCAGGCCGGCCGCCAGCCCACGCATCTCCCACCCACTGCCTCCAGCCCCAGGAAGGAAAACGGAGTCCTTTTCCCTACACACCGAGCTCTGCTGAGGCAGGCCGATTATCTAAGAGGAGCTGAAGACAGTGGAAGGAATCTAATCCACCAGCTGAGGGAGAGAGGGAGGGAGCAGGCCTTGGATCCCACGGTGTCCTCCCACCTAGCTCCCCTGCTGTTGTTCCGGGCTCTCCCCAGCTGCGCTGCTAACCCAAACACAACTGGAGCCAGCCCCAAGCCAGTAAAGGGAATACCCAGACCCCCGTGCCCCCCAACACTGCGGCACAGGCCGCTGAAGGTGCCGGGCTCACGGAACCCACTCCGCCGCGAGTGCCGTGAGCCCAGAGCACTCTGGGAATTGGGGGTCCCCGGGGGCAGTGCGACACCGCTAATGGGTGGGCCTCAGCCACCTCACTCCTCAGGTGAGGTTTCTCGGGCTCCCATCCCGCAGGGTTCCCCGGTGGGAAGCTCCCTCCCGATCCCCCAGTCCTGGCCTCTTCTGGAAGGCAAGGCAGGAAGGACAGGGGGGCGGGGAGGTCAAACAAAGGGGGCAAAGGCTTAGAGGAAGCTCTCGTAGGTGAGACAGAAGGGAGGTGGGAAGGAATTAGGATCTCAGGGCACCCATCAGGTCCATGAGGTTGACAAGCAGGGGGTCAGTGGGCAGGACGGTGTTGTGTCCCTCTGGGCCCTCCCCAAGACAGGCCCCTGTGCGCTTTAACGGCCCAGGAACACGGGACGGCCCACCCGTTCCCCACCCTGAGCAGCCTTAAAAAGCCCAGCGCTCAGCTTTCCTTTTAAAAGCTCAGCTAATTAGAAGCATATTTTATTTTCTCAGGGGAGGCAGCTGCGGGATGGAAATCAAAGGTACCGACTCTGGTGGTGGTGGATGAGTCATCGTGTTGCTTTTTATTAATTTTTTTTACGGTGAAGTTTTTATGGTGTTCTAAAATCACATAGAGGAAGAAGGCGGCTCATCTCTCTCATTATTGCCCCCAACTGTTTACAGCCGAGTTCAAAAGGCCAAGGCTTTGCCGAAAACGCCTCCGGGGGTTAGGAGCCCGATGCTGGTAACCAAGCTCCACGTGCACCTCGGGGCGCTGAGGGCACCCGTCCGAGGCGCGGGCACACGGGGCGCCAGCGGTCAGCCCGGGGACGTCGGACCCTCCCCACGGCACGTTGTAGGCATTCGATGCGTGCACGCGGGATGAATGAGTGCCTTAACTAATTCTACCAGAATCTTCGGTTTGACTGAGGAAATTAAACTAATTGACCTATTGTGGCCCATTAATAAGATGGAATATGATGTAGCCATAAACTTAATGATTGGGATAATGGGAAAGTATTCCCCCTCTATCACTAAGTGAAAAAGCAAATGATAAAATAGTGCGTAGAGCAGGATGCCATTTTTATCTTCAAAATGTAACCCATACATGTATAAATGGGTGGAAATGAAACGGAAGGCCATGTGCAAAAAGTGGTGGCAGCTACCTCCGAATGGCGGGTCACGAACCGTTTGTCATTTCTTCTTTCTTTTAATATTTTTTTAATGGTTATTTATCTTTGAGAGAGACAGAGTGCGCGTAGGGGAGGGGCAGAGAGAGAGGGAGCCACGGAATCGGAAGCAGGATCCAGGCTCGGAGCGGTCAGCTCAGAGCCCGACCCAGGGCTCGAACCCACGAACTCCAAGATCATGACCTGAGCCGAACTCGGCCGCTCAACTGACTGAGCCACCCAGGCGCCCCAGTTTGTTATTTCTTCACTATCTTTCTCGGTATTTGCCGGTTGTCAGTAATGAGACTGTGTCGCTTCGGAAATCGGGGAGAAAAATGTTCTGGTAACGATAGGACAAAATATCACAAAGTAATTGACGGCTTGACTTCCTCACGTGGAAGGCGGACGTGGCTTGTTGGCATCCTTCTCGGAGGTCCTCCTGGGAGTCGGCCCCGGAGATGCCTCAGGGAACCCCTGGGAGGGAAGGGGAGAACACCTAACGTCACCCCCACATCCCGCTTCTACCAGGCAGCTCTGCTCTACTCAGTGCAGCAAGGACTTTACCCCCCTGACGGAGGCACCAAGAAATGATACTTTATATTTTTCAAAGGCGACTATACTCTGACCCTGTGCGCCCATCCCTCTGGGCTAACGGTAAATTCACTCTGCCATTATCAGAGACCCCTCTCTGACCAGGGTTGCTAGACTTAACAAATAAAAATATCAGGGGCACCTGGGTGGCTCAGTCGGCTGAGCGTTGGACTTCAGCTCAGGTCATGATCTCGTGGTTCGTGAGTTTGAGCCCCGGATGGGGCTCTCTGCTGTCCACACAGATTTCTTCTGATCCTCTGTCTCCCTCTCTCTCTCTGCCCCTCCCCCAGCTCATGCTGTCTCTCTCTCAAAAATAAATATTTAAAAAACATATATTTTAAAATATCTGATGCCCAGATAAATAAATAATTGTTAGTATAAATATATCTCAAGAAATACTTGAGATATACTAAAATAATACTTATGGTTTATCTGAAATTCATATTTCACTGGGTGCCCTTCATTCTTTCTGACAACCCTATCTGCATCTACCGAAGCGTCCTGCAGAGGCCCCAGGAGGTTACTTAGAGGAGAACATGTGGGAAACAGGCCACCAGGACCCACGGTCCCCGCGGTGGGTTCCAAGTCTAGCACGGTTCCCTCAGGGGCAGGAAGTTCACGTGTCCCTGTGCTGAGTGGGGCGATGGGGGGCATCTTCGCCCGGCCTGGGCACCTGGTGACCAGGGGTACTAGTCAATCACCCCCCAAGACCCTCCCCGCTCTCAGGACACTGCGGGCATGTCAGGACCCCACGTGCCATCCCTGCATCAGTCAGGGGCCTGACAGGAGACCGTGGCCCCTCAGATGGGGTGACTTGGGCAAGACTAATAAAGAGGCCATTTACAAAGACGTGGGCCAAGTGTAGAGAAACCAGTATAGGGGCGCCTGGGTGGCGCAGTCGGTTAAGCGTCCGACTTCAGCCAGGTCACGATCTCGCGGTCCGGGAGTTCGAGCCCCGCGTCAGGCTCTGGGCTGATGGCTCAGAGCCTGGAGCCTGTTTCCGATTCTGTGTCTCCCTCTCTCTCTGCCCCTCCCCCATTCATGCTCTGTCTCTCTCTGTCCCAAAAATAAATAAACGTTGAAAAAAAAAATTAAAAAAAAAAAGAGAAACCAGTATAGAACCCAGGCCTACTGGAGGGGCAAGGGGAGGGCGTGCTTTCCAGAACCTGCCACCGCGACTGGGAAGGGGGCTGCTGAACAGAAGCTGAGACACCCCCCGCCCCCAGAGGCCCCAGAGAGAGAGAGTCTGGGAACAACCACACACCTCTCTCTCCTTCCCCCCAGATCTTCCGCCGGTGCCTCCCAGAGGCCAAACCAACTGGAACCCAAGGGCCAGGAGAGCCCTGAGGCCATCCCCCAGGGTCCCCTTCCAGGGGCCCAGAGCAGGTGCGAGGGGCAGAGAGGGCAAATGCAGGACACACAGCACAGTGCCCCTGGGTGGAGAGGTCTCTCCCTCCCAGCCCCTCAGGCTGGGCCTCTCTCTGGGAAGCCCCCCACAGTCCCTCAGTGAGCTGAACAAAAGGTCAGGAACAGGCACGGCCTTCAGGCAACAAGCGGCCCCGAGGCAAGAGAACACAGCTGCCTGAGACCATCTTAGAGCAGAGGAGGGAAGGAAATGCAAGAAAGCAAACACCAGTTTATATCTCATCTATCTTCATCACATCTGGTTTGTGTTGCACTCCCACCTAAATCCTGGCTCAAAACGGTTTGGCAGCCTAAAGAATAAAGCAGCAAAAACAAGGGCTGTAAGCAAACCAAATAAACAGCCGTACCAACTCAAAACTACAACTCCTATGCTTGGAAATGCGCGTGTAAACCAAAGCACGCTGACAACACGTTGTGTTCACGGACGTTCATTAGTCATTAACTAGACCTGCTGGGGCGGAGGACACCTTCCTGGTCTTCCCCTGATCCAGGGGTGGGGCTTATTTTCACAAGCCAATCAGCAAATTCCATTTTTTCCTGAACTCGACAATTGGTTCAGGAATGGGTGCCCAAGCCAATCAAAATCAGTGAGGCCCCTTCTTCTTAAGAAAGCATATTCGAACAGAGGCGCCTGGGTGGCTCAGTCAGTTAAGCGTCCCACTTGGGCTCAGGTCATGATCTCACAGTTCGTGGGTTCGAGCCCCGTGTTGGGCGCTGTGCTGACAGCTGAGAGCCTGGAGCCTGCTTTGGATTCTGTGTCTCCTTCTCTCTCTGTTCCTCCCTTGCTCGCTCGCTCTCTCTCTCTCTCTCTCTCTCAAAAATAAAGATTTAAAAGAAAAAAAAAAGAAAGCATATTAGAAGAGACTGGGGTTTTCCCACTGGACACAAATAAAGACGGATGGAACCGAGGCAGCCTTTCTGTGCCCATGAGAAGAGACTCTGCCTGAAATCATGTCAACACCAAGGAAGCAGAGCCAAGAAAGGGAGAGAGAGAAGTTAGGCCTTGGTTGTATCATTTGAGCCCTGGATCACACTGATCCCGACAGAGCAGAGGGCCAATAAAATCTCTTTTGCCAGAGCCAGTTTGGGTTAGGCTTTCTGAGACGAGCAGGGTTCCCGACCAGCATGAGATGTGTCAAGGATCAGGAGTTCATTCCCACTTCTTTCATCCCCAAATAAGTAGAAAACATCCAGCTTCCTCGAGAGGAAACCACTCCGTCCAGCTAGGAATCCAAGTGTCAGCCTCTGCTAGGGGGACCGGGAAGGGACAACCAAAGACCTGGACTCGTCCTAGGAGCACCAGAGGGAGCCCCTACTCTGTGTTGAGGCTTTGCTCCGCCCCTTTGCAAGAAGCAGAACAGCACAGCGGACCCAGGGCCCCTGGCTCGGACCCCTGGGTTTGATCCCAGCTCTATTCCTTGCTAGCTGATCATGTCGGGCAACTTTTGTAACCTCTCTGGGCCTCGGCCTCTGCACCTGAGGATAATAGCACCTATAGCACGGACAGTCGTGAAGGCTACATGTGGTAATACCTGTAAAGTGCTTACAACAGTGGCTGGCACAGAACTAGCCTCAGCAAGAGATGTTTGCTGCTGTCGTTGTTGTTATTAACACTTATGTCCTCCTCAGATGACCTTCACCCCGGAGACCTATGGCCCTCCAGCCTCCCGGCCGCCGGTGGAGGTATCCACCCAGCCTGACCCTGAACCTGACCTGACTGATGGCCCAGGCACGGACAGACTCAGTGATCTGCAGCCTTTCCCCAACCCCAGATGGTGACAATTTTCCGCTGCAAGTAACAGAAACCCTCCACAAACTGGATTAATGTGGGGAGGTGACTTTACTGTCAGGATTCAGGGGCTCCCGTGACACCATTACACCCTGCCTCCCGCCACCTCTCCTGGCCATGCTTACCTCTGGGTCAGTTATGCCTCTAGCAAGTTATTTTCAAGTCAAGGATAACTTTTTTTTAAAGTCTGAAAGTTTAGGGGCACCTGGGTGGCTCAGTCGGTTAACCGTCTGACTTTGGTTCAGGTCATGATCTCGCGGTCCGTGAGTTTGAGCCTCACGTCGGGCTCTGTGCTGACAGCTCGGAGCCTAGAGCCTGCTTCGGATTCTATGTCTCCCTCTCTCTCTGCCCCTCCCCTGCTCACACTCTTTCTCTCAAAAATAAATAAACATAATTTTTTTTAATTAAAATTAAATAATAAATAAATAAATAAATAAATAAATAAATAAATAAATAAAATCTGAAAGTTTAAAAGGCCATCAGTTTAGGGGCACCTGGGTTGCCCAGTCAGTAAGTGTCCGACTCTTGATTTCAGCTCAGGTCATGATCTCACGGTTTGTGAGTTCAAGCCCCGCATCGTGGAGCCTGCTTGGAATTCTCTCTCTCCCTCTCTCTCTGTCCCTCCCCCGCTCACACATGTGCTCTCACATGCATGCGTGCTCTCTCTCTCTCTCAAAATAAATAAATAAGCTTTAAAATAAAAATATAAAATAAAAAATAAAAGTTAGAGTTAAGAACACGGAAATAATTGGGGCGCCTGGGTGGCTCAGTCGGTTGAGCTTTGGACTTCAGCTCAGGTCACGATCTCGCGGTCTGTGAGTTCGAGCCCCGCGTCGGGCTCTGTGCTGACAGCTCAGAGCCTGGAGCCTGCTTCGGATTCTGTGTCTCCCTCTCTCTCTCTCTCTCTGCCCCTCCCCCATTCATGCTCTGCCTCTGTCTCAAAAATAAATAAACATTAAAAAATAATAATAATATGGGAAATAATCATTTAGAATGCGGAATCGCCTAAAGTACCCCCAAAAAGCCACATAATGAACATACTATGTGTAAAATGTCCTGGATCATGGCTAAAGTTGTTCTTAGAGGAAAATTCAAAGCCGTTAATATACTAATTAGAAAGCACTCCACACAAGAAAGACTCAAAACCCTCAAAAAACTCAAGGCAACAAGAAAGACCTAAGTAAAGAGATAGAGCAGAATTCAATAAAATCGAGACCAAAAGAGAGGTAATGAACGCAATCAAAATACGAATGTGTGAGACATAAAATGGAAACAAGGAACAACTCAGATATAACCAACAGCTGTCGATTAACATCTAAAGGATATTATCACAACCATTAGCCAAGGCCTGAAAATGCATTAAATGGAGATGTTTCTGGAAATATATATATATATATAAAGTGCCAAATTGGCTCAAGAGGAAACAGAAAAGCGGCAGAGATCAATAGCCATAAAAAAAGTAAAACCCAAGAGAACCAACAGACAGGCTATTAGAACCACCGGGAGCCAGAGACATAATCAACACATCAAAAGCAGTAGGGTTGCCCTGTGCCAGCAAACACTGGTTGAAAAAAAAGTAGCCAAAAATATAACAGCATTTATCATGACAACCAAAAATAGAATGCAGCCAAGAATTAGCCTATTAGAGAATGCACAGGATCTCTAGGGAGAAAATGTCGTATCTAGTAAAGGCACAAAACAACGTGTGAGAAAATGGGGAAGTGTGCCCTATTCACGGACAGCAGAGCTTAACATCGCCAAGGTCAACGTTCCTCAAGCTCACCTGTAAATGTAAAACAATCCAATCAAAGTCACAGTGATGCGGGAGCGTGGGGCGAGCTGAGGGCAAAGAACAGGCTAACGTCGCACACACACACACACACACACACACTCACATACACACACACGCACACACGCCAGGTGGGATATGTGTGATACTCCTCGGACACTCCTGGCTGCCCCAGAACAGGGGAAAGGAAAGAATGCAGATGGCTGACATACAGATCACAGCCCTGCAGGACAGGAGTCTCCTTCCACTTATGGAGAACTCACTAGACTGCAAGAAAAAGGCAATCTTATTCACAGCCTAATCTCCAGAAACCTATAGACTCCGTTTCCTGGAACCCTAATATCACCTTCATCAAGATGTAAGGGGGTTTAAGTGCTTGCCATGGTGATGTGGGAAACTAAGGCAAATGAAAAATGAAATTCCCTGACTGCCTACAGCCCAGTGACGAGTCCTTGAAACAGGCAGAGTGACCTCCCTCTAGGAGCTCAGCTGCCTCGATGGGGACACTTTGCTGGGGGCAAAAGGGAATCTTGGCTTAACATTACCCCCCAGGATCCTGTGAATCTACTTCAACATATAAAAATTCCTATGGAAACTTCATCTCAACTCCCCCAATCATCCTCCAAGCTTATGGGCCCTGATATACATCTGAAACATCTCATGACTGAGGTTTTACTAAATGTAATAAATGGCGTTTTCCTAACAGCTACCCCCTCAGCGTCCTGGAAACCTTGCTTCCGAAATACCTTAGAGACTTCTTCTATCCCTAACCCCCTCCCAACCGGAGGGCATACGATCAGTTCCCCGCCACAACCCGAGCACAGCATTTTCTGCCCACGGGTCCTATCCCCGTGCTTTAATAAAATCACCTTTTTGCACCAAAGATATCTTCAAGAATTCTCTCTTGGCCGTCAGCTCCGAACCCCACCATCACCCCAAAACCCCATCAAGATCAGCAACACATTTTCAGGAACGTTATGAGATGACATGAAAATTCATATGAAAAATAAAGATTCATGAATGCGGTTTGGGCAAGGGAACAGATCAGATGATCAAAGAAACAGAACAGAAATTCCCAAATCACACCACAGTGGTGTCAGTGGCATCACAACTTAGGCAGGAAAAATGAATTATTTAAGAAATCAGGCTGGGGGTATTATTAGCTAACTCTGTGAGACAGATGCAGGCTCCTTCGATGTTCAGACTGGACTCCAAATGAGGCCCAGCATTTCACCCACGCCGTGACTCAATGACCTCGTTTGCAACCTACAAATTATTTGACAGTCGTTAATCTGGGTACTGCAGTGTGTTTTAATAATTTCAACAGACGCTCACAACATTTTTCAATGTTGAACGCACATCAAGTGCTTATGCAATTCAGACTTTTCTTGCGTGGAAGAGGACTTGAAAGAAGCAAGTTCAAAATGAAAAGCAGGCCCTTGAAATCCGTACCCTGAACGAGGCAAGCAAATACCCAGACTGCTTCAAAGGGCAGATGAGCTGCCCTTCCAAGGGCAGGTGAGGCAAAGTACCCAAGATGAACAATCGCCATCCAACTCCGACAAATCAGCATCAGGAAAGCAAGAAACACAAGGAGGTGCAAAGAAAAGTATTTGCCCTGGATATTTACTTCCTTCGGAAACAGAAGGAAAATTAACAAAAACACTAAAGCTCTTTAGATGCAACTGTCAGTGGTATTGGGAAAGTCTTCATATTGTACATAAAGAGAAGACTATGAGGGGTGCGTGGCTGGCTCGGTCAGTAGAGCACGTGACTCTTGATCTCAGGGCCGTGAGTTCAAGCCCCACGTTGGGCATGGAGCTTATTAAAAAAAAAAAACAAAAAAACAAAAAACAAATAAACAAAAAACCTTCCCTTAGAGACAAAAATATAAAATGAAAACTATTATATACCTCTATAATATCACATGATAGTATATTACAGCCACACACATAGTTTGAGAACTAAATTATGTAAGTTAAATCATAAAGCCAATAGAAGAAAAGAGAAAAAGCTTTATGGTCTCAAAGCTGGGAAGAATATCTTGAACAGAAGAACAAACTAGGAGGAGAAAAACCACAGATTCAACTTCACCAAAGTTGAAGATTTCCACTGGATAAAGAAGCCCCCAAACTGAGGGGGTGGGGGTGGGGGGGAGAGCAGAGGAGTGACAGATGGGAAGAAGTTGTTCCTCCCGCCTAAACCGATGAGGAATTATCATGCAAATTGTACAAGTTAATCCTACAAATCAGCAAATGAAAGAGGGTCAGCCCCGCTGGCAAAGGGGCAAAGGTGTGAACGGAGATTGGCAGTGGGGAGAGCCCGGAGCCTAACCCCAGCGTGACAGCATCAGCCCTCCAGTCACCAGAGAGGGGAACCTGATGGAGACGCCACGGGCCAGCCATCTGATGACCCACAGGACCCAGAAGGTCAGACAGGAGCAAGGGCAGGTGTGAGCTTGCGGCAACAGGGCTCCCCACCCGGCCGGGAGGGCAGACCGCCGCAGGATTGCACACAGCCATGCCGGAGTGCCCCTAAGCGTGTGCACACACACCCCCCCAGACACTGGGGTGTGTCTCCTGCAGGTGTGTCCCCACCAGGGGCACAGGGAAGGGAGCACAGCACAGCATGATTGGAGGCACAAAGAGTAAGTGTAAGGTCCCATCACTCCGGAATGGGTGTGTGTGTGTGTGTGTGTGTGTGTGTGTGTGTGTGTGTTGTCTTTGTCCAGTGTGGCCAACTGTAACCGAATACCAGAGACTGGAAGGCTCGTACACAACAGACTTTTATTTTCACAGCTCTGGAGGCTGCAACTCCAAGATCAAGGTCCCTGCAGATTCAGTGTCCAATGAGGACTGCTTCCTGATTGGTAGACGGCCATCTTCTCACTGGGTCCTCAGAGGACAGAAGAAGAAGGGGGCTCTCGGGAGCTTCTTTGATAAGAGCACTAATCCCACGTGCAGGGGCTTCACCCTCATGACCTCGTGACCTCCCGAAGGCCCCACCTCCTAATACATTCCCCTCCAGGGTTAGTGCAACACCCGTGTTTTGTGGGGACACACACCTTCACTCTAAATTATATGTACACTCACAAAGTGAAAAGTCCCGGGGCACCTGGGTGCCCCTGGGTGGCTCGGTCAGTTGAGCATCCGACTCTTGATCTCAGGTCAGGTCTTGATCTTGGGGTCCTGAGTTCAAGCCCCACATTGGGTTTGGCGCTGGGCATGAAGCCTATGAAAGAAAGAAAGTGGGAGGGGAGGCGGGGGGGGGGTGGGGGGAGGGAAGGAAGGAAGGGAGAAAGAAAGAAAAAGAAAGGAAGGGAGGGAGGGAGGGAAGAAAAAAGAAAATCCCATGCAGCCATCAGATATATTGAACCAGATTTACATATAACAAGGACCGAACTCAAAATGAGATTTATGGGCCAATAGTGTCTAAGTAGATTTTCAAGCACACACAAAATGGCACTATATCCTTTTCAGGGAGTCACTTATATCTTAATAAATGCGTAATGCATTGACAACGGGTTGGAAGGACTAAACTCTAGTAAATTAACTTCACTAAGGTGGGTGTTCCTGGGAGGAGGGAGCATGGGGATGGGCAGGGGTGGGTGATAAAGAGAATAAAATCTAAGCGCAGCGGGTGGCCGGTTTTGTTCCAGGACTTACCACGTGCGTGGGACAGCGCCAGCACCTCTGGGGTCCGGGCCCTGGGATCCAGGAAAGATGGCCCAGATAACGCCCTGTGACAGCCACAGTCTCGGCTGCTGTTGGAATAACTGCTGACTGTTAGTTCTCGTTAATTAGATCCTGGCCCTGATAACCGTAGAGGAGGAGAGCCGGTGACGGTCCACTACGTCAGGGATTCCCAAGGGTGCTTGGGCAGGGAGGGACAGACACGAAGGCCAGGCAGCAGCAGCAGGAAGATGCTCGTGAAAGGAGATGCTGTCGGGGGTGGCATTCGTTTGCCTTCCCTGCTGTTATTACCTTTTTGAGGGTGACAGTGTGAATGGTGAGGGTCTTAGGACAGGGTTGGCATCCCTCCCCCGCAGCACAGGTGCTGAGGACCTTGTGGAATCTGTGGAGGAAGGGAGGGATGGAAGGAAGGAAGGAAGGAAGGAAGGAAGGAAGGAAGGAAGGAAGGAAGGAAGGAAGAGAGGGAGGGAGGGAGGGAGGGAGGGAGAGAGGGAGGGAAGGATGGGAAGGGGGAGGAGGAAGGAAGAGGAGGAGGAGGAGGAAGGAAGGGAGGGAGGGAGGAAGGGGGGAGGGAAGGCAGGGAGGGAAGGAAGGAAGGAAGGAAGGGAGGGAGGGAGGGAGGAAGGGGGGGAGGGAAGGCAGGGAGGGAAGGAAGGAAGGAAGGAAGGGAGGGAGGGAGGGAGAGAGGGAGGGAAGGATGGGAAGGGGGAGGGGGAAGAAAGGAGGAGGAGGAAGGAAGGGAGGAAGGGAGGAAGGGAGGAAGGAAGGAAGGAAGGAAGGAAGGAAGGAAGGAAGGAAGGAAGGGACAAAGGGAGGGCAGGAGGGGAAGGGGGAGGAGGGAAGGAAGAGGAGGGGGAGGAAGGAAGGGAGGAAGGGAGAGAGAGAGGGAGGTGGGAGAGAAGCAGGGAAGGGGCAGTGACCACACATAAGTAGCAACAAACCAATCTCACAGACACAGCAACTGAGCAAAAGGACACCAAAGCCTTTGACAGCAGTGGGCTCCAGGCAGGCATCTGGTGGCGGTGTACACCTGCTTCACCAACATATGGAGTGAGCTGAGCTGAGCACATCTTGGAATCTTCGGGCAAATAAAACTTATCCCTTTAAGCACTAGTCTATTTGCACCATTTAATGTTGCAAAAAGTACTAATGTTCCCTGTCTTTAATCACCCACAGGACACCAAGCGTGATGCGATGTTTTCTCAAAAGGGTCCTCGTCTGGGGCATTTGTGTAACACCGCGAGGACCCCAGGGCTGATGAGGCCGGTGGCTCCCACCTACCTGCCCCACCTGCCCTCCAGCCTCACGTCCACCAGCCCCGCCGCCAGCCCCTGCCTTCCTCCTCGTCCCCTTCTTCCCCTCTGACCTCGGGGCCTCTCATAGAATGTTCCCTCTGCCCCAACCGCTCTCCCTCGACTGGCTACCCTTCGGTCTCCCATCTGCTTCCACGCACGCGAGGCCAAAACTCTGGGCTCCCTACCCGTGCCCAGCTCTGTGCGCTCAGCCACCCGCAGGAGGGTGTGTTCGGACAATGAGAGGTGGCTCCCGCCTGCTTTGGGGACCTGGCGGCCACGGCTGTCTCTGCAGGGCGGAGGGAGGTCCCGCGGTCCCAGAGGAGCACGCAGATGCAGAACTTTCCGCGAGCCCGGGGCTGAGACGGAGTGAGGAGGCATGAGGCCTGCTAGGACCCCGTCTCAGAGACGAGGGGAATGTGGGGGGCCCAGGACAGCGGGCACGCGCAGCTGAATGAGCTCGTGTTCTCATGGGACGGGCACAAGGGGACGTGGTGTCGGAAGGAATGGCACCAGCAGAGAGTGGGGGGAAGGTCTGGCCGGTGCTGGTGGGGGGCCTGACCCCCAGCACAGCCGCTATGCCCCCTTACCAGCCCCTCCTCCCCGTCCTGGCCACGTAAAGACCCCGGGGCCCCGGGGTTCGGTCCCTCGTCCTCTGCACACTCGACCGTGCTCATCCCATCCAGTCTCAGGACCAACGCCACCTGGGTCCGAGATGCCCAGATCAATGTCTCCAGACGGGATCTCTCTCCCGAGCCCCAGGCTCACGCATCCCGCTGCCCACACGACGTGTTTCTGCCTGGATGTCCGACAGAGATCTGTGCGCGTCGTCTCTTGCTGTGTGGCAAACAGCCCCAACACTTAGCGACCCCGAAGAGCGAATCGTTATTTCTCATGACGCCGTGGGGTCAGGAGTCTGGGCTGGGCTCATCTGGGCGGTTCTGCTGCGCCGTGTGCTGCCGGCCGGAGCCGCCCGGTGGCCGCGTTCCTCAGGGAGCTCGGCCGGCACTAGAAGAAGGCCTCCCCCACGTGTCTGGTAGGTACGAGCCGCCTGTCACCCTCACCGCCCTCCACGGGGCTCCTCCGGTCGCCCCCCTCGGCTTCCTTACCACATGGCAGCTGGGTTGCCCCCGCTCCACTGGTCCACGCAGGTTACAAGACCAGCCGTGGTTCGAGGACGGGAGGGAGGGGGAGACAATGGGCGAGGGGCGTGGGGGTGCAGACGGGACAAATTGCCGGCAGCTCCCTTTGGAGATTTTCTGCCAGGACAATCACACCCAGCCTCCCGAAATCCAACCCGCGCCCCTGCCCCACGGCCTCTCCCAGCCCCGTGGACGACACCTCCACCCTGTTGGTCTTTAGGCCAGAAGCCCTGGGTGACATCTGACACGTCGCGAGTCCCAATGGCTCCCCCTTGAGAACATTCCAGAATCCCGCCCCTTCCCTCCAGCGCCACTGCCCCCCAGGTGGGTCTGAGTCGCTACCATTTCTGCTGGTTTCTCATCAGCCTTCAGCTCCTCTCCTCTTTCTACCCTTGGAGTCTCTTCCCAACACACCAGCCAAGTTGATCTCCCTTGAGAGAGAGAGAGAGAGAGAGAGAGAGAGAGAGAGAGAGAATCCCAAGCAGGCTCCATGCTGTCAGTCCAGAGCCCGATGTAGGGCTCGAACTCAGGTACCATGAGATCATGACCTGAGCCGAAACCAAGAGCCAGACAGTTAATGGGCTGAGCCGCCCAGGCGCCCCAAAGTTGATCTTTCTGTACTGCAGGTCAGATAATGCCGTTCTTCTGTTCAAACCTTCTGGTGCCTTCCTATTTCTCTGGGTGGAGCCAAAGCTCTAGCAATGACCCCCACGGCCCTAGGTTGTCCACACCCCCCCATACCCACTATGACGTTACTGCTCAGACCTGGTTTCTGGCTAGTGCCCCCTGGCTCACTCTGCTCTTGCTACGGCTACCCCGGGCCTTCTGTCTGGAGAGCACCGTGCAGTCCATAAACCCTTCTCTTAGCCGGGAGCTGCTACATAATTTGCAGGGCCCGGTGCAAGATGCCAATGCCGGCCCTTGTTCCAAACGACAAAGAATTTCAAGATGGCAACAGGAGAGCGTGAAAACGAATACCAGGTCCTCTGAGCTCGGGGCCCTGCACACCTGTACACAAGTCACAAGCCATAAAGCTAGACCGGCCCCTACCCCTTGTCCCATCTGGCCTTAGAATAGCCCCATGAGGCAAGCACAGAGATTTGTGTTATTTTCTCCAATTCCAGATAAGGAAGCAGGCTCAGAGAGGGTAGGCACATGGCCAGGGTCACACAGTAGAGGGCCAGCTCGGGACCCTAAGCCTCGGCAACAGTCAGGACTCTTTCCCCTGCACCAGCCGCCCTCCCCTCCGTGTCTGGGTCCAACCCTGAGAGAAGAGAGACTCTGGGTACCCCCTTCCCTGCTCCCCTGCGCACCTCCCATGGACACTCCCCTCCCACCTCGTGTCATGGTCAAAGTGCTTCCTCGAGGAATTATGAATTTGAGCTTCCAGCTGGGAATGAGCCCTAAGAAGGGAAAACAGAACAGCAGAGCCCAGTAGGAGAATGTCACTTCCAGGCACCGGAATTAAGAAACCGGAGGAGAGGGGCGCCTGGGTGGCTCAGTCGGTTAAGTGTCCGACTCTTGATTTCAGCTCAGGTCGTGATCCCAGGGTCATGGGACAGAGCCCCGAGTTAGACTCCACGATAAGCATGGAACATGCTTGGGATTCTCTTTCTCTCCCTCTCTCTGGCCCTCCCCTGCTTGCTCTCTCTCTCTCTCTCTCTCAAAAAACAAACAAACAAACCAAAAAACCCAAACATTAAAAAAAAAAAAAAAGAAAAGAAAAGAAACAAGGAGAAAACGCACAGGGAAGGGGTAGAAGGCATCAAACAATATCAATCAGAGTCCGCTGGCTCCCAGAGCCCCTCAGGGCCAGGCCAAGGGGCCCGCAGCACCAGGGCCAGGCGCACGGGGGGCCCTAATTAGGGGATTACACAAAGCCTGTGAGCCAGGCCACCGCAGGCCCCAACCCTGCGTCGGGACAGACTTAATGGCCTGGGCTGGAGTCACCAGCAACATAAAGTAGTCTTGTTCCCCGGTGATTTTTACAAGGCGTTTATGGACACGAGACAACTTCAGGACAGCACTCAGCTTATGGGGCCGGGGGCCCAGACAATGGGGGCAAAGAGGCAGGTCAACACAAGGACCCTGTGATGAAGGCACAAAGGCGGGCAGAATGAGGGGCATTCACCCCCTGTGCAGGGACCGGGGCCCTCCCCCACCTGCTTACGTGCCTGAAGCCGGCTGAGCCCTGAGAGGGACCTTCCCCTCCACAGATGGGGGCAGGGCCTCTGAGTTGCTGCCCCCCAACAGTGCCAAGGACCCTGTAAGTATCTTCAGCTCCCACTGACCACCCTGTTTTGAGCAGTTCCCCTGCTTCATAGTCATTAATTTGCCGTCCCATCCTTGCTATTCAAAGACGGCCGTAGCCAGGGTCGAGTGTGCGGGAGCTAGGCCCTTATGTGATGTGATTCCAGCCCAAAGCAGAGATGGCTGGCGCTTTGGTTCCACGGTCTCCAGTACCGGGGAGCTCTCCACATTTTGCTTGTGAACAGCCACCGGTTACTGAGGACTTAACATGTGTGAGACCCCACGGCGGGGGCTTTGCAGGAATGATCTCATGCAGGCCTCACGGCACCTTGGGAAGCAAGCTTCCGACCTCTTGTCACAGGTAAGGAATCGGGTTCACAACAGCCCAAGAACACCTACCGGTAGGTGATGGGCCCAGGACTCCAACGTGGATCTGCAAAGGGTCAGGCTGGGCTCCTTCCACCCCCACGTTCACGGTCACCGCTCCTGAGAGGCAAGGGAGGCGCAAACATCGGGAAGGAGAAGCCAGTTCCACCTGGCACAGTCAGAGAGGGCTTCCTGGAGGTGGCGACATCTACATCAGGCCTGGAAGGATGAGTAGGGTTGCCTAAGAGAGAGAAACAAAGAGAAAACGGAGCGTGTGTAGGAGCCTGAGCCCCCCGGGCAGGAACCGAAGTATCCTGCGACCACAGTGCACAGACCTGGAGCCTCTGAGATTCGGGGTCCTGCCCCATTGTCATCAGTAACAGTAACAGCTACCGCGTAGGCAACACGATAAAGCATTGTTTTTATGGCATTATATTTTATCGTCACAAATACCCTTTGAGACAAGAGCTGTCCTTCTCCCCAGGAGACGGAGCTGTAGCGAGGCTGAGGAACCTGCCGGCTGTGCGGTCTCGGGCGGGGGCGGAGGCAGGTCTAGAACGTGGGTGGCACCACAGGCCGCGTCCACGCGCTCAGCCAACCCGCCGAGAGGCCGCCAACTGGGCCAGTTTGGGCGAGCGGGCAGAAACGGGTTGGATTTGGAAGCCCTGGTTCCACTCTCTACACTCTGACGCTCACTACTCAACCCCGGGCAAGTGAATTCGCCTCTGGGAGTCACCGTGAAAGCCCCCCCCTTCCTCCGCAGCCCCTCTCCTCCTGCCTCACAGGGTGGTGGGCAGAATCGGAGAAGCCAGGCAGGTGCTTTGCTGGCTGTGGTTGGCCGAATGATGGCCCCAAAGCTGTCCAATCCTAGTCCCCAGAAGTGCGACTATGCCACTTTGCATGGTAGAAGGGACTTTACAGATGCAATTAGGAAGGACGTAAAGACACGAGTCTATCCTGGATCACCTGGCAGGCCCAGTGGAGTCACAAAAGCCCTTGGAAGACAGAGGCAGCAGGCCCGAGTCAGAGAAGTGATGACAGAAGCAGAGGTCACTGCCGGGCTTTGCAAACAGAGGAAGGGTCCGCCGTGCAAGGAATAGAGGAGGCCTTGAGATACTGGAACAGGCAAGGAATAGGCTTCTGCCCTGGAGCCCCCAGCAGGACCTGCACCTTGACCTTAGCCCTATGAGACTGATTTTGGACTTCCGACCTCCAGACCTGTAAGATAATAAATCTGTGTTGTGTTAAGCTACCGCTTAGTTACAGCAGCAAAAAGAAACTCACACTCTGTTGCTCACCGCCCTCTCTCATGGGAGCAGGGCCAGCTAGGACTCTGCACCCTGAGAATTTTACACAAGTGTCTCTTTTGGTGGAGCAAAATTATTCTGAATTCTACTCCTGGTGTGTAGGGGAAAAAAAAAAAAAAAAAAAAACAGGCTTCGGATAATCCCGTTCTACTTCCTGTTAAAAAAAAAAAAAAGAAGGAGATGAAAAATACATAATAAGCAACAGACTCTTAAACAGCAAGACTCTTCCCGTTTCCCCCTAAATAAGGCACACTTCCTTCTCCGAAAGTGATTTTAAGTTGCTTTCCGGCAAACTTGAACCTGTTGGGGTGGAGGCTGCAGCCTGTCAGCCCATCACCCAGTACCTGCATCTGCCCCAGGGCACCACACCCCTTCAGAGCCAGGGGGAAATAGCCGCTCTGGGAAAGGATCACTGTTGGCAGAGGCCGGGTTGAGGGTTTGAGGCTTTGGGCAGGGAGTTTTTCAAGAGCTATAAATATAACAAGTCAACTTTCTGGGGCAGGGGGACTGGCCATATTTTATTAAGAAGCTGAATGAAAACTCCTAGGGGGCAGGGGGAGGAGAGCTAAGAAGATGCTGTCCACACTGACCACACAGAAAACAGTCCGGCGGATGTTCCTGGACCAGCACGGGGCGTCAGCGCTTGACCGTGAGGTCTGCCCTCCTCCACCCTGCTCTGAGCACAGAGGGGCTTGCACACAGAGCCCCAACACATTGACCTACATCCTGCTGGCCACCAGTCGGGTCACATCCCTCCGGGAAAGCCTCTCACTGGGGGGATGAGGCCAAAACAGGGGGACCAGAGACCCAGAGGTGGATATATATCTATACACACATATATGTATATATGTATGTATACACACACGTACACACACACGCAGACACACATATATATAACCTCCTAGTGATTCTGCTTCTCTGATCAATGTCATTCTTTTTGGCCATCCTTGTATACCCCTTCCCTACTTCGTGGAGCTTGGAGAAAGGTGGAGACCCCATCCCATTACAGAGGCTGGAAAGGCCAGAAACCCCTGCCTTCCCGGCCTCCCTTGCATCCAGGGGAACGGACATTTGATAAGGTGCCAATTAGGTGCCCACGGGAGCCAGTGACACAGAGTCTGGACAGGTTGGGGGCAGCAGAGGTACCCACGTGGCAGTTCTAGCGGCTTCCAGGGTTGGGCTCAAGCCGCAGTGGCCAGCCATTCACTATCGGGGTCACTAGCACACGTGGAGGTGTCCGTTCCCACCGTCCCAGGTGCCTGCCCCGGGACAGCTCTGCAGAGCGACGTCGAACAGCGCTCCCGGCCCCGCAGCCTCCAGACCTAGATGTCTGGCCCGTCCTGTGAGCTGCTCCGTAGCATTTAATGCATTTCCGCTTGGCTTTAATGAGCAAAATTAACTTCAGCTGCTTCAGCTAAGCTCCCTGATTGACGCACAGTTGAGCGCACGCAGCTCTGCCGGCTTCTGCTCGCAGGCGCTCTGGTTCTAGGATTCTGGTGGGAGGGTTTGGGACTGAGCCAGGGACGGAGCTCTGTGTGACCGCCTGCATTCGAGACTGGGCTGCTGGCTGGCTCCTCTTTCTAATGGGTGGTGCTGGGGACTGGACTGGGCCCCACCAAAATTCAGAGGTTGAGGCCCTAACCCCCGGCGTGGCTATATTTGGAGATGGGGCCTTTAGGAGGTAATTAGGGTTAGATGAGGCCATGTTGGAGCAATCTAATCCGGTAGGACTGGTGGCTCTTATAAGGAGAGGGAGAGGGGCACCGGGGGGTCTCAGTCGGTTAAGCATTCAACTTCGGCTCGGGTCATGATCTTAAGGTGTGTGGGTTCGAGCCCCACGTCAGGCTCTGTGCTGACAGTGAGGAACCTCTCTCTCTACCCCTCCCCCGCTGAAAATAAATACACTTAAAAAAAAAAAAAGAGAGGGAGAAAGAGATACCTCTCACTAACATGTGAGGACACAGAGAGAAGGTATTATCTGCAAGCCAGGAAGAGGGCTCTCCCTGCAAACTGCGGCAGGGCTTGATCTGGGACTTTCCAGCCTCCAGAACTATGAGCAAATTAATTTCTGTTGGCTAAGCACCACCGCCCCCCCCCCCTCCGCCCCAGCCTATGACATTTTGTTACGGAAGCCCAAGCAGATTAAGAAGTGGCATAAAAGATCGCTCTGAGCGTGAGCTTGGGCAGCAGCCCGCCTGGGTTAGGATCCTGATCCCTCAGTGGCTATGTGTTCTTGGGTAAGCTACTTAGCCTCTCTGAACCTTGGCTCTATCTGTAGAATGAAGGTAATAACACTGAAGATTCACGATGGGCATCCAAGACTGTCTGCCCAGCAACTCTGTTCTGCCTCCTGGAGATGGAGTCCATCATTCTTGGGGTAAATTCATTCCTGACTTGTTGACGATGGGCATGGGTCTCCAGGCTCATTAAGATTTCCCAGGGGGCGCCTGGGTGGCTCAGTTGGTTAGGCGACCGACTTCGGCTCAGGTCACGATCTCACGGTTTTTGAGTTCCAGCCCCGCGTCGGGCTCTGTGCTGACAGTTCAGAGCCTGGAGCCTGCTACAGATTCTGTTCTCCCCCTCTCTCTACCCCTCCCCTGCTCATGCTCTGTGTCTCTCTGTCTCTCAATAATAATAAATAAACGTTAAAAAAATTTTTTTTAAGATTTTTAAAAAATGGGAATGCAAGCTGGTGCAGCCACTCTGGAAAACAGTATGGAGGTTCCTCAAAAAACTGAAAACAGAACTACCCTACGACCCAGCAATTGCACTACTAGGCATTTATCCACGGGATACAGGTGTGCTGTTTCGAAGGGACACATGCACCCCCATGTTGAGAGCAGCACTAGCAACAATAGCCAAAGGATGGAAAGAGCCCAGATGTCCATCGATGGATGAATGGATAGAGAAGATGTGGTATATATATGCAATGGAGTATTACTCGGCAGTCAAAAAGAATGAAATCTTGCCATTTGCAACTACGTGGATGGAACTGGAGGGTACTAAGTGAAATTAGTCAGAGAAAGACAAAAATCATATGACTTCACTCTTATGAGGACTTTAAGAGACAAAACAGATGAACGTAAGGGAAGGGAAACAAAAATAATATAACAACAGGGAGGGGGACAAAACAAAAGAGACTCATAAATATGGAGAACAAACAGAGGGTTGCTGGAGGGGGTGTGGGAGGCGGGATGGGCTAAAGGGGTCGGGGCACTAAGGAATCCACTCCTGAAATCATTGTTGCACGATATGCTAACTAATTTGGATGTCAATTTTTAAAAATAAAAAATTGAATTAAAAAAAAAAGATTTCCCAGGATTTTTCTGGTTAAAAACAACCATCCGTCTTTGGTGAGAGTGCTGCGAAGGCTGAGGTACATGTTGGTTGCAGGCACCCGTCTTGGCCGTAACGCAGAAGAGTGCCCTTTGGGGTGATGAAGAGGGAGACAGCAGACCTGGGATGCTGCTCTAAATAACATCCAGGGAGATGGGGCACAGTGACACCTTCCAGCCCATGCATCCCATTGGGCCTGAAGCTAATTACACGACTGAAACTTCAGTTCCATGATCCAGTCGTTCCTTTTTAGCTCAAGCTGGTTTGAACTGGGTGTCTCTGAGGATTCGGTAAGAAAATACAGGGAAAGTATGGACATGGAACCCCGGACAGAGTCGGCCAGGTTTCCTTTCCCAGGATACTCGGCAATGTGGCTAGACTCCAGGCTGACCCAGGTCCCAGCTCCCCCTCTCCCTGCCCTTCCCTCTCTCCATTACCCCAAGGACACTCTCTGATCGTGGCGCCATGACCACCTGCAACCAGGATGCACTTCAGCCTGCCCTGCCCCCAACCCCAGTGTTAGACAACATTTAGGTTAATTCTGAAGTCCTGGCTGCCCGTAATCCTGTATCCCACCTGATGTTTGGTTGTGGATGTGGTTAACCTTAAAAAAATAGAACCCTTGGTTATTTTACCAGCAAAAATGGTTTTGTTCAAGAATAGCAGAGTTTTACCAACCAGGACAAGCAAGCTATGACAAAACCACGGGCAAGTCCAGAGAACAAAGGAGACGAACTTTCTTGGGGGGGGGGGGTGTTGGGAGGGCTGTTATAAACAAAAATCCGTTGGAACAAACTGGGAGTTTGAAGTTTGGTGACTTTTCACTGGCTGCTTTGCGGCCGTCTCATTGGCTGGGCTGTCGCTGGGGCAGAAGGAAAGTCTTCCTCCTGCTTGGATAATAAAGCAGCATCCACCCCACAAGGTGCCTCCCTTCCCGTTGGATTCGCAATTGACAAGGAGGGAGGTGAGAGCCTCCTCCGCCAGCCTCTGGACTCCATTCCAAACCCGGTTTCCTTTGATCAATCGTCACATTTCCCCACATCATTAATATTCTTCTAATGTCTAACAATCCAAAATGAGAGTTTCCCTTCGTCTGTCTGACATATTGCCTGACGTTGACATATTGCCTCCCATTTTCTACTTTGTAAGTTATGCTGTAAAAGCATATTTGTACACAGAATTTTGACTGCATCCTAGGTTACTTTCCTGGGATGGGTTTCCAGAAGAAGAATGGCTAGGTGGAGGACATTTTTAGAGGTCTCAATAGCTGCTGAGACGCTCAGTTATGAAGCAGCATCCGTACCCTTTTTTAACACGCCGTTGCACTCTCTGCCAATCGTCAATGTTCAAGATCTCCTATTAATTTAGTGCTGTGGGCTAGGTGCTAGCGTAAGCATTCTACGTGTTCTTATTTCTAACAACTCTATTGCCTAAGAGTATTGCCAGTTTTAGAGATGAGGCAATGGGGGTTCAAAGAAGGCTTGCAACTTTTCAAAGGCGACACGGCTAGAAAAGATAGAGACGCGGTGCGTTCTAGGTTTGTCTGACCCTAAATCCAATGCGGTTCTTCCACCATGAAATCCTCTTGGGAGGGAGGGGTCACTTCCTGTTGCGAGTCCCACCTGAAAATAATTCCCGCTGCTGGTGCCTGGATACTACTTGTGTGACAACATAAAACCTCCCACTGGAACCACATCCTAAATTATTTTAGGTCCTCTATCGTGCAGACCGCACCTTAAGAACATCAAGGTTGTTGTATTGGCTCCCTTCTGCCGCAAAAGTCTTTTCTTTTGTACGGCTTCTCAGAGCTCCTTTCAATCTGCTAAATCGAATGCTGCCTGATTCGAATTGATTTTTGCCCAAACCCTTAAAATGTTAAATATGCCTCAGTTTATCTTTCAACAGCTGTCAGGTGACTTCGGCAAGAAGGTGGGCAGGGCCGGGATGCATTCTAAGTCCCCGTGCCCCGAGCCCACCAAACCCTGCCCAGGGTGCCTGCCGGTGGACGCAGGGCCCCGGCGAAGTTCCAGGGCTGGGGTTCCCCTTCTTCCTCCACACCGATGTCCCGTGTGACGTTACAGACTTGTGAATCTAGGTATAAAGGGACTCTTTTCGTTCCACTTCAAAGAGCTGATGTGTGCTCCAGCCCTCTCTTCTGGGCACTCTTTCTTGAGGGACGGGAGGTGGTATCTTTCCCAGCCCCCTCCCCAAGTCCGTGCGGGGGCTGTTCCCAGAAGTTATGCCCGAGTTTTCTCTCCAGCATGCAAAACCCTACAAAACAGCCTTGGGAGTCTGTGGCTCCGCCCCTCTGTCTGGGATGGTGCCCCGGGGTCTCCAGGGGACAAGGGAGGGGACTCCCTACAACGCTGCTATGTTTATTTTAGAGGGCCAGCTGTTGGTGCCAAGTGGCCCCCTGATGCTGTGCCCTCTTCTGGGGTGAAGACCACATGGGGGGCCCTTTAGTCTTCAGGACCTCCCTCCCGGTGCCCCTTCCTTTCTGAGTTCTTTTATCTTTTCTCCTCCTTTTTCGCCCAGGCACCCCACCTCCTCCCTTCTCCGAATCAGCTGAGGGCCGATTGATGGGCAGAGGGCCCACCTCTTGCTCTGGGCACTGACAGTTTGGAGGAAACGGAAAAGGGGGAGCAGGGTAAGAAGACGGTGATGGGGAGCACCCTCCCTATCTTGCTTCTTTGCTGAAGTGTCTGGAGACTCTCAGCCAGTGGAGGAGAATGTCCGCGGGGGACTGTGGGTCCCTTGGGGCCGGTGCTGAGCCGGCATCTGGAGCAGCCTGACTGTGGGCCGGTAGTCTCCCAGCCTCCATTTCCATATGTGTAAACTAGGTGCAATCGGGGCGCCTGGGGGGCCCAGTCGGTTGAGCGACCGACTTCGGCTCAGGTCATGATCTCGCAGTTTGTGAGTTCGAGCCCCGCGTCGGGCTCTGTGCTGACACATCGGAGCCTGGAGGCCGCTTCGGATTCTGAGTCTCCCTCTCTCGCCGCCCCTCCCTGCCTTGTGCTCTGTCTCTGTCTCTCAGAAATAAATAAACATTAACAGAAATTAAAATGGTGCAATAACAATAATTATGTAATAATGTATATAATGGACTCATTGTATAATAAATACGTATATGTGATGGTAGGGACGTGGCGTTGCCCGGTTGTGGGGGCTGGTTACACCGTCTCTGTGAAGCTGGCCCTTCTCTAGCCGGTGACACAGCCCCAGGTCAGCAGTGGAGAAGGGAAGGTGGATGCGAGGTGGGGAAGGCAGGGAGAACAAGGAGGTGCCGAGCCCAGAGGATGCACCGGAGTCAATGTGCATGATGGGGGCGTCCTGGCTCCGACGCCCTTCGTCACGAAGCCAAACAGCCCCAGGCCAGGAGTGGCCGAGGCTGAAGGAGGCCCTGCCGCCAGGCCAGCCGGGGAAGCCCGCAGATGAGCCAGGCCGTGTGTGGGCTGCCTGCTCCCGGTGCTCACCTCCAAGCCCCCGAAGGTGAGGGAACACGGCTGCCACTTCCCTTCTCCCTCAAAATCTCAGGCTAAACATCTCTGGTGGCCCCAGCCAACCTGGAACTGTGGCGGGAAGGGGGTCCTGGGGAAGGCGCCCCGTCACGCACAGATGTCCACTGTCCTCGGTGACGCGGACCACCAGACACGGACGCTTTGCCCTGGTGGACAAGAGTGACCAGGGGCGGGCCGTTCTGCCCCAGGGCGGAGCCCTGTGCTCCAATCTGAGTGGCCCCTTTCCTAGAGATGGATTTCTTGTAGAGACATCATGAGCCGACTCCGACCCTACAACCAGACGGGGACCACCCTGTGGTGGCCCCCACGGATCTCCCCCAACTCGCAATCTTGGGCAGCTGGGAACGGGGACCTGGTGCCCAGCCTCCTCTCCAAGAGCCTCAAGATCCACCCCGGCCCCCCGGAGCTAGGCGCCTGCCTGCTCCACATCTGCATAACTCAGTGGGACCACAGACGGTGCTCTTCGGGTAAACACAGATGGAGAACTGCCTTCCGCCTTCTCCGGCAGTATGTTACCCATAGTGCTCCAGTTGGGGAAGGGATCGCTATGTGAGGGTAGACCGAAAGCCCAGGAGGAAAGATGCTAGCATATGACCAGGAGTTCTCTCTGAAAGATGGGATAACGGGGGCGCCTGGGTGGCGCAGTCGGTTAAGCGTCCGACTTCAGCCAGGTCACGATCTCGCGGTCTGTGAGTTCGAGCCCCGCGTCGGGCTCTGGGCTGATGGCTCGGAGCCTGGAGCCTGTTTCTGATTCTGTGTCTCCCTCTCTCTCTGCCCCTCCCCCGTTCATGCTCTGTCTTTCTCTGTCCCAAAAATAAATAAACGTTGAAAAATAAATTTAAAAAAAAAATTGTATATGAAAGATGGGATAACGGATGAATTTTCTGTTCTCCTATTTTTTCTATACCATTGTTTTTCAATGAACATAGATGACTTTTAAAATCGAAAAGCATATTTATAATGCAGTCAGGCTTCCCCTCACCCCCCTAGTCCACTGGGAGCAGACCAAGGTACTTGATACTCGGAGCCCCGGCCAGGGAGAGCGCGGGGCAGGGCTGGGGCACACGCTGTGATGCCTGCCCGGCACTGTGGAAACACGTAGTAACCAAGCAACGAGGCCACGTCTTGGCCTTGCAGACATTGGGGGCATATCTGGGGCATGAAACTACCAGAAGGTTTAGCCATCCATCTCTGGCCTGACAGTTTGCCGATTGTCAGCAGAGATCTCGAGGTAGGGAGCTGGGCCCAGCATCCTAATGCAGGTGAGGTTAGCAGAGGTGAGGGAGAGCGGCTTGCCGTCTTCAAGTAGCAAAGATCCAAGGTGCCGGGTATACAGCCACCGCCAGAGCCGTTCGTAGGGTGACAGAGTTCCAGCCCAGCGCAGAGCGTTTCAGAGGAGTGAAGGCTGGTGAGAAAGCCTTACAGAGAGACGGCTTAACCGAGGAGCAGGGTAACCAGCCAAGGGAGACAAGGGTCGGATCCAGCTTCTCCAAGGTCTTTCAGTCCCAAATGGCTTTATCAGAGAGCAGCGCTCAACCCTCTCGCTGTATAGATGCCGACCGGACAGGTGGATGTGCGTCGGGACCTCCTGCCACCAAGCCTCTGGGCCTGACTCCCCTTCTTGGGTTTTAATTTTTTTTAATGTTTATTTATTTTTGAGACACACACACACACACACACACACACACACAGAATGAGCTGGGGAGGGGCAGAGATTGGGAGACACAGAATCCGAAGCAGGTTCCAGGCTCTGAGCTGTCAGCACAGAGCCCGATGTGGGGCTCGAACTCACAAACCCACGAGATCATGAGCTGAGCCAAAGTCAGACACTTAACCAACGGAGCCTCCCAGGAGCCCCCTGACTCCCCCTCTTCTTTGCCAGTCACATTCCTGGTAGGCTACAAGGACCCATTTCTTTTCTAATGTTTATTTATTTTGAGAGAGAGACAGCTAGAGAGAGCATGACGAGTGGGGAGGGGTCAGAGAGAGAGAGAAAGAGGGAGAGAGAGAAAAACCCCAAGCAGGCTCTGCGCTCTCATAAGAGGTTTCATAAGGTCGAGCCCCACGTCAGGCTCCGCACTGGAATTCTGTGTCTCCCTCTCTCTCTTTCCCACCCCCACTCACACTGGCTCTCTCTCAAAATAAACTTTAAATAGGGGCGCCTGGGTGGCTCATTCGGTTGAGCGTCCGACTTCGCTCAGGTCACGATCTCACGGTCCGTGAGTTTGAGCCCCGCATCAGGCTCTGTGCCGACAGCTCAGAGCCTGGAGCCTGCTTCAGATTCTGTGTCTCCCTCTCTCTCTGGCCCTCCCCCCATTCATGCTCTGTCTCTCTCTGTCTCAAAAATAAATAAATGTTAAAAAAAAATTTTTTTTTAAATAAACTTTAAATAAATAAATAAACAAACCTCTCCCATACACCTGTTCCGACACCCAGCTGTCCCTTGCTGGTACCCAGCTCTCCCAGCGTCTCCATGCACCTCCCCTAACTTGCCTGAGGTTTACTGTTTTGGTCTCCCCCTCCCTGCGACCTTGAGGGGCCTTCCGTCTTCTCTTACTCTCACCCTCGGGCCCCTGCCACTGTTCCTGGCCCTGTAAGCCCCCTGCAAACCCTGGTTGGAGTTGAAATTGCCAGTCAATGTCTGAAATTAATCCACGTCAAGATTTGCTTGGCAGTTTTCTGTAAATTGATCCACGATACCCAGGCACGTGGAGGAAATGGGAAGCAGCCTCTCCCACCTCCTCAGAAAGCCTCCCAGACTCAGACTCTTGGGATTTCCTTCACGCGTGTACCTAGGGGAGCAAATTGCTGTGCTGGAATAAATACGCAGCGCCTTGTGAACATCAGTGCTGTAAGCACAATAAATCACTGGAAACAAGAGGCCCCTCCCGCGGTGAAGGATGGGCACTGCGTTCCGAACCCTTGCGGCCAGGCGGGGACATCCCTGAGCCACCGTCAGAGCCGAGGGAGGCAGTCAAAGCCAGGACATCTTTGACTGATGCGCCGCATTCATGAGATCGGGCTGTGTCAGATGCAGACTGGACAGACGTGGGGACCCTGCGCGTCGGAGGGTCACGTGGTCACATGGCCGGTGACGTCAGAGCCAGGACAGGCGGCAAGGGGCACCCCCTGAGATCAAAACTGAAGCAACAGCACGCATCCCACCCGCACGGGCCCCGAACCCGTGGCTTCGCTGGCCTCTGGGGGCTCTCTCTCTAGAAGCCGTGGTAGGGACTCGATGAAGTTTGCTGAATTATGAATTCTAAGCTCCGAACGCGGGCCGCAGGTCGGTATCGAACGTGCAGTCATAACGGCACGGTCTGACCTCACCCCAGGAAAACAAATCTATCCCCAGGTGTCCTCGATGAAGTCATTCAACGTTCAGGGGGTGGACCGACCCTTCGTCTCATCACCGACCAAACTTTCTGGATTTGATCATCAAAATTTTTGATCCCAGGGTTCTCGACCGAAGCACCTGGGAAGTCTGTTACAAAGACGCATGTGGGGGGCGCCTGGGTGGCACAGTCGGTTAAGCGTCCAACTTCAGCCAGGTCACGATCTCACGGTCCGTGAGTTCGAGCCCCGCGTCGGGCTCTGGGCTGATGGCTTGGAGCCTGGAGCCTGTTTCCGATTCTGTGTCTCCTTCTCTCTCTGCCCCTCCCCCATTCATGCTCTGTCTCTCTCTGTCCCAAAAATAAAATAAAAAACGTTGAAAAAAAAATTAAAAAAAAAAAAAAACAAAGACGCATGTGGGCCCCCCCCCCAAGACTTGGTGCTGTTAAAGCTCCCAAGTGTCTTAAGAGTGTTCCAGAGGCTAAGGACCACTGGACCACAGAGGGACAGAGTGCCTCCCACATCCTGTGCGGTTGTCATCAGTCACTGGTCAGAATCTCAGCTTTCTCGTCTCTACAACAGATGTAATAAAATCCTGTGTCCCCTCCGACCACACGGGTCTGCCCGAGACACAGGAACCCACACTGCAGACCTTATAAAGCAGGTGCCAGCCACAAATATTTAATTTGTGTAACAAGCGTGACTTTGCTCCATGACACCCAGATTCGAGAAACATCTCCCTGGATAATTTTTCTAAATTATCTACTTCGTCATGTTGAGCGACTGTCATTAGCACATGAGGGTTTGGGTCTAAGAGAAAGCAGACAGAAGCCAGGCTTCTTCAGCTCTGATTTCTGACTCCAGAAAGAGCCCTGGGTTGGAAGTCCCATGAGCTGGGTTCAAGTTCAGCTCCTGCTAAGGGTGTCATTGAATACTTCCCGGCCGCCTAGCGTTCTTTAGGGTCTTCTAGCTCTGAAATTCGAGGGCTATCGTTTCAAGAGTAAGATCTTACAGGGTCAAGGAAGTCACAGATTTATTTCCAGAATCTCTCATCTTGGCCCCCATCTCTCCACTGATCCTTTATTCGAACTCGGAGTAGAGGTGGGGACCCGAGGCAGATGTCAGATCCCCCAAAGACTCAGACACCCCGGGAGGCCTTCCTGGGCTCCATCCAGCCCCACAGAGCCCCAGCCACACTCCCTCTCCTGCCACAAGCCGGAATGAAAAGCCTACTAGGCTTTAAGGGACAGCCTAAGAAATAGCAACCCACTTTTCAATCCAAATTGTGAATTGCTTTGGGAACAGTCTGCTAGCTAAGCAAACCTTTCCCATTTTTTCACCTGTCCAAGCACATTCTTCTGAGTCCTTGAGAGAGAACAATGGCAATTCAGCTCTCCCCTCACTTGGGCCACAGGAATTCACGGTGGCTTCTACGCAGGGGTCTGCCCAAGACCACTGGGAGGCCTGTCGCAGAGAAGTCCCCAAGCCTCCCTGGCTGACCCCAATCACCAACACAGCAGGGTGCAGCTGTGCAGATCAGAGAGCACTGGGACTCAAGAGCTGCCCCGGGCCTGAACCTGTGGTCAGCCCGTCACGGCCGGGCACCTGTCACCAAGACTACTTGAGTGTATTTGCGGGGAGTCACCTAGGACCCCCCCCCCCAACTCAGGACCCCTCAGCCCTGTTAGAGCCCACTTGCCCTCTCTCTGCCTCTGGTGGGACCGCCAAACCTTGCTCAGCCCCAAAGCCCACAAAACTCCACCTGCAGGCAGCTGGCTCTCTATTCAGTCCCCGCCTTGGGACCCATTTACTCCAACCAAACTAGCCTTGGGTAAGTGCCTACTTACTGGGTGCCGGCCTCCAAGCCAGGTATAGAAGGTGGGCCCCAAATCAGGCAACCCTGAATGAGCCCACCAGATGCCCACCAAAATGCATTCAGACCATTCTTTTTTTCTTTTTAAGTTTATTTATTTATTTTGAGAGAGAGAGAGAGCACAATCAGGGGAGAAACAGAGAGGGAGAGAGAGGGAATCCCAAGCAGGCTCTCCACTGTCAGCACAGAGCCCAACGTGGGGCTCAAACTCACAAACCAGGAGATCATGACCTGAGCCGACATCAAGACCCAGACATTTAACCGACTGAGCCACCCAGGCGCCCTGCATTCAGAACACCGCTAAGCAAACAAGCTACCGCTGTTGCAAGAATAGCCGCATCTCCAGAAGGATCTAGAGATGAGTCTCAGCTGCCGCCACTGAGCACGGGCGGGTGTCCCTGCACAGAAGTGGATCCCTTTCCCAGGAAGTCAGAGCCCTCCCCTGGCGCCTGTCTTCATGCTGCCCGTCAGCGCGTCTACGGGCATCTCCCTCACCTCGCCCACCTAGAGCTCTGGGTGCCCGAAGCTTCTGTGCAGCGAAGCCACGAGGCGCGGTAGCGAGAGGTCACATGGACCGCGGCTCCTGACAGGGCTGCGCAGTCCAGGCGCCGTGGAACTTTCCAACATCACGTGCCCAGGCCCCACCCACCCCTCGAAGGCAGACTCGAGGAGAAAGTTCCGGCCCCAGCATGGTGCGACTTTGCGCAGATCAGTTAACCTCGCGGAGCCTCAGTTTTCCCACCTGTGCAGGGGGGACAGGAATAGGCCCGTCCTGCTACAAGACGAAAGAAGCTGCTTCACAACTTTCTCAGGACAGGGCACATGGAGAATATGAAATATCTGCACGGTGCACTGAGTGAAGGAACACACGGCTTGTGAGGGTTGTCCTACCCCGGAGTCCCACCCAAGCACCCCAGAGCTAGGGGGGGTCCCCAGCTCAGCCCCTGTCCCCCAGGATGCTGAGGGGAGCAGTGGAAGGCCTGACTCTCAGAGAGCACCAGGCAGGGATCTGGCATATGTTAAGGCCCCCACCCAGGGCCAGGGTCCTCCCCACCCCATTAGTAGGCAAATCCCATTCTGGGAGAACTGAATGGGTCCCTTCTGCTCCAAGGGCATTCCTCACAAGCGTCCCTTTGTAGCCAGCCGACATCCCAACCAGGCCAGACGGGGTCCTCAGCTGTTTACCCCTCCGTGCAATTTTGCCCTCACCTCCTGGCTCCCACCTTCAAGGCTGCAGTCAGGGCCGAGCTGGGGTTTCCTGGGAGGTTGCGTTTTCCTCTGGAAAAGCGGCTGGCCATGGGCAGGGCTGGGGCTGCCTGCCACAGAGGTGCCAGGGGCTGGCTATAACCCAAACAAACATACTCTGGGCAGGGGAGAAGCACAAACAGTCAAGGCCAGGCAGGAGGGGAGACCAAGTTCTGGCAAGTGGGGCCAGGCACTGTTCCTGCAGCCCAATGTGCCCCACACCCAAGGATGCAGAGCTCCCCCACCTTGAGGGAGAGCAGCCTAAAGAAGCCTCCAGCAAGGCAGACATTTCTCTAAATGGGAGGTGGCGGGGGGGAGAGGGGGGACAAAACCCCTCCTTACCACAGGAGAGAGCCCTGGCTACACCCAAGGGCAAGCTGCCAGAACCTCTCCAGAGAGGACCACGCTCCAGGTGGGGTGGGCTCAGCCCCACGCAGCAGGAACAGGTGAGGGGCACAGAAGCCACGGGGGGAAGCCACCTCCCCCACCCCGGCCTCTAGAACAGGCTGGATCTGGCCCTACCCTGGGCCCTGCTCACCAAATCAGCCCTGACCACTCTTGGATTGGAGAACACGGGGTCACTGTTGTCGCGATCACAGGGTCTGGAGTTTCAGTAACCAGGCCATGTGGGTGCCAAGACTCCACGTGGGTGCCAGGCCTCGAGGCCTGAAGTCTGAAGACCCTCAGAGCCGTCTGAGCTGCCTGGGATGGGGTCTGGGAACCACCAACTTTTCAGGGCTGCTACAGGGATTAATGAATCTAAAGCATGAACTGGCCCTCAATCAGGAAGGAAGGATAGGATCATGATCACTATTCACTTATTAGGTTGAGAGCCACGGGGAGAGGGACAGGCAGTGGGCAAGTGAATCCAGGATTAAGACCTCCAGGCCACCCAAGCCCAGGGTGTCCTCGCTTCCTGGGAGCAATGAGCCCTCCTAAGTGAAACGTTGATTCAGGTCCTGCCCAAAGTCCCCCCACCCCCGCACAAACCACCCAAATCCCTCACTCTTGACACAGCCTTGTAGGTTAATGGGTCTGGGGTGGGTACGTCCCCCACACTCCACTACCCTAGCACCTCCACGCCCAGGGGTAGGGCCCCTGGGGTCCACAACCAGACCCCAAGAGGGTTGCTCCCAGCAGGATTCCTGGGGCCACCCAGACCTGTGGAGCAGGACCCAGGACTGTTGATCAAGTCTCAAGCCATCCCAGTGCCCTCCAGAACTTGAGAATTCCCAGAGGAGGGGGTCGGGGCAGAGGGGAAGGCAGACAGGACCAAGAACCCAACACTCCTCCCCACCCAGTACCTTGCTCCCATCTTCTAAATGAGGAAACTGGACCAAGGCCAAGGAGCTGGTAACTAGCCTCAAAGGACTCAGAAGCAAGCTTGCCCCACCCCCTCCCTGCAGCACCTGGCTCCTCCCTGGAGGTCAAGGGATAGCAACCCTCTTGGCTCCCCCCCATCCCTCCCTCCCGTCGAGGAAGAGAGCAGTAAGCCCAGGTCTGGACCCCAGGCACTGGCCTTGCCCTTGGCCACCCACACACCCAGGGCCTGCGAGACCTCGCTATAACAGGACTGTCACTATCTCAGTGACCCACGACAAGATTAGCCAGTCACAGCCAGGACCGCACCAGGTCCCACAACTCCCTTCCTCCAACCCCCCGGGACAGACATTACTACCCCGGCTGCACGGTGACAAAAACTGAGCCAGAGCACCACCACCCCCCCCCCCACCACCACCACACACACACACTCCCCAGCGGGTCGCTCCACCCCGACCCTCCACCCCTCCGCCCCTGCACAATCCCTGCAGGACCTCAAGCGGCAAATCCCTCCCATCACGTCTGGTTCTAGGAGGTCGTGGCGAGTCCCGGGAAGCGGCCCCTTCCCACAGTGTCAGAGCGCCCCCTGTCCCCTGCCCGGGGTAGGCACAGGCGGCCCTCGCTTGTCAAGTCGGCCACAGGGCTCCTTCTGTCACTGTCCCGGGCGGTGGGTGATTCTCCAGCTGCTCGGGAGCCCCACCTCTGCACAGTGAACAAAAGGGGTCCAGAGGGGTGCAGCGAACGGCGTCTGGGCTCTGACAGGGTGAAAGCGATTCGCAGGCCCCCACAAGCCAGAAAGCCGAGCCCTCGAGCCACGTGTAGGGCACCGTGGACCACAGCGTCCGTCTCTGCGGGCAGCGGCCGTGGGAGCTTTGTTTCTACACTTTCGAACTTCCTACAAGAAACATATTTAAAAATAATAAAACAACTTTTACAAAAGTACACACTGCGGTCCACGCGCGGTCGCGAGGCCTGGGCAGGTCGCCGCCGCCCTTGAACCTCCTGCGCCGTCCCGTCCTGCAGCGCAGCGACTCAGAGGTCGCCGGAGCAGGCCCCGCCCAGGCCTCCCGAGCCCCGCCCCTCCCGGCCGGCCCCCAGCGCACGCGCCCCCGCCGCTCTGGTGGGGAGGGGGACCGGGAGCAAAGCTTTGCGGACAGCGCCCCCTGCCGTCTGGAGGCGCTCTGGGCCCTGGGCCTGCGAGCGGCTCTGGCCAAACCCCTCTCCTGGTTTTGAGGGGTGCCGGATCTTGGGGACCAGAGGCAACTCGTCACAGCCCGATTCTCTACCCAAGCCCGAAGCCCCTTCTCCGCAGGAATGGGACTTCCCATTGTGATAGGGAAACATAGGATTCGGTAGGCAGAGAGGGGAAAGACAGGACCTGAGGTCCCTGGGTCGAGAAAAACACACATTTTGGAACAATGCTTGGGAGCATCTGACCACAGCCAACTCCCTTACCGTGCAAGGTTCCTCTTAAGAATGTGGTACCTGGGTGGCTCCGTCGGTTAAGCGTCCAACTTGGGCTCAGGTCATGATCGTACGGTTTGTGAGTCAGAGCCCCACAACGGGCTCTGTGCTGACAGCCCGGACCCTGGGAGCCTGCTTTGGATTCTGTGTCTCCCTCTCTCTCTCTCTGCCCCTCCCCGACTTGTGCTCTGTCTCTCAGAAATAAATACATGTAAAAAAAGAAAATTAAAAAAAAAAAAGGACGTAACACCACCGACTCCCCCTCAGGATTCCCTCAGGAATTTGATAAAACACCTAACTAAAAAGACGTAGTAAACCATAACACATAGGACCCACAAGGAATGATATGGCCATAGACCACCCCTCCTGCCATGGAAAGGAGCCACTCAGGAATGGACCCCTAGGTTATCAAGTGAGTGAGGCTAGGACCTTGCCTATAGTCCGGGGGCCGTCACCTTCGAATGCGCCCTCTCCGTAAAGAGAACTTTCCTACCGTTCTCCCTTTCCGATCTGATACTCTGATTAACTTTTGCCTGCTGCTCGTCTTATGTCCACGTCTTCATTCTTCAAAGCGGTGAGACAACGAATCCCGGGTATTGAGGCAAAAAAGTCCCGCAACACCATGTCCAAGGAGCTGATTTAGAGGAATAACTAAGTCACAAGAGAGTCTAAAAATCCCGGACGGAATGAGAGCCTCACAAACTTCAGTGGCCGTTTTCTGGCCGTCCCTATTTGAAACCTTCTGCGGGGGTGGGGTGGGTCTCAGCCCCTGGCTCCTCTGCGGGCTCACAAGGTGGGCTGAGAGCCCAGTGGTTGGGGGCTCAGGCTCACCCAAGTCACTCCTGGGCCTCCCTCTAGAGGCCAACTCGGCCAGAGCCACGCTTTAAGAAATACTGGCTTGGGGCTCCTGGGTGGCTCGGTTGGTTAAGCACCCAACTCTCGATTTCGGCTCAGGTCATGATCTCACGTTTCGTGAGTTCAAGCCCCACGTTGGGCTCTGCGGTGACAGTGCAGAGCCTGCTTGGGATCCTCTCTCTCCCTCTCTCTCTCTCTCTCTCTCTCTCTCTGCCCCTTTCCCACTAGCGCTCTCTCTCTCTCTCAAAAAATAAACTTAAAAAATTCTGGCTTCATTCGACCCCTCACTGCATAAAGGACAGACAGGCAGTGACTTCCCAAAGGCCACAGAGGGAAGAGCAAAGCAGACAGCGCATCCACAACCCCCTCCCACATCCCACAGTTTGGGAAACCAGGAAACCATCGCCAGTCTCCCGTCCCAGGCCTGCCACACTGGCTGTGTGCCCTGGGCAGTCCTCTCTCCTCCCCTGGGTCTGTGTTCTAAGAGATCGGGAGTAGACCCTCCATGGCTCTACAGCTCCTGGGGCAGAAGCAGACCCTCAGCCAGGTTCCCGCAACCAGGTCACCCTGGCCAAGTCCTGCAGCTCTGTATGCTATTTGCATATTTCTTTTCCAGTCACTCCCAGGAGGGATTGACTTCCAGATCATTAATAATAATGGGGTTTGGCACTCAGGAGCCACTAAGTGAAAGCGCTTGGTGATAAAAGGGAAGGTAGGGGAGACTGGGGGCTGGTTAATTTTACTAGTTAGCATCTTTCACTTTCCATCTACCCCACTGGCCTGAGAGAAGGCCACCAAGGTCAGAAGTCACCCAGGCCCTCCGGGGGCCCATTCCCGCAGCCGCCAGAGCCATACATAGTCCCGCAGAACAGGCTGCTTTGAGTCCAGTTCTGCCCTCCCCCACTTATCTTTGGCCACCATCTGCTCTGCACTTGACATTGTGATGCAAATTAACAAGCCACATTAGCTCAGATATTTCATTAACGATTTGCGGACTGGACCGGTGGTGCGTAGGGGGAAAAGATCTCATTTGCAAGTTAATCAAAATGAAGGCTGAGCGCTAATAAAATTCCTCGGAGCCATTATACATGCACGAAACAGTAAGGTCCTGAAATAGATTTGAAAGAGTTTTTCCTAAGTGGACTAAGCCGCTTTTTTGTATATATTACTCATTTGAATGTCTCCTGCCGGTACTTTTGAGAATCCATTTCGCAAGTTAGAAACAAATTGAAATGCTTTTACACACACTCGGGGCCATTCAACCACTCCTTAGACAGGTGGAGGCAGTCTGTCCCCCAACCCCCCAGTCCCTAGGGCACCTGGGACCACCCCCTCCCTCCCCACAGAAGCCTAGCCCAGCCCACCCAGGGCTCCAGGCCTCCACCAATTATTTTAAATACTACAAGGCAAGTTTCTTTGCCCTCGGACTTAGTTTTCTCATCTGTGAAAGGGGAATGATCGTACCAGGTGTAAAACACATTTGTGATAGCGCTTCACACATACTGTTTAATAAATGCTATCTCTGAACCACTGCCTCTCCTCTGGGGCTAGCCAAGTGGTACTAAGTATTTTTCAAATAAATGTACTGACTAAAAAGCCCATGAAGTCCTTCTCTTTCACCAATGACCCCGGTGCAATTCTGTGCCTGGCAGGGTACGTTGAGTGAATGACACCTGCATGCGTACTCAATACCCATCATACATCTACATCCAATACCCACTTTGCAAAGGCTGCACGTTAGAAACCCCCAGATGAGGGGAGGGGCAATTAACATACACACACCCAGACCCTATCCCCAGAGATTCCGATGCAATGGATTTGAGGTGGAGCCTGGATGTTGAAATTCATTTTTTAAGCACACCACGTGTGACTCTGTTATGCAGCCAGCATTGAAAAGCACAGGTCTAGGGTCACCTGGGTGGCGCAGTCGGTTAAGCGTCCGACTTCAGCCAGGTCACGATCTCGCGGTCCGTGGGTTTGAGCCCCGCGTCGGGCTCTGTGCTGACCGCTCAGAGCCTGCAGCCTGCTTCAGATTCTGTGTCTCCCTCTCTCTCTGCCCCTCCCCTGTTCATGCTCTGTCTCTCTCTGTCTCAAAAATAAATAAACGTTGAAAAAAAATTAAAAAAAAAAGAAAAGCACAGGTCTAAACCTACAAGTGGCCCCCACATGGTATATCCCTCGCTTGTAGGGAAAGGGCTGCGAACTTGAAATTCCTACTGCCTCAAATGCACTGTGATCTCAGTACTATCCTAGGGAAATCAGGTGTCTCATCCCAATCTCTATTTTCTTACATGCACGATGATAAATCTAGATCAGGTGCCCTCGGAAGTCAAAATCCAAAGAACAAATCATTGTTGGGGTTTCTTAGGGGTTGAGTTGTACCCCTCCCGCCAGATTAGTATGTGGAAGCCCTCACCCCCAGGACTTTGTAATGTGACTATTTGGAGATCAGGTCTTTAAAGTGGTAACTGAGTGAGCATGAGGTCATTAGGGTGGGCCCTGACCCAGAGTGACTGGTGTCTTTATAAGAAGACGATTTAGGACACACACAGAGGAGAGGGTTTAGGACACACACAGGAGTGAGAGAGGTGTGAGAGGGGCCCCAGAAGAAACCAACCCTGCAGACACCTTGACCTCAGACTTCAGGCCCCAGGATTGTAAAGTATACTTCTGCCATTGAAGACAGTCTGGGGTACTTTGTTACGACAGATGTGGCCAATGAGCACACGGTGTGTGACCACTGCAAGGGCAGAACACCTGGATTACCCTTCTTTGGGCGATTCCGGCTCAGGGCCTGTACCTGGGCATCCCGTACTCCCCGAGGCTTCTGCCTTAGGCCGGCTCCTCCCCTTCAGGGCACACAGCTCTATCAACTCTACCCCATCCGGCCAGCACCCTCATCTAGAGGTTTCCTGACTCTCAGGGAGACTCAGAGGAGTCCCAGAGGTACCCCTGTGATCACATGCCCTAGGCAACATCCGAACCTCGTAGGTTGGCAACTCACTTAGTGATGGAGTAGGTCAGGACTTCACCTGCCCTATTGCTTTTAATACTCAGACCTCTCCTGAAAGGTAGGGACTGTCCCACTTCCTCAGATGGGGACAGTGAGATTTGAAAGACAATAGCTCTTTCTAAAGCCTCTGCCTCCTTCCTGCCTCCCCACTGCCTGGGCTCCCCCTTACCAGGCTCCCCACTGCACAGATTATAAAATGAAGTAAGCGACTGGGTCGTCCTGCCTTGTTCCCCACACTCCACACACCCACGGCCCCAGATGCGACTAGCGAACCAGTATGCGTGCACTGGGCGAACCGGTCTGCACCGTTCCACCTGGCAGGGTTTCCTAACATGCTTGGCATCATGCCACTTCTCGGCTGCCCTCCCTTCCTCCACGGACGCCAGATAAAGCCCCAACCCCTTGCCGGGAATTGCATACTCTCCAACATTCCCACCTTCTTGCACCGGGGGTTCTAATTGCCCTGAGAGCACCCCGTGCTTTCCTACAGGGTCATTTCTCAAACTCGAAAAGCCTGGAAGCTTGTTGGTTTGTTAAATTCACCTAGCCTTCAGGGCTTCTCGGATGGGTGAGAACTGCTGAATACAGATCAAATGGATCTCTGGACAGGATCATCCACATCGGCACGGACTGGGAGCTCCCAGGTAGCACTCACACCGAGTTAGGATCCGCATGTTAGTAAGACCCCAGAGCCAGGTTTCTCAACCTTGACTGCACGCAGAATCCTCTCGGGGAGCTTTACACTTACTGATGCTTTGGCGCCATCCCAGAGATTCCGGCGGCCCTGGGGATTCTAGTGCAGCCACAAGGACATCTGGAGGCTGCAAGCAGGGGGCTCCGGGAGGCCGGGCGGGAAGGCTGGGAAACTGGGACCAGCACCAGAAATAGTCGGTCCTGTAGTCCAAACCAGGGATGAAGAACGGGCAGCCTCTGAACGTTTTAGGAGGAACCTCACACTCCAGTGCCATACAGACAGACCTGTCTAGTCCCTACAAGTATGTAAATCAGAAACCCCTACCCAGACCACTAAGCCCTGCCATTGTGGTAAGAGCAGACTCTCCCTTAACCGCTCACACATTCAGTCATGAACTCCCATGGCGCTATGGGAACCTGGGGGTGGCAGGGAGCCACGTGGCACTATTGCATTTAAAAGTTTAGGGACACCTGGGTGGCTCAGTCGGTTAAGCATCTGACTTTGGCTCAGGTCACGATCTCATGGTTCATGGGTTCAAGCCCCGCATCGGGCTCTGTGCTAACAGCTCAGAGCCTGGAGCCTGCTTCGGATTCTGTGTCTCCCTCTCTCTCTCTGCCCCTTCCCCACTCGTGCTCTCTCTGTCTCTCAAAAAAAACATAAATGTAATTTGGGTTTTTTTGTGTTTGTTTTTTTTTTTTTTTAATAAAAGTTCATCCCCAGGGCGCCTGGCTGGCTCAGTTGGTAGCACGTGTGACTCTCAATCTCAGGGTTGTAGGTTCGACCTCACATTGGGTTAGAGATTACTTAAAAATTATAAAACTGTAAAAAAAAAAAAAAAAAACCAACATGAAAATAAAAGTTCATTCCCTTTGACCCAGCAATCCGCCTCGAGAGACCTACTACAAAAACACCAACTGTAGAAACATAAAGCAATCGCAACGAGCTTTGTTTAAAGAGTGAAAAATTGTGAACCATCCGAATGTTCCCCAATATGAGATTATAATATATCCACGAGTCGTCACAGAATGAAATAAACTTATAATTACAGACATAGAAAGTATCCAAAATACTATATTCAAGGGGGGAAAAAAAAGAATAAAGGAAAAAAAAGTTCTGTAATACCATGCTTAATAAGGATCCTTTAATAAAAATAGTAAATACCAGCACATAAGCACAGGAAAAACAATCATTTTGAGAGAGGAAAAGGGAGTATAACAAAAGACTTTCTTTTAATAATTTCTGTTTCTAGATATCACCAAAGAAGCTGAAATGTTCTTAGAAAATCCACAAAATAAAGCAAGGGAAGAACATTCTCAAGGAGCTTAAAAGCACTGGGTAATCACGAACAGCACACTGATCACGCTACAGACACTTTAAATATAAGCTTTACTTTAAAGCTGAAGAAAAACTGAAAATAAATCTTTTTTTTTTTTTTTTACAAATCGTATCACTTAAAACATAATTTGGGAATGTTACACATGAATTCTTAGTTAAAAATGACATTCACAGGGTACATCTTGATGTGGCCAATATGAAGTTTCCTTAAATCCAGTATTTTATATAAGCTTAACCACCAAGGCTTCCTAAAACTTAATGATTATAATTTAACTTTTTAAGGTTAAGCAAGTCTTCCACGTAACACCCCATATAACTTTTTCAAATACAAAACATTTGTGTCAGTAAAGAAATTATAAAAACATATAAATTATACCGAAGGGCTTGATTAAAAGGCTCTCTATATACAAGTAGATGTGTTTCATCTTAGAAAGCACACACACAGAGAAACTGAATCGAATATAGATGCCATTACATTCTCTTAGTCATGTTACATAGCAAACTGCGTGTTTATAAATGTCATTCTATTATGCATGAACTGGAAAAAAACAAAGTGTATTTAAAAAAAAAGTCCTCGGACGCTGAGGAGTGGACTGTGCCCACGCGAAGCACAGGAAAGCTATGGGACTTACAGGAACCGCCGTCTCTAGCTGGCTCCGGGCAGCACTGGAAACAGTCACCACCCTCAGAAAGACAGGATGGTCTTGTTAATGATTTCCACGGACTCCTGAATTTCATCCTCCTTGATCACAAGCGGGGGTGCAAACCTGATGATGTCACCGTGGGTTGGCTTGGCCAGAAGTCCATTATCTCGAAGTCGCAGACACACTTTCCAAGCATCACAATCTAAAGAAAAATGGCCCAACATGCATGCTGATCAAAGACAAATGTGTAACACTCCCCTGCAGGACGGATGGATGGTTAACACTTCGCCTGGCAGGATACAACACCCAGGGCCTACTAAAGAAAGACGGTTGGTCGTGCAAACTTGCTTTGCCCTTATCCTTAAAAATGAAGTTATTTTTCAGCAAGTGCATAACTAGGTTTGAACAGTATGATTAGACATACAGTTTTTGTTGGTTTTTCAAAAATGAAAAAGACCAAACAAAATTATGTGCTAAAGGCTGTTGTATTAATTATGAGGAACCAATGCAAAAAGAATTTGGGTAGGATGCAGAAGGAAACTGGCACAGAATGACCAATACCCCAATCCCAGTGAACATGGCACATTCCTAAACCGGATCTGCTTCCTGAGCTCGTGGAAGGAGACTCTCACCCTGTTATGGCACGACGCTCAACCCCGGCTGCACATCAGAATCATGGAAAAAGGCATTGCCAACGCCTGGGCACCACCCCAGACCCATCAAATCAGAATCTCCAGGGTGAGGCAAGTTTGAATTAACTCTTTAAAAAGTTCCTCAGGTGATTCTAAAGTGTTGCCAGGGCTGGAATCGCTGCTTTAAAAGGAAGGGTGAGGGGCGCCTGGGTGGCGCAGTCGGTTAAGCGTCCGACTTCAGCCAGGTCACGATCTCGCGGTCCGTGAGTTCGAGCCCCGCGTCGGGCTCTGGGCTGATGGCTCAGAGCCTGGAGCCTGTTTCCGATCCTGTGTCTCCCTCTCTCTCTGACCCTCCCCCGTTCATGCTCTGTCTCTCTCTGTCCCAAAAATAAATAAACGTTGAAAAAAAAAATTTTTTTTAAAAAAGGAAGGGTGGGCACAGGAAAATCCGGCAAGGAGCTTTTGAGGGCTATTACAAATGAAACAGCAGCACACACTCAGTTAAGTGATCACCGTCATCATCAAGGTTATTACTGCTGCTCCTGCTACCTTTACGGAAGCCCAAAGGAGTGTGGGGAAGGGGGTGGATAGCAAAGAGGAAACCCTCCAGGAAAGTGCTGGGTACAGACTAACAGAAAGTAACTGGAAATCTACAAGTATTGCCGACCTAACCTAAGGCAGAATAACAAATGACATAACAGAACAAAAATAGGCCAAAGTAGTTAAATCCTTCCTGTAGGAAAGGGCTCCATTTCCAAAGACCACTAATATAAATCAGGTGATACTCTAACAGACCTAGTCAACAATTTCAAACAGGGGAACCCAACAACCAGACAAAATATGTGTTTTCTTTCTTCCCATGAAAATGACATCATGAGTAAAACGTTTGTGTCCGTACCTTTGGTTTCTCGAATAACAATAGCATTTAATAATCCTTTTCCCCTGACAGCAGTTACAATATCAGACGGCAGCTTCATGAGCTCATTCCTCAAGATGATACCCATTTTTTCTGCATTTTCAGCAAGGTTTTCTTCTTCCAAAACCTGTGTTTAAAGAGGAATTACACAAATGCTAAGACTACCTTGTTTTATGTTGTTCTTTAGTAGAGAACATGGACTATAAGCAAAGGAAGAGCATGATCAGATAAAGACTAGAGTAACTTAACTTTCATTTCTGTTTTCCAAAGCCTATACTGGTTTAATATCTAATTAAACATTCACAAGCTCAGATAGAGCCTTGCTTCAGTCACGAATCCATCCATCTGATTTTATGGCAAAATAATAAGAATTAAAATTTGTTTAATGCAACTGACTGATATCTTTTCTTATTAGTTGAATAAGTCAATTGGCTAAGTTAACTTTAATTTTTAAACTACAATAGTTTCCTTTTGTTTTTTCCCTTAAATTCCATCCTTAGAGATCACATAATTTTACACCTGTAGTAGGCACCTAAGGAAGAAGCGTAAAAGTGTTCAAATCTACAATCAATCAATCAATCAATCAATGCCTTGCAGGCTAGGGCTGGTCACAGGGTGAGAGCTCTGTGAGCCACCCAGGGCCTATGGGCCCAAAGCCCCAGGTGACTGCAACTCAGACACCCCTAGAGTATCCTCATCTACTAGACCAAGGATAAATTACCGAGCGCCTTGCCCCTAAAGTCCTCCTCTGCACCCCATGTTCTAGAATACTCGGCCATCTTGTGTATGTCTCATTACACCAACAGGCCACTTCAACACGACCTCCACAAATGGATACCACACGGCTGGATCAGCCCTCACCTCCAGGGCCGCGATGGCCACGCGGCAGCCTAGTGGATTGCCACCGTAGGTTGACCCGTGCTCCCCCGGTTTAATGGTCAGCATCACCTCGTCGTCACACAACACCGCCGACACCTGAGAGAGAGAGAATTCGGTACCAACCAAATCATTCCTCAGACTAACCACTCCTATTCGCAGCAGAGCAGGAACACAAGTGTTTATGAAGCGCGTACGAAATTGGACAGAAAGCTTCCCCAAACAAGAGTTACACTTCTTTCCTCGTAACTACCGGCGACAAACTGGCAATACCCGAAACACAGTGTAAGCACGTCAGGGCACTTTGAGGGCACGGAACCAGACCATTTGGGAACCAAGAGGAAAGCGGTTTCTGCAACAATGTATTTTAGAATTCTTTCTACTTTCAAGGTAAAAGGCTTGGTTTCACTGCTTAAAAAACAATGTGCTGCACTATGTTCAAAGCCCTTTACCTTTAAACCAGGACCAGTTACCGGCTCTGAATGGCAAACCCAAGGACAAAACTACAACCAAACCTTCATTTTCTCCAACCTCTACATTAACCAGTCACGGTTTTACACAATTAGTCACGATAGATTTCTGAACAATGGAAAAAAAACCCAGGGGTCTCCAGGAGGACTTTTGGGGTGAAACGTTTCTACCCAAAAGAAAGACCGTAGCAAATTGTGAGGCACACTCAATTCTGCAGTGGAACTTAACTAAGTGGGTCAACTCTGTGGCCTCCGAAATGTTTCTATGCATGTGCCAGGTGACCTAGAGCACCCGGAGTGTAACAAACCAAGGGAAAGGCATTGTTGTCACCACCAGCTGATGTAAAAATATCTTCAGGGCAGATTTCATGAGAGTAGGGAACAGAACAAGGGGCTGAGCCTACAACTTACAGGGTATAAGCCACCGGAAAGTGCCTTTCCAAGAAGGACGACATCAGGTCTGACATTGTCATGATCGACAGCCAGCCACCTACCAGTTCTGGCCAATCCTGTCTGTATCTCATCAGCAATAAACAGAACCTATTGGAAAACAACATAATACATTAATTATCAGTTTTGTTTCCATAGGGAAGATAGTGACCTCCTACCTTTCCCCACACAAATCTGTCATTCAGACATTCCCTCGGATACGGGAACATCTTTTTAATTACCGACATAATTTCAACACCATCCTGTGAACATCCGGTAGACAAGCAATCATCTCCTGTGTCAGGCCACTCTCCCCAAGGGCCCATTCTGCTGTTCCGCACAGTAGAAAGTGAGCACTTTGGGGGAGAGGGGGACAGAACTACCCTCTGGGAAAAAATAAACTCACTTGCTTATTCCAAACATTTATTAATTAAATATTTCCTTCTTAAATCCGTACTAGCGTGGTGGGAAGAGGAGGAGAGGGACACAACCAAGGGTCCGGGGATGAGCACAGGCTGCTAGCGTGGAGGGAAGGAACCACAGTTGGGGCCAGGAAGTCTGCAGCTCTGCCTGGGCCCTGGGTTGGCCAGTGGCCAGAACCAGTAAAAAGTCAGCTTCTGGGCAGGCCACTGATAGGGCGTACTAGAGGGCTTCAGAATGAGGTCTCCCCTTAGTGGAAAGGGGATGCCACCTTTACTTCTCCCCTACCGGCCCAGCCCTGAGCCAGGCAGGCAGGTGCAGGATACACAACCTGGTGGCGGGTGCAGAGCTCTCGCACGCCCATCATGTAGCCAGGATCGGGAACCACGACACCCGCCTCACCCTGAATTGGTTCTACCATGAACGCGGCAACGTTTGGATCCTGAAGAACACGCTACAAAAAAATATGAATACACTTTAGTAACTTCCTTTTTAGCCTATTTGGAAATCTGAAAACACAGGCTGCATATATTTTTACGTTAAGTATGCAAATTAAAGTTTGACACTAACTTATATTCTGACTTCAAAGTACTCACATTTCTGATGTTCAATTACCAAAAGCTCCAAATACTTCAGCTTTAAGCTACTCTACCTTATATTTTCTGATATTAGTTTTAACTGTATAAAACTAATGGAGCGCCTGGGTGGCGCAGTCGGTTAAGCGTCCGACTTCAGCCAGGTCACGATCTCGCGGTCCGTGAGTTCGAGCCCCACGTCAGGCTCTGGGCTGATGGCTCAGAACCTGGAGCCTGTTTCCGATTCTGTGTCTCCCTCTCTCTCTGCCCCTCCCCCGTTCATGCTCTGTCTCTCTCTGTCCCAAAAATAAATAAACGTTGAAAAAAAAAATTTTTTTTTTAAAATAAAAAAACGAAGACATTAGTTTTTATAGTAATTTCAGTGAATTAGTTTTAAAGATTAAAGATATTAGTTTCAAATATTTCAGTGAATCTTTTTATTTTACAAGTCATCTACTCATAATTTTATTTATTTTTTTTCTTAATTTCAAGTAATCTATACACCCAACGTGGGGCTCAAACTCACAACCCCAAGGTCAAGAGTTGCATGCTCCGGCCACTAAGCCAGCCAGGCGTCCCTCCACTCATAATTTGAAGCAGCTAGCTGAAAACTGAGTAACCTTACCTAATGAAGTAATTAAACACATACTACCCAAGGTACTCATGCAGGACACAAACAGCAGTTAGCTGGTTCTCAGGATTAGACCATGGCACCCAACTTCCCCATGTTGGAAACTAACTGACCATTACAGAGACAGGTCTGCAACCCGGGCTCAACTTAAGTCAGATGTTCACTGCGGTCAGATACCTATTTTGATTCATACATCCAACAACTGTAATTTCTATTTAGTCTGCGCCAAAGCACTATGATGCTAGGGAAGTACCTCAAGAGCAGGCAGATCATTATACGGAATGATTTCAAACCCTGGCATAAATGGCCCAAAACCTTCGTAACTGGTTGGGTCTGTGGAACTGGAGATAGCAGACAGTGTTCTGCCCCAAAAGTTTCCAGCTGAAAAGGAGAAATAAATAGAGATGATTTCAAACGCCCAAGTTTAATAAGCACTTCCCCCCAAAATGCCTTAAGAAGTTTGATTTGTTAAAAAAAAAACGAGGGTTTGCTTTAGAGAGCCTCCAGTGAGCTTTCCTTTGTTAAAATAAACCTGATATTAAACACCACGGTTCACATGCACATGACCACCCAGGTCTGGCCTTGCAATTGCTACTTCAGGCACTCCTCTACTCATCTCCAGACTGCAATGTATAGACCCCAAGGATAAACACTTGTCTTTTCTTCCAAGAATCCCAAACCCTAACAACTGAGGCATTCAATACGTGGTTTTCTAGACTCAGTGCATTTATGCTAGTGATAGGAGAAAAACAATATCCCTATGGAGAATTAGTACATCCCTGTTAAACACCCAATACTCCAGAATGAATTTTAAATTTCATTTGCAGAAAACATCTTCAGGCAATCTAAACACTTTCAATTTTGCCTTCCTTGGTATTAGAATCTTTTATGTGCTAAATGACTAACGTCAGCCTTTGTTCAGGAACATCTTTTTACCCATTAATTTATTTCATTAATAACGTTGAGGCCCTACTATATAGGTCAGGCACTGTTCTAAGTGTCGGGGATAGAGTGGTCACCATGACTGGCAAGCTTCCTGCCCTCAAGGAGCTTACACAAATGCCAGGAGGGAAGACACAGCATAACCTGAACCAGAGTAAAGCAAATGCATGAGATAATTTAAACCGGGTTAAATTCAAGCTAGGAAAGAAACAATGTAGAATGACAGCGAGGTTTGGGGGTTCTTTTTTTTTAATGTTTTATTTATTTTTGACAGAGAGTCTGCGTAAGCGGGGAAGGGGCAGAGACATGGCGGGGACAGAGGATCCAAAGCTGATTCGAACTCACGAACCGAGAGATCATGACCCGAGTCAAAGTCGGATGCTCAACTGACTGAACCACCCAGACACCCCCATTTTTGTTTTGTTTTAATATCTTTCTGCCACCTGTGCCAGCACCAACTCAATTTAACCCAGTACTGAACTACTGTATTTTGGCTTCAAAGCATCTCTCAACATGACTCCTGCAAAGGCTCTCTCACCTACAAGTGATTCCCACTCTACTTGTCCACCACCAATGGCACACAGACTGACCAAGCTTGTTGAAGAGAAAAGGCACCAGGGGCACCTGGGTGGCTCAGTCGGTTGGGCAGCCGACTTTGGCTCAGGTCACGATCTCGCAGTTCACGAGCTCGAGCCCTGCGTCGGGCTCTGTGCTGACAGCTCGGAGCCTGGAGGCTGCTTCGGATTCTGTCTCCCTCTCTCTCTGCCCCTCCCCTGCTTGCACTTTGTCTCTCTCTCTCTCTCTCAAACAAATAAATAGTGTGGGGGGGGGGGGGGGGAAAGGCACCAGTCAGACCAGGAGCCTATCTGCTCTCCTCCACTCAACCTCAGGAGTCTCCTCTGTGACTCACTCTGCAGGTGCAAGGGGCTTCCAGTTAGGGACGGTCTTCTTTGTCTCTCTACCCCCACTGACTCACCAGTTGCTTTCAGTGCTCGGGTAAAAACACCTTTGTACTTTTTGCTAATATGATAGAGACTGATACAGTCTGTTAAGAATGAAAATCACCAGGAATGCCATTGTTGTTTGCAAGAAACAGTTACACTGCCCTACAACTAAGGCACAAGATTTCCAAATGGCAAGTCACAGAGCTGAGCAAAGAGTTTTTCTTCTTTGGAAATAGTAATGTCACCCCTAAATACCAACTACACCTGCCCATCAGAATATTTAACGATTTCAACTACCATAGAATGAACTTTGACCATGTGCCATGACAAATTTATCCACACTTTATGTTTTTAAAAATTAAAATCAAACCCTTAAAAACAATCCTACAGAGGACAAACCAGTGGTTACTAGAGAACAGGTGGGTGGGGGGATAGGTGAAATAGATAAAGGGGACCAAGAGTACACTTATTGTGATGAGCACTGAATAACGTATAGAATTGTTGAATCATTATACTAATGTAACTACTATAACACTGTATATTAATTATACTTCAATTAAAAAAATGAGCAAAAGGTAAAACTAGTAATAATAAAAAGTAGGCAGGGGCACCTGGGTGGCTCAGTCTGTTAAGCGTCTGACTTCAGTTCAGGTCATGATCTCTCAGTTCCTGAGTTCGAGCCCCATGTCGTGCTCTGTGCTGACAGCTCAGAGGCTGGAACCTGCTTCCGATTCTGTGTCTCCCTCTCTCTCTGCCCCTCCCCCGCTCACACTCTGTCTGTCTCTCTCAAAAATAAAATAAACATTAACAACAACAACAATAATACATAAGCAGGCAAAAGGAAACCTTTGGAGGTGATGGAAAGGTTAATGGCATAGATCGTGAGTGACGGTCTCATGGGCATACACCTGTCTCCAAGCTCATCAAGTTGTAGACATTAATTACGTGTACCTTTTTGTACGTCCAAAAATAGAAGTAAACTCTAAATAAACAAATAAGATGCCAACACAAGGTGGGGGTTGGAGAAGAGGAGGGTCAGATTACATCATCTGAATTGGTATTCAGTATTCAAGCCATTCCTCTCAACCATTCCCAGAAATATAGCCAAGGCAACTCCAGTCCTCTCTTCCACCAGCTTCTGAGAACATGATACAACAATACATCAAATACTAAGATTCAGACTTCGTGCCACACCTAGGACATGGCTCCTCTCTAACGTAACCCAACCTCAACAACCCGACAAAAATGCCCTACCAGTAAGACCATCTAATTAATGAGAAAACGGCTATGAAAAGATCAGATAAGCATGGGGCACCTGGGAGGCTCAGTTGGTTAAGCATCTGACTCTGGCCCAGGTCACGATCTCACGGTTTGTGGGTCTGAGCCCTGTGTCGGGCTCTGTGCTCAGAGCCTAGAGCCTGCTTTGGATTCTGTGCTTCCCTCTCTCTGTGCTCCTCCCCAACACGCGCTCTCTCTCTCTCAAAAAAAAAAAAAAAAAAAAAATTAAAAAAAGAAAAAGAAAATATTCAGATAAGCAGAGGAGAAATAAATCATATAGTCATTCATATTAGGGAGTGAGGAGTAGGTAGTTAGGGAGAAAAATCCCATTTATGTGGAAATACTTGGAAATAATCCCAAAAGAAAAAAAACTCTCAATTTTTATGAAACATTCAGCAGATAGTATATCATGGATGAGGCAAACACATGACAAATATTCTATCAGTAAATTAAAACAGTAAAAGCATCGTATGTTGACATCACAGAGGTTAATGCTGAATATCACATACCTGCAAAAACCACCTTTGCCTTGTATTTTGGAATACCCTTAACAGTATAGCCCCATCTACGAGCAAGTTTGCAAGCAGTCTCTCCAGCCTCCACTCCTATCAAGGAAGAAAATTTTTCAGTTTAAAAAAATGTATCTTAAATTATCAAAAAAGTAGTAAGATCACATCCTTGGATATTTAATGAAAAAACATATTTTACCTGTATTCATAGGAAGAACTTTGTGGTAGTTGAAAAGTTTCGTAACATACTCTTCGTATTCACCAAGTACGTTATTATAGAAAGCCCTAGATGTTAAGGTCAGTTTGTCTGCTTGACTTTTCAGGGCATTCACAATCTTTGGATGGCAATGCCCTTGGTTGACAGCACTGTAAGCACTCAGGAAGTCAAAATATTTTCTGCCTTCTACATCCCATACGTAAATACCTAAATATATAAAAAGTTATTTTAGAAAACCACTAAGTTACAGGAAGTTCAAAGATTAAGATCGCTGGCAAGCCTTCTGAATACATGAACCTCTACTTAATTCAGAATGGTTGTTAAAGCAGGGTTTAGCTCATGCATAGTAAGGTTGGTTATAAATAATCTGGTTTACAAGGAATTACATTTTATCTGTCCAACTTGAAACTACACATTTAACAGGAACACCATTAACATGAAACGGTCTATAAACTGTAGAGCGAAATCTTTAATCCTAGAAAACTGGGGTTTGGAATTTAAAGGCAGAAGTTATACGTGACCTAAAAATCATGATTAGTTGACTGTAACCACCAAAAGAATGGGAATATAGATTTTCAAATCATACATCTAACTGAGAAGGATCTAGTATCTGACAACCCAATTCAAAAATGGGCAAAGAACGTGAATAGACATCTCTCGAAAAAAGATATACAAGGGGCGCCTAGGTGGCTCAGTCGGTTAAGCGTCCAACTCTTGATTTCGGCTCAGGTCATGATCTCGTGGTTTGTGGTTTCAAGCCCCACATCAGGCTCTGCACTGACAATGCAGAGCCTGCTTGAGATTCTTTCTCTGCCTCTCCCCCACTCATGCTCTCTCCCAAAACAGATAAACTTTAAAAAAAAAAAAAAAAACTAAAATATCTCAGAGGCACCTGGGTGGCTCAGTCAGTTAAGCATCCGACTTCAGTTCAGGTTGTGATCTCACGGTTCTTGAGTTCAAGCCCCTCGTCGGGCTCTGTGCTGACCTCAGAGCCTGAAGCCTGCTTCAGATTCTGTGTCTCCCTCTCTCTCTCTCTCTGCCCCTCCCCGACTCATTCTCTCCCTCTCTCTCTCTCTAAAATAAACACTAAACAAACAAATAAATAAAATGATAAATTTTAAGTTATGTACATTTTATAAAAAATTTTTTTAGCTTGACTATAGATATTAAAACATATCAGGTGGCTTACCAGCTAACTTTTACCATGTATTCAATGTACTGTGTTAGTCGTCTTTGTACATTCTCATTAGAGAAAGAAAGAAAGAAAGAAAGAAAGAAAGAAAGAAAGAAAGAACGAACCTATTTAAAAAAAAAAAAAAAAAAACCACCCCATGAGAGTGTTACCACGCTACAGTACAAACATATGGAAAGAGACACTTCGATATGGAACTAGCCCAAGCTGCACACATGGAACCAGGACTTGACCCCAGGCACTCAGATTCCAGAATCCACAATCTGCTACTCCAAGAATATTTTTATACACCAAACTGTTTCCAAATTTGTAATCTAGATTTTGCTCAAAATCTAGATCACAGTGCTGGTCCCAAATAAAATACAGCAAATGATAAAAATGTTTAATATTCATACATCATCGTCTGGCCCAAACCTAAGTAATAAATTTTGGTTTTATTAGGTTAGGGCTGTTATTTCAAAATGTGGATTAAATCACCATTTGGCAACTATCAGTAATCATTTATTCAGGCAGAGAATAATTAGCGGATGCCAAAAGTGTGAGTGAAACTTTGCAGAGTCTCAAGTCATGTCCCCACAAGATATTTAAAAGGGAAAAATATTAACTTTGCAGTGAGGGAGGCTGGCAGACCCTACCTTGCCAGCCAACTCCAAACTGAGGTTCGTTCTACAACACTATTGGCCTGTACTCTTCAAGAATACCAAGGTCAAGAGGACAAAGACTGAGACCGTTCTGGATTAAGGAAAACTAAACAGACCTGAAAACTAAATATAACCCATGACTGGAGATTTTCCTTTGCCTACCGGACAACAAATGAAATCTGAATCAGGTCTGTAGATGAGAAAATGGGGTTGTCTCAGTGTTAACTTCCCAGTCTTGATAGTTACACTGTTGTTATGTAAGAGAAAGTTCTGTAGTTCAGGAGAGACACACAAAGTATTTACGTATCAAGAGGCATCACGTGTCTGCAACTTCCTCTCGGTTCAGGAAAAAAACGCAGTGGTGTGTGAAGAGAAAGAGAAGATAAAGCAAAGGTGGTAAAATGTTAGCACTCGAGAAATCTGGCTGAAGAGTAAAAGAAAATTCTTTGCACGGCTGCTGCAACTTTTAAGCCTAAAGTTGTGCCAAATTAAAAGTTAAAGGACAAAAACAATAGCAACGGTCGAGTACTTTGCTTATGTATCTTACAGTCCCTCCTGGCAAGGTCCATCGTGACAAAGACTGAATAATGAAGTTCATCTTGTATTCCCCTCCATACCTAATACAGCAAGCACTCAATAAATGTTGAATTAACTAGACCTGTAATATAGAAATTAAATGCATCTGGGAAAACGTATACTGAGAAAATTTAAAAGCAATTTTTACAAAAGGTTTCAAGCAAAAGGGACGGGGGGATTAATTCAAAATGTACCTTTTCCTCTCTCCAGGGCTACAGGTAAAGGATGATAGTTGTGTGCACCATATTTAGATTCTCGCTCAAAAATGTAATCAGAAGATGGAGGGCCCTGGATTGTCTTTTTAGTCGCAACAGACGTAGCAGAAGCCACTGAGGAATGAACTCCGCGACGAAGCACAGAAATCGTCTGCAAATGAGCTAGTTTGGAAAACATCGTGCCTTTCAGGGAGGAATACCACCCACCTGTCGGAGGAGAAGAGAAGGCAGTAAGAATAAGAATCTTCCCAGAGTCCACGTGTGTGGGCTCATCCCACACGGGGCATCTGCCACAGTCCACCAAAGCATCAAGACAACGAGCGAGGGGCGCCTGCCTGGGTGGCTCAGGCGGTTGAGCGGCCCTTCCCGATTTCAGTTCGGGCCATGATCTCACGGTTCGTGGGTTCGAGCCCCCACATCGGGGTCTCTGCTGTCAGCACTGAGCCTGCCTCAGATCCTGTGTCCCCCTCCATCTCTGCCCCTCCCCTCCTCGCACGCTTTCTCTCAAAAATAAACATTTTTTTTTTAAATCGCAATTTAAAAACCATTTAGAGTAAAACCTGACAAGCGCTACAGCAGGATGGGCACAAAGTACTACGCGCAAGGACTCCGGGAGAACACTAAGAAAATCGAAAAAACTATGAATGGGAGGTCAGAGGCTTTTACTGACACTCTTCTGTGCCACTTGAGAGTTTTTTCATAAACACACATACTTTTTTTAAGTCATCCGTGCTGAGGGCACGTCAAGGACAAGGAACTCACTCTGGGGGCCTCAGGCAAGGCTGCACAGCATAGGGGCTAAAGAGATGGGACCGGGTCTTGTGGACTTAGCCACGATTATAAAGGCACTGCTGCGGGGTGCCTGGGTGGCTCCATCGGTTAAATGTCAGACTTCGGCTCTGGTCATGATCTCAAGGTTTGGGAGTTCGAGCCCTGCTTCAGACTCTGTGCTGACGGCTCGGAGCCTGGAGCCTGGAGCCTGCCTCAGATTCTGTGTCTCCCTCTCTCTCTGCCCCTCCCCTGCTTGAGCTCTGTCCCTCTCTCTCAAAAATAAACATTAAAAACAATTTTTTAAATTGTTTTTTAAAAAGGCACTGCTGTGGGGACAGGATCTTTTCAGATGGACACACACCCCCCAGTAAGGAGACATCAGACAAGCAAGCAGCCTGCCCAGGAGTCATCGTGTCATGGGGAGGTGACGGCAGGACTGAGAAATACCTCGCGTACCGACTCCGTCCTTGTACGTAAGGAGTGAAGACACTGAGAAAGAATTTGGTTTCTACAAAGATAATAGGGACCATCCAAAAGGAAAAAAAGGTGTAGAGAGGAAAAAGTGATTTATTGGGGGAAAGGAAGGGTGTTTTAAGTATAACACCAAAGGCAGAAACTACAAAATGTAAAATCTGTTACTGAGCCACAAATATCTACAGTTTCCAAAGGACAAAAGTATCATAAACAAAGGTTAAAGGCAAACAGACCAGGAAAAAAATCATTTGGTAATTTATAGTAACATTTGAATAGCTTTAACATTAAGATGAACTGATCAAAACATATATTACATGTCATATATTACATATTTTATAAATTATATAAAATACATATCATATACATTTATTTACACACACACACACACACACACACACACAGATGAAAACTGGCAATTCCCAAAAGAAAGTCTACTCTGCCAGGATGGGTGTTTCTATAAAACTTATCCCCAAAAACCTGCCCTACAAAAGCAAGTATTGAAAGGAGAAAAAGGTAATCAGGAACTAGAGAACAAACCTCAAGGAGCTAAGAGTTTTAGTAACAAAATGTAAACATCACTGAGCAAATGGACATTTCCTCACAACCTATGTATAGATTTCAGAGTCGCGGCTGCCCCCTCATCTGTCCCCACCAGCCCTAAAGCCAGCCCCGCCACAGAGCTTCCCTTAGGGCTCTGTATCCACCTGGACCGTTAATAGTCATCATAAACCGTGAAGCAAAGACTGAGGTATGGAAGAAGCTTGGAAGAAAAAGGAACGTGGAGAAAATGCATAGCAACTATGTCTGGGCAGGGGGTTAAAGATAATTTCAAGACTGGGGCACCTGGGTGGCTCAGTCAGTTAAGCGTCTCAGTCTTGATTTGGGCTCAGGTCATGATCTCGTGGTTCGTGGGATCCAGCCCTGCAATGGACTCTGCAGGACAGTGTAGAGCCTGCTTGGGATTCTCCCTCTCCTGCTTGTACCCTCTTACTCCCTTTCTCAAAAATAATAAACATTAAAAAAAAAAGAGAGACAATTTCAAGACTAGTAGAAAGTTGCCAAATACTAAGCATACTTAGTATGTCTATATTTATTTTTTAAAAAGACTAGTTAACTCATGTTTAGACAGAGTTCCATGAATGACAAGTCAAATCACACAATCTCGCAGAACTCCACTTGAACTGCCAGATTGACAAAAATTTAATACTTGGAGCTTGGCTTCCCTTTCAGCTTGGCACGACCTGGTAAATCCTGTATGCTCAGGAATTTGCAATTACTAAACAAAATCCGGCACGCCAGGACTCACCAACTATCCTGTCTTCCCACAGTTCAAATTAGAATGCAGATTTGTGATCTGAGATCCAACGACGGTCTCAGAGGATCCGAGAACTCCTGAAATAAAATGCAGAACTGTATGCATAAGTGCATTTTCCTAAGGAGAAGGTCCCTAGCTTTCACCAGGTTTTATCTGAGAGAGGCATGTATCAATAACAAAGTTATATAGGAACTAGCGGACCGGAGATAGCAGTTCACAAAAATGCAAGGTCTAGCGATGCAAACGAGATAGAACTTCTTCAAAATACTACTGTGCAGTCTAAAACCTCCTCCTCCTCCCCCTCCACTTTATTTCTTGGCCTCTTTATGCCCTACTCAGTAAGAAATAATGTTCTATTTGACCACTAAAAACAATTTTTGACTTGATCAAATCAGCAATAAAACACGGCGTTCCATGGTAATACTTAAAAACGAAACACCATCTGAAAAGAATTATAGCCACAATCATAGCCTTGGAAGGGTCTGTCCTCTTAGACCAGTAATTTCACTCCTAAGATGCTACATTCATGGATAAAAGATGGTCAATAATTTGAGACCGGATCAGCATAATCACATACATAACAACGTGCTGTCATTTAAAATAATTATAGTGAGGGGCACCTGGGTGGCTCAGTCAGTTAGGAGTCTGACTTCGACTCAGGTCATGATGTCACAGTTTGTGAGTTCGAGGCCCCCATCAGGCTCTCTGCTGTCAACACAGAGCCCGCTTGGGACCCTCTGTCCCCCTCTCTCTCAAAAATAAACAAAATCAATAAATCAATAAAATAATTATAGTGTATGACATGGAGGGATGTTTCAGGATATGTTTAAGTGAAGAAAAACGGATATACAAAACATTCAAGATCATATATAAGGAAAAACTACCTGAAAAAGGCACAAAAAAGTTCACTGTGGTTATCTTTCTACTATTCTGTACTTTCCATATTTTCTAATGATCATGAACTACTACATTTATAATCAGAAAAAAAAGTTAGCGACACCCGGGTGGCTCAGTCAGTTAGGCGTCCAACTCAGCTTCAACTCAGGTCATGATCTCACAGTTCGTGAATTCGAGCCCTGCGTTGGGCTCTGCACTGACATCACGGAGCCTGCTTGGGATTCTCTGTCTCCCTCTCTCTGTCCCTCACCTGCTTGCTCTCTCTCAGAATAAATAAAAATAAACTTATAAAAAAAAAAGAAAAAGAAAATTATTAAAAATCAAGCTGAGTTCCTGCCTAAGCTGTCACATTAGAAAGGTTAGGCAACACACAAAACTAAGGGGAAAATAAAGGTTTGAAAAGCTCTGAAAAAAAATGGATTGTGGTTAAAAGAAAGGTAGCGTTCATTTCCCCTAGGAAGTGCGCCCGGATTACAAAAATTAGGTCTAAAAGTTCATTTGTATGTAGGGAAGAGGGTCAAATACTAAAATAAAAACTATTCTCTATGATTATGCTATCAAGGTCGGCAGCTCTGTGACTAGAATCTGGCAAAGAGGCACTACTAAACTAAGTGAGGTATTTTAAAAAAATACTAAAAACTCTCTTAACTAGCATGATTTTTTTTTAAGTTAGCTCTACACCCAACATGGGGCTTGAACTCACAACTCTGATATCAAGAGTCGCATGTTCTACAAACTGAGCCAGCCAGGCTCCTGTTTTAAGTTCATTTTAAGGCATGTTTTAAGTTCATTAAGGGTCGCCTGGGTGGCTCAGTTGGTTAAGGCTTAGGTCACGATCTCCCAGTTTATGAGCTCAAGCCCCATGTCAGGGGTGCTGATGGTGCAGAGCCTGCTTGGGATGCTCTCTCTCTCTCTCCCTCTCTGTCCCTCCTCTGCTCTCTCAAAATAATAAAACTTTTAAAAAAATTGTTTAAGTTCATTAAAAGGTTGATGCAGTATTGCAAGTGAAAGGAATCTTTGAAATTATCTAAATTCAATGGTCTCCTACTATTTACTCAGCTACTTTGCAAAAGAAATGGGACAAAATACCCATTTATCTGCAGAGTTCAAACAATCTTATTAAAAAAATAACTACAACTCACAGACAAATCAGTAACATTCAAAACATTGCTAATACTCATCCTTAAGGTTTTTAAAGATGAACTCTGGATCTTCAACTGGAAAAAGTCTTGCAGTTGAAAGTGTGATGATGTAACCAGAATCCTGTAAACATATTTCTATTAAAGAACCTTCTGTGGTCGAGTTACTATGCTTGGCACTATACAAGAAACCTTAGAACAGACTTAAGATGGGCTCAAAAATAGACAGTATCAGTAATTTCCTCTTCCAAAAAGGATTAGAAAACCAGGAGAGGAGAGCAGAAAGTCCAGAGTCTAGAGACCAGGATTTAAATTCTAGCTGAGCCTCTTCAAAGGACCTTTGGATTATCTTGAGCTTCATTTCCCCATTTGTAAAATGAGGTTGAAACCACTCAAGGTCATTACTGAGGATTAAATGACACAATGTTAAACTGCCAAACCTGGCATAAATGGCCACTCAGTTCCCTTCCTCCCTTAAATCCAATAATGGAACTTGACAATATCTACAATATAAAAATCAACATTGCCATGATTTCTTTTTTAAACTTCCCCAAAAAAGCCGGGGGGGGGGGGGGCAGTGTCGCCTGGGTGGTTCAGTTGGTTAAGCGTCCGACTTCAGCTCAGGTCACGATCTCGTGGTCCATGAGTTCGAGCCCCACGTCAGGCTCTGTGCTGACAGCTCAGACCCTGGAACCCTGCTCCTGATTCTGTGCCTCCTTCTCTCTCTGCCCCTCCTGCTTATGCTCTCTTACTCTCAAAAAATGAATAAATGTGAAAAAAAATTTTTTTAAACTTCCAAGAAAATTTTTTTCTATTGATAAAAAATCAGAAACACAGATGACAAGAAAAACTAGCTGCAATTTTATACTTTGCAGTATAAAACTGTAGTATGCATAAATACTATACCCATTAGCTTTTTTTCACGCTCCCCCATAGAATTTACAACATAAGACCCCCCCCCTGAAGACTCCCAGGAATCTTGCATGTTTTTGTCCCAGGTCCTAACACTTTAGGACACTCGTCTTCATGCCTGGCCCCCTAGTACAATCCCAGTAGGCTCCTTAAAAGAACAGTAACCATGTCTTTTTTTTTTTTAATTTTTTTATTCATTTTTTAGAGACACAGAGCATGAGCGGGAGAGGGGTAGAGAGAGAGGGAGACACAGAACCCGAAGCAGGCTCCGAGCCCAGTGTAGGGCTCGAACCCAGGAACTGTGGGATCATGACCTGAGCTGAAGTCGGACACTCAACCAACTGAGCCACCCAGGTGCCCCGAACAGTAACCATGTCTTAAAACTCACTTTGCATCCCCAGAATCCAGCCCAGGTTTGGACATTCCGCTAGGATTCTTTGTCAAATGAATGAGGTCATTCCTAAATGCAGGTAGGACTCCTGAAGAAGTCAAGGCAGCAGAGAGAGCAAGGCCATCCAGAGGGCAGATAAAATCGTCCATCCCTGAGTTGAGTCTAGCTCTAGGAGGAAGCCAGCATTCCCTAAGATACCACCAGGAGCAACTATAATCTTTCCATCAAGAGATCACTTCAACAACCACGATTTCCTGCGTATGTGGAACTTAACAAACAAAACAAAGGACCATGGGGGGGGTGGAGAGGAAAACCAAGAAAGAGACTCTTAACCATGGAGAATTAAACTGATGGTGAACAGAGTGGATGGGGAGATGGGTTAAATGGGTGATGGGGATGAAGGAGGGCACTTGTGAGGAGCACTGGGTAACTGTATGCCTGAAACTGATATTACACCGTATGTTAACTGGAATTTAAATTAAAACTTTAAATGAAAAAAAAAAGTTCACTTCATGAGATTTAATGGCCTTCAAGAGTCAAAGCAACGTGTATGACTGTGACCAGTCCAGGCTGTTGTCATGCGTTTAACCAAGGCCCACAGTCAGGTGCTGGAGAAAACAACACATTGCGACTAACAGCAAAAATTTTAACACTGAGTGTTTTCAGTCATCTCCATAACTCCCAGTCTTTCTCCAAGCTATCGTTACTCCTTTCCATCTAATCCATCCTGTCTGCCTCAACACACACCTAAAACAGAATTTCCATAAAAGGCTGCATTTTGAAGAGTTAAGTCAGCAGTGCACTATGGGTTTTTAATCATGCTAAAAGAAAAACCAGTAGAAGTTCATCAAAAAGCCACTAAAGGGGTGGGTGGGTGATGGGCATTGAGGAGGGCACCTTTTGGGATGAGCACTGGGTGTTGTATGGAAACCAATTTGACAATAAATTTCCTATATTGAAAAAATAAAAAAATAAAAAAATAAACCTACAAAAAAAAAAAGGCCACTAAAAACTTGCGGAGTAAATTTGGCTTTACTATGTTGGTCAAATATTTACTCTTCTTGAGGTAACCATTCACAAATGCAGTCCTTTTTTAAAAGTTCTGCCAACAAAAGTTTGAGGGTTTTTTGTTTTTTTTTTTTTGTACATAATCTGGCTAAAATTCAACTCAAGTGCGTCACTGGCAAACACCTTGGGCATTACTACCGAAAAAGGACTGGTTCAGCCACACCACACCCTCCACACACCTCCCAAACCTGGTGCCTTCCTCTCAATATTAAAATATAGGAGTCAGTCCGCCCTCCAGAACTCAGTAAAGGGCATAAAATACGCACACAAGTGAATGTAACAAAGGCAGAGTACAGGGGGAAATATAAATAAGACAGCGTGAGGGGAAAAAGTGCCTTTTCAAGAATTTTTATTACCAAGTTTTACTTTAAAGTTATGCTCCGTCTTGGGGGGGGGGGGGGGGAGGGGATGTAAAACTGATCTTCAACCCCAAGAAAAACTGTAAACCCAAAACAGAAAGTTTTATTTAAATCTTATTTTTATTAGAAGATTCTAACTTTCAGAACAGGATTCAGAGTACGTTTATCTCGCTGAGCTCTGCATAATACACGCAGCTGTTGAATCACCACATTGTGCACCTGAAATTAACAGGACACTGTATCTTAACTACACTGGAATTAAAACTTTTAAAGATGCTTCCAAAAATAAAAATAAAAAAGACTCTACTTTCATACTGGGATCTTTTTCACAGTCCGGAACTAGATTCTCTGAAGATGAAACCAGGATATTCTAATGAAAGAAGTGTATGGTTTCTTTCAAAATAGGCGAGGTAAAGAATTTGGATCACAGAAGGGACACTTCCCGGTTCAAACTGAGAGAACCAGTTTACCGACAGAAACTCTTACAAACCCGGAGAGATTTAGAATTGAGAAAATTAAAGATCAGTAATTCCTTAAAGCTAATTCCTTTCAAACCCACTCCTTTTCTCCCTTAATTGATCACCTTATCAAAGAGACAAAACTGAAATCAAGAAGAGTTTACGGTGCCAAAAAAAAAAAAAGCGAGGATCAAAGGTTCTTGAGAACAAGTGCCCCCACCGAATTCAACCAGAATTTACTGATGCTCAGCTCTGCTGGCAAAGGAACTCTAGGAATAAAGTTTTCGTGCCGAAAGCCCGGTTGGCCCCAATCCCTTGACACCATCCAATGAATCTGCACGTTACTGCAGATAAGCCTCTACTTCTGCAATTTTTTATTCAGACAAAGGCTGGAAAGAAAACGACGTTGGGGGAAGGGAGAGATAAGCAGGTTGGCTGCAGGGCCCAGGCGCTGCCCGGAAGGATTCGAACCCTTTTCCAGAGTCTCCATCAGCGCCCCCCGCCCCATTACAAAAGCCACCGTTTACTGAGCAGTTTCCCCGCACCCACAAGGCACCCTTCTGGTCGACCTCGGGAACCCAGGATACCCGCGGTGTCCGGAGCCTGTCCCCCACGAGCCGGCGCCCCATCACCTCTTCCTCGCAAACCCAGAGGTGCGCAGCCAAGGCGCAGAGACCCCGGGGAGTGGGGGGTCCGCGGCGCGGAGTCGGGGGCCGCTGGCCTGGAGGACCGAGGGCCGGCCCGGCTCAGCCCGCTCTGGAAGGCGGAGGTGCCACATCCCCAGCCTCTCTCTGCCGCCTGCCTCCCTCCCTCGCCCGCCCGCCCGCCCGCCGCTCGGGGCCGGGATGCGCCACGTCCCTGCCCGCCGAGGCTGCGCTCCGGCCCACTGCTCCCCTGCCCCGCGGTGCCCGCCGCCGGCCACGTAAAACGGCCGCAGAGGCGGAGCCTGCCCGCCGGCCAAGGCCCAGCGCGTCCCGAGCCCGTTACCCCCAGACCCCAAGCCCCGGACCCCGGACCGAAGCCTCGCAGGCCGGCCGCCTCGCCGGCCGTCGTGTGGGGCGCCCCGGTCTCGACCCAAGTCCCGACCCCGGAGCGCCAGCGCGGATACCTGGCAGCACCTCCAAACCGGGCACGGGACAGGCGGCGTCGACAGCGCGGCAGCGCAACGGCGGCGCGTCACAGAGCTTAAGACGCGGCTTCCGCCCCGCCCCCCGGGACGCCCTCGCCGCCCATTGGCTGGCGGCAGAGGGCTGGGCACCAATCGCCGTGCGCCCGGCCTCCGCCCCGCCCCCCAGACTGCCGCGCTTCGGGGACCCCGCCTCCCACCACGGGTTCGAAAGGCTGCTCGAATCTCCTTGGCGCGACTGTTCTGGGACGCCACCGCGTCCCTGCGCTTCCCGTGCTGGCCTGGCCCGTGCCTTTCAGTCGGTCGCTCACCTCCCGCCCTTTGCTGGCGGGAAGACGAGGCCTGAAAGGATGAAATGTCTGTTGGGCGCCCTTGGGGCTCGCGGAGTCTCCTGGGCCCCAGCCACGAGGGTATGGACCACAGGCTCGATCCCCAGCCCAGGGCTCCTTGGCCGAGCTCCCGTTCCTTGCCACGCAAAGCCTTTTGTGGGGCTCCCACCCAGCTACACCTCAGATACGGCTGCGGGACCCCTCAAACCCTGTGAGCTTCTGAACTCACCCCCAGAAGTCATCACGGCAGCTGGTAAACACACGGCCCACCTCCTCGTGGCACCCCGTGTAAGTTTGTCTGCAGCGCCCTGCACAATCCATGATAAAAACTCAGAACTCAAAATGGACAGTCCAGGATTATCTCGTAGTAGAATCGGAAGGGACTTGCACATCATCACCTAGCCTACACAATTTTTGTTATATATTGGAAAACAGAGACTGGGAGAGGAGAAGCCACTTACCCAGGGTTATCCCACGGGTGAGAGGCAGCCCGGCCCTGTGTACTACTGCCCTTCTCCGTGGGTGGTGGACACAATGGCAGGGACAAAGGACAGCACCATGATTCATGAAACCATAGTGGTCGGTCAGGCTCCCAGCTGGAAACAAATGGCACACTCCAAACTGGAAATCTGAGATGCATTTGTTAAAGGAATTATTTAAGTGTGGAGTGGTAAACCACAAGGGTGGAAAGCAACCTGGGCTCAGTGCACCCTTGTGAATCCTGGCCTGCAGGGAGGGGTGCCCAAAACCCAAAGAGAGAAAAGAAAGAAGAGGCCACCTGCCTGAGCTGTAGTCATCAGTGACCCCACTGGGAGGGTGCTGGAGTGGTAAGCATCCAAACTCTCACCTCTTGCCAGAGTTCTCCGTGGGCTGAACATATTAAAAGCTAGAGACCTAGGGAGCCCTTTAAGGAAGTTTCTGCAGGTTACCCTCCTGGGACACCAGTTCTGTGGGAAAGGGTGGAGAGTGGATGGGGTAGGGAGGCACACGGGAGACATTCAGCACAAATAAGCAACTAAGGTTAGCCTTAGCTGAGTAGAAAGTAAAGTCCAAGCTAATGTGGTCAGGGCTGGAAAATGGTGTGGGACAGAGGCAGTGCTGTAAACAGATGCCCAGAGCAAGGCACCAAAAGGGATTCAGTCCTCCTTGGCTCCACCTGCCCTAGACCAATGTCACTTACTCCAGTTGTTACAGCCACATGCTCTCTGGAGCTCACTGAGAGCAGGACTTTGCCTTTTAGTTCTTTGATGTCCCTCCACAAAACTGAACACAGTGTGATTTCTTGGAAGTTAGGTCATTCTGCCCTAGAGTTCAAAGAGGGATCCTTCCTCCAAGGTCCTGCTCCACAAACCTGGGCAGGTATATAGAGCCAAGCCTAGCTCTGGAAACTCTTACAGAGCCCAGGAATCCTCAGCTCTGCCTTGGCAAGTAGGGTCAGGCGTTTCTGAGTTCATGAAGGGAACGTGACACCCAAGATCTGAGTGTAACCTCAAAATATGTTGCATTACCTTTGGACTCACAGATAAGATGCTCTTTACCCCCCCCCCCCAAAAAAAATTCATTTTCAAGAACACCTGAGAATGTCTGGCTTTTATCTCTTTTCTCTCTTATCAGAAAAAAAATGCAATAGTTACAAACAACATGATAATATTTTATGGTTTTTCCACTAGTAGTTATTTTTCAGCATAACATGACCTTGGAGCCCTGGACTGGAAAGCAGCTTGTGTTCAACCAAGACACAGAGCTGCTCTATTTGTATGCTTTTTACTTGTACAATCTAGAAACATGTAAAACAGACCATACTTGACAAAGGTTTTTGAGCCTCTAAAACTATTCATAGACTCAACCAATTATTCAGGAGCCATAAATCTGGGAGATATAGAGACAGACCCATCCAACACCTAAATTCATTTCATTAGTTCACTCAACAGAGTCCCTTGAGCGCCTACATGCCTGCTTCTGTAGAGGGTTTCACATCAAGCAAGAGCACAGGGGTCACTTCAGGAAGGAGAAATTCAGGAAGTGCTCTTTCAACAGGAGTGAACTGAAATCTCGCAACCTTGACCATCTAAAAGAGCTATAACTACACAAAAAGAGGAAAGAAGTCATTTTCTCCTATCGGCAACCCTCAATTATTTGGTACCCAGTAAAACAATTTATGGATTCTGCAGGCCTCTGACTTATCATTGCTTCCTTCAATGTCTAACTCATTATTACTTGTCATTAGTGTAGCCTACATATACTTGGCCTTGACTTGAGTAAAAAGGAAAACTCCGAGCTGACAGCCAAGGAGAAAGACTGGTAAAGACACTCAGAAAATAAGTGTTTGGTGATATTTACCCAGCAGGAGAAATTTTCCTTCCCTCCAGATTTCATTTACCCTAAAAAGATACCTTCCTACTAAAGACTTGGCAACTTTGCAGGGCGCGTCCTCCCAGCTGCTACAGCCCTGGGCTGGGTGGGGCAGACATTTGAATCTGAAATAAACCTGCTTAAGTCCAGAAGGGATCTGGCAGGAGCAAGGTAAGCAAAATGGTAACAAGAGGTGGGGAGGAGTAGCTGGTAAAAGTTCTGAACTTAGGTCTGAACTGGGAACAATAGGCAGAGATTCAGAAATGTTGCAGTTAAAATGTTGGTGCTAGTAGGAGGATCTGCCCGCCAGGAGTATTTATTTTCTCTCCCCAGCAGCTGAACTCCACTTAAGAAGTCTAGATGCAACCAAAAAAAAAAAAAAAGAAAAAAAAATCTAGCTGCAGCTCCTGTCCTTCCACACCTGGCACATGACACCCTTCCTGGCTACAAAGGCCACAGTGGTCACCCACCTGCTGTCACTGTTTCACCTGCTAGCTCTATCTATGTCTTATCATCCCATGGAGGCTATAAGTTCTTGAAGGTTGAACCTGTCTCGCGGGATTTTTACAGCCTCCCAGAAACCATCTTCGTGGTGCCTTAGTAGGACTACACTGTTTTCCGGTGGACAGGAATTAGTGACAGAGCAAGTGGCCATTACGGGAGTATGATCCTGAGATTCCAAAAGCCCCGGTGGCCCAAAGCCCTCCTCACTCTCAGACTAGGAACAGCAGTGCAGATGACAGCCCTGGAAGCTGGGGTTGAAAAAAAGAGGACACTTCAAACCATTATTGTCCATTATCTAAGTGCTGGAGGAATGTCATTGGGTGCAGTAAGTTTATACTGTTGAGTGCTGGAGAGGAGGAGGTAGACCAGCCCTTAGCATGGGCCATGAGGACCATCTCATGGGGACAGAACTGGATCCAGGAAGGGAGCCTCGAGGACTCTGGGATCTGGTGACTATAGCTGGAGTGTACCGTGTGCCTGGAAGTCTGAGTAGAAAAAGAATGGAAAATACCAGAAGGGGGATAGAGGCCAACCAGCCACTTGGGCTTACCCAGCTAGAGGAGAAGTCTATTTAAATCAGCTCGATCGCAAGTGTTTAAAAAGAGACTCGTCTCGTGGAGGTGAAAAGTCAGCTAATCCTCAATGTTGAAGCATAATAAATGTAGTATTTTGAAATTATGAATTAGAGATATAAATGCATAGTAGATTTTAGAGGTGAAGAGCTTTAAACATGTAATCTAATACTTTTAAAGACAAATCCGGGGCACCTGGGTGGCACAGTCGGTTAAGCGTCCGACTTCAGCCAGGTCACCATCTCGCGGTCCGTGAGTTCAAGCCCCGCGTCAGGCTCTGGGCTGATGGCTCAGAGCCTGGAGCCTGTTTCTGATTCTGTGTCTCCCTCTCTCTCTGCCCCTCCCCCATTCATGCTCTGTCTCTCTCTGTCCCAAAAAATAAATAAATGTTGAAAAAAAAGACAAATCCAAGACTCCAAGGTAAAGGCCCCAGCCAATGTTACAACAAATAGGTAATGGATGAGCCAAGAAGCCAGGTTTCCCACCCTATCAAGTTCCACACTTGAGACAATCAGAAGAAGGAATTTCAAGTAAAGTTCAAGGTTAAAGTCAATTTTTTTTTTTTTTTTTTTTACAAAAAATCCAAGTAGTGAGTTTGCAGCCACTTATGCTGGAAATTATTTGCATTGCTCATGACTTAAAAAAATAAGAGAAATCTCAAGTGCTAGTTAAATATTTACATCCTTATCTATCCAGATACTAATAAGCTCAGTGTATTTTGCAATGATTTTTGTATTGATTCCATGAAGGCTAACTCTGAGTGCCAAAACTTGGATAACTTTTATTTGAAGTCAGAGCATCTAGAAGTCAATCCTGACTCCACTCCTTGCCTGGGTAACCTGAGATCCCACTGCTCACTTATCCGTCTTGTAAAATGGGTTATCCTGAAGACCTCTAATAAATGTGACACTAAAAGATCTACCTACTTCTAACCTACCCAGTGGCTCAAACCACGGGGGCATTAATATTTTTATTTACAATAATGAGTAAAGGTTCTTTCACAAAACTTCACCATCATCACCTGGCTTTGAATCTTCCCTCTTCTGCAGATTACTATTGAAATCCAAGTAAATCATGTCTTGTACTTAGAAAGCTAGAGAAGTGCCAATTAAAAAGGCAACTGTTTTGGGGTGCCTGGGTGGCTTCCGACTTCGGCCTCAGGTCATGATCTCCTGTCTCACGAGGTCAAGCCCCCCCCCCCCCCCCCCGCCCCCGCCGTCAGGCTCTGTGCTGACAGCTCAGAGCCTGCTTCGGATTCTGTGTGTGTCTCTCTCTCTGCCCCAACCCCACTCATACTCTGTTTCTCTCTTTCAGAAATAAATCAAACATTTTTTTTTTTTAAAGGCAACTGTTTTACTACTGGGATCTGCTGGAGTAAATTTTATTTAGAACAGGCAACTTTTTTTTTAAATTTTTTAACGTTTATTTATTATTGAGAGACAGAGAAAGACAGAGCATGAGCATGAGAGGGGCAGAGAGAGAGGGAGACACAGAATCCGAAACAGGCTCCAGGCTCTGAGCTGTCAGCACAGAACCGGATGCGAGGCCCGAACTCACAAACTGTGAGATCATGACCTGAGCCGAAGTTGGATGCTTAACCGACTGAGCCACCCAGGCGCCCGAAAAGGCAACTTTTTAACAGTTGAAGTGGTGCTCAGATAGCTCAGAAATTGTTCGCACTCTGGCCCTACTCATGACCACCCTAGAGTTTTCTCATCTGCCCTTGGAGGTCAGGAAGCAAAGCACAGTTGGGCTGGATTATGTTAGGAACTTCATTCTGAGCTGGCCTTCTTCTGGTCCTTGAACAAGCGTTGGTAACACCTTCCCACGTATGTTAGTTTTCTAAAGGAAACTTGTCACAAATCCAGAGAGGTAGCCCAGTGCCCTGCTGGGCAGATTGTGGAAAAAAAAACAGTTCCAATTTTCTTCCTAATTTCCAAAGAGTGAGATATTTGAAGGAACTTTGGAAGTCATCCAATTGTATAAAGCATGTAGCTCTTTATTTCTTTTTTCTTTTTCTTTCTTTCTTTCTTTTTTGAGAACTCTATAGAACTACTTTCCTCTCCGACACTTTCACTCCCAAGCAACTTCTTTTTGTTTTGCAAATAGTTAATACTTTGCCTCATTTACAAGTCAAAGCAAATTTAAAAGTACACCCCAAGAACTCTTCCTCCTGCCCCAAAGCCATCCAGTCAGCATCCCCTACCAAGGGCAACCCTTTGTATTAGCTTCTGGTTTCTCGACTCTTCGTACAAATAGAAGCAAACACAAATGCATGCCATTATTTTCTCCACTTTCTAACACCCCTGAGAGCAGGTTCTATGTGCCCCAGAGCTCCCTCTGTGTCAATAGGGAGAGAGGGCCCTCATTCTTTTGTTTACAGCTGCTTAATAGCCCCATTGCAGGACACTTGGATTATTTCCAATCATTTGCTATTGCAAAGTGTGTCACAATAGATAACCTCATCTGTGACATTTCATAAAAGTGTAGCTGTAGGATAAAGTCCTACAAGCAGGATTGCCAGGTCACAGGACTGACCTGCACTTCCAATTTCAAGGCTAAGACGCTAAATCCACGTCTCCGAGGAGAGCAAAGCAGCCTGGCGTGGTCCACGGAACGGTGCCGTCTCTGAAAGGGGTAGCGAACAAATTGAAGGCAGTCGGAAAACTTAGAGCAATTTCCCACTGCGACATTCAACTGTGTGGCCATTTTTCTAAGTAGTTGATTTTTATTGAGCTGATACATCTGTGATGACCTGAAAGGGGAAAAAAAAAAAATTGCTTCTATTGCTTCACAAAAGTTATGAACAACTTCTTTTTTAGTGTGGTGTTGCCTCAGACTCGTTATCCAAATTTCTGAAAAGGCTGTGGAAAAAGAGAACCACCCCAAACACCGGAGAATACGACCATATGAGACCCACCAAAAGGTGAAAAGGTAGTTCGATCATTTAATGGCAATTGATTGGGTGCAACATATTCCAGTGTGAGAGGTAAAAGATCCCCAAGATATGTGGATGAATTGGCAGAGAAAGAGAGCGAGAGACAGAGAGAAAGAAACGGGCAGGCTCTCCCAGACGGAAGAAGCAATGACTCCAGACAAAATGTAGCAGGTGCTAAGGGATTAAGGTGAGGCCTTGCCTGCTAGAGGAGCTGGCCGCCCAGGCAGAGAAAAGCAATGTGTCAGGATTTAGTCTGGGAGGAAGTGTAAGACGTGATAAGGATGTGCAGGAAGAAAATGTTAGAAATTCTATTTATATTTAATTTTTAAATTTTTTTAATGTTTATTTATTTTAAATTTTTAAAAATCTTCATAATTTATTTTTGAGAGAGAGTATGAGCAGGGGAGGGGCAGAGAGAGAGGGAGACACAGAATCTGAAGCAGGTTCCGGGCTCCGAGCTGTCAGCACAGAGCCCGATGCAGGGCTCGAACCCACGAACCGTGAGATCATGACCCGAGCCGAAGTCGGACGCTTAACTGACTGAGCCACCCAGGCGCCATATATATATATATATATATATATTTTTTTTTTAAGCTTTTATTTATTTTGAGAGAGAGAGAGAGACCAAGAGCACAAGCAGTGGAGAGGCAGAGAGAGAGAGAGAACCCCAGGCAGGCTCTGCACTGTCAGCATGGAGCCCTAAGTAGAAGTTGAACTCACAAACCATGAGATCATGATCTGAGTCGAAATCAAGAGTCCGAAGCTTAACCGACTGAGCCACCCAGGGGTCCCCGGAACCCCAGCAGGCTCCGGGCCCTGAGCTGTCATCACAGAGCCCAACTCGGGGCTCGAACCCACGAACCGTGAGATCATGACCTGAGCCGAAGGCGGATGCTTAGCCAACGGAGCCACCCAGGCAACCCAAAGCTAGCAAGTTTGTAAGGGCAAAAAAACCCAATCACGATTCATCTCAGGAAAACAAGTAACTCTGATCCTTTGAACATATCTCGCAAATAACATTAGCTTCTATGTTAATAATGTCTGCCACACCCTGGGAGTTATAAATGCCTGGCAAGACCTTTGTAAAACACAAACCAGATCTGTATAGAACAAGCATGGCAGAAGTGACATCAATAGCCTATTTATTTCCAGCCCGAATTCCAAATGACATCCGTGCTAAGGAGAGTGTTGCTTCATACAGAAACGGCTGACAAGAAAGCCGTGGCATTTTCTACACTTTGTTGCACCAGGTGCGCACCTGTCTGTGACTTTCACTCACCCGAGCTCCTCTCCCAGGCCCAGCCAGGGTCTTCCTGTTGCATTTTCAGATGCTAGGATAGCACTTGGCACACAGCTGGTGCTCAGTAATTGCGCAAAGGAAGGGAGGGAGGAGTCTTTGGAGTATATTTTAATGTCAAAAAAAGAGGGGGAGGAGGAGGGTATGTGTTTTGAATATACAAAGAATTCTTAAAATTCAACAACAAAAGACAACCCGATTAAAAAGTGAGCGCAAGGTTTACATGCACATTTCTCCAAAGACCTACTAATGGCCAACAGGCACATGAAAAGATGTTTAATATCATTAGTGATTAGGGAAATACTAATCAAAACTACAATGAGATACATTTTACACCGACTAATTGGTTTTAATTTGAAAACAGTAATAACAGGGGCTCCTGGGTGGCTCAGTCGGTTAAGGGTTCGATTTCGGCTCAGGTCAGAATCTCACGGTTTGTGGGTTGGAGCCCAGCGTCGGGCTCTGTGCTGACAGTTCAGAGTTTAGAGCCTGCTTGGGATTCTGTGTCTCCCTCTCTCTCTGCCCCTCCCTCACTCATGCTCTGTCTCTCTCTGTCTCTGTCTCTCTCTCAAAAATAAATAAACATTAGGGGCGCCTGGGTGGCACAGTCGGTTAAGCGTCCGACTTCAGCCAGGTCACGATCTCGAGGTCCGTGAGTTCGAGCCCTGCGTTGGGCTCTGGGCTGATGGCTCGGAGCCTGGAGCCTGCTTCCGATTCTGTGTCTCCCTCTCTCTCTGCCCCTCCCCCGTTCATGCTCTGTCTCTCTCTGTCCCAAAAATAAATAAACGTTGAAAAAAAAAATTAAAATAAATAAATAAATAAACATTAAAAATTAAAAAAAACAGTAATAATAAAAATTGTTGGTAAGGATGTGGAAAAATCGGAGCCCTCATTGTTGCTGGTGGGAAATGTACAAGGGTGCAGAATACTCTAGGATTCCTTAACAACTTAAACGTGGAATTACCACGTGAGCCAGTAATCCCACCCCTACTTACATACTGAAGAGAACTGAAGACAGGCGTGCAAACAAAAACTCTTACGCGAATGTGTACGGCAGCATTATTCACAATCGCAAAAGTGTGGAAAGAACCCGGATGTCCATCGACTGAGGCGTGGATAACCAAAATGTGGGCTCTCCCTACGGTGGGTATTAATCAGCCATGAGAAGCAGTGAAGTACTAACACCTGCTAAAACATGGGTGAACACAATGAAAACGTTACATGAGAAAGAAGCTAAGCAAGAAAGGCCGTGTTTTATATGATCCCATTTATAGGAAATATCCAGGGAAGACAAATGTGCAGAGGAAGCCGACTAGTGGCTGTTAATGTACAGGCTGTAATGTACAGGCAGTGGGGATGGATGGTAACTACTTAATGGGTGCAGGGTCTCTGCGTGAGAGGATGAAAACGTTCTGGAAGCAGATAGAGGAGATGGTTCCTTAATATTGTGGCTATACCTCTTGCCACTAAATCAAATGCTTTAATGGTAAATTCGGCGTAATGTATATTTTCCCGATTAAAAAAAGGCTGAGGGGCATCTGGCTGGCTCAGTCGGTGGACCGTGCAACTCTTGATCTCAGGGTTGTGAGTTCAAGCCCCCACGTTGGGTGTAGAGATTACTTAAAAATCAAATCTTTTGGGGCGCCTGGATGGCTCAATTTGTTAAGCTTCCGACTTCGGCTCAGGTCAGGATCTCAGGGTTCATGGGTTTGAGCCCTGCATCAGGCTCTGTGCTGACAGCTCAGAGCCTGGAGCCTGCTTTGGATTCTGTCTCCCTCTCTCTGCCCCTCCCCTGCTCACCCTCTGTCTTTCTCTGTCTCTAAAATAAATAAACATTAAATTAAAAAAAAATAAAAAATAAAATCTTTTAATAAATAAATAAGCTTAAAGATTTAAAACGTTTTGAAAGATTTAGAAGTGTGACTCAAGAATAAGGTATTTGTTTTTAATTTTTCTTTTTTTTTTTTTTACATTTTATTTATTTTTGAGAAACAGAGTGAGACAAAGTGTGAGCGGGGGAGGGGCAGAGAGAGAAGGAGACAGAATCTGAAGCAGGCTCCAGGCTCTGAGCAAGCAGTCAGAACAGAGCCTGATGCGGGGCCCGAACCCACAAACTGTGAGATCATGACCTGAGCCGAAGTCGGACGCTCAACCGACTGAGCCACCCAGGCGCCCCTAAGGTATTTTTATTAAGACACCTTGTGAATTTATCAGACAAGACGCGGTATTTTTGTGGTATCTCTTGAATAACTGCTATGGGCTCTATTCACCAATATTACTGAACTATATGGAAAGAAGTTCATTTTACACTAGAGATGTGCTTGAACTTTGTTTTGATGTCTTTAAAAAGATTCCATCAGAATCTTGCTTAGATGTGAGTGGGGATTTTTAGGCTCCAAGAGGAGTTGGTTAGTTTCCTTCTATGGTACTTAGTACTGTACTCTTTTTTTTTTTTTAATTTTTTTTTTAAATTTTTTAACGTTTATTTATTTTTGAGACAGAGAGAGACAGAGCTTGAATGGGGGAGGGTCAGAGAGAGAGTGGGAGACACAGAATCTGAAACAGGCTCCGGGCTTCGAGCTGTCAGCACATAGCCCGACGCGGGGCTTGAACCCACGGACTGCGAGATCATGACCCAAGCCGAAGTCGGACACTTAACCAACTGAGCCACCCAGGCGCCCCTTTTTTTTAATTTTTAAGTTTATTTATTTTGAAAGAGAGAGAGCACAAGCCGAGGAGGGGCAGAGGGAGAAAGAGAGGGAGAGAAAATTCGAAGCAGTCTCTGCATTGTCAGTGCGGAGCCTGATGCAGGGCTTGAACTCATGAACTGTAGGATCGTGACCTGGGCTGAAGTCAGACAGACGCTTAACCAAGGCGCCCAAGTGCCCCATTCATAGGAACTAAGTATTCTGAATCCCTAAGAACTTAGAGTGACTTAGAGCCACAAATGATGATGTACCAAAAAGAGCCCCCTGTGCCACCCCAGAACCCCTTAGAAAAAAAATGTATTTGTGAAAGAAAAGACCTTTTAAAAAGGGAAGAAACTAGCCTTTTGATGGTTACTTTGAAACCTTCCTGCACATTGGTGGTAATTTGGGACCTCATGAGTGTGGCGCTCTCAAAGTGCAGCCTAACTGTCCCCCAGACCCGGCCCCTTTTGCCTTAGGATCTGCAGGTTATTTACAAGTAAAGACAGGGTGCCTGGGTGGCTCAGTCAGTTGAGCATCTGACTTCAGCTCAGGTCATGATCTCTCGGTTCATGAGTTTGAGCCCCGAGTCCGGCTCTGTGCTGACAGCTCAGAGCCTGGAACCTGCTTCGGATGTTTTCTCTCCCTCTCTCTCTGCCCCTCCCCCAACCACACTCTGTCTGTCTCTCTCTCTCTCTCTCTCTCTCTCTCTCTCTCTCTCTGTCTCTGTCTCTCAAAAATGAATGAATGTTTAAAAAAAAATTTTTTTTAAGAAAATAAAAGCAAAGAGAACAACAGCTCCTTTTGTACATGTATTAACTACACATGAAAGAAAATGACTCACAAGAAGGGAATCGATTTTGTAAAATAAATAATTTTACAAGATTGTCCACTCAGCTCTTTTGTGTGGACTGTCTACTGTCCTCTCCCGCCCCCTGTGTTCTTGGCCAGAGTAAATCTCGCAAAGGATGAGCACTGTGTAATCAGCAGCTGCCCGGGAGAGCATTTATTGGGGCGCCTGGCTGGCCCAGAGGAGCATGCTGACTCTTGATCTCAAGGTCATGAGTTCCAGCCCCACATGGGGTGTAGAAGTTACTTAAATAAATAAAACTTAAAAAAAAAAAAAAAAGAGCGCTTATTGAAAATGCAGTCCCCAGGGTGCCCGGCTGGCTCAGTTATTAGAGCCTGTGACTCCTGATCTCAGGGTTTTAAATTTGAGCCCCACATGGGGTGTAGAGATTACTTAAAAACAAAATCTTTAAGGGGCGCCTGGGTGGCTCAGTCGGTTCAGGGTCTGACTTCGGCTCAGGTCATGATCTCACAGTTTGTGAGTTCGAGCCCCGCATTGGGCTCTGTGCGGACAGCTTAGAGCCTGGAGCCTGCTTCAAATTCTATGTCTCCCCCTTTCTCTGCTCCTCCCCCGCTCATGTTGTGTCTCTCTCTCCTTCAAGAATAAACAAAAACGTTAAAAAAAAATCCCAAGGTTGGGCCTTGGTCCAACCCCTCGGTTACCTACATAAGCCAATCTCTACACTGGCAAGAAGAACCTTAACAATTACTAAGAGCGTATATGTGCCTCTTGGAGGCTTAGACATTTGAGGAAACTCGCCTCAGATTGCATAGCTGGTAAGTGGTAGAGGGAAAATAAAGGGTCCTCTTTATTTTTTTTTTAATGTTTATTTTTGAGAGAGAAACAGAGAGAGAGAGAAACAGAGAGTGAGCAGAGGAGGGGCAGAGAGAGAGGGAGACACAGAATCGGAAGCAGTCTCTAGGCTCTGAGCTGTCAACACAAGAGCCAGAGGCAAGGCTCAAACTCACGAGCCATGAGATCGTGACCCGAGCCAGTCTGTCGCTTAACAGACTGAGCCACCCAGGTGCCCCGTGGGTTGTCTTCTTTCTGTCTCCACAAACCACCATGATCACAGAAAAGATAGGAATACACAGACTATAACCTACCCTGTGTCTGGGAACTCATTTGACTTAAATTTCCACCATCCAAAACAGTTGGCACAGAATGGGTGCTCAGTACAAGTCTGGCAGGAAGGAAGGAGGAGGGGGAGGGAGGACGGAGGAGCAATGGCATACCCTTTCTTTCCAACACTGATACTTAGCTATAACTACTGCTTCAGGGTCCTCTGTCCCTCTCTCTCTGCCCCTCCCCTGCACTCTCTTTCTCTCTCTCTCTCTCTCAAAAATAAACTTTTTTTAAATGCCCAAGCAGCGCTCAGATCATTAAAAAAAAATTACCAAATATTTTATATGACTGGTGGCCTCATGTACAATTTAAATCATCCTGGAGTCATCAGGCCCAGCTTTCAGGCTCTGCTCTTCTCTTACTGTGAGACCTTAGGCGAGTCTCATAACCTCGCCGAGTCTCAGTCTCTTCGGTAACACGGACAACCTGGGGCAAGTCCCCTCCTCTCTAAGACTCAGTTTGTCTTACCAGTGGGCAGATGTGACAGGGCATTCACCGAAACAGATCGCCAATGGCCAACAGGCATATGGAGAGGCAGTCAACATCATTACCCGTCAGGAAATGAAATTTAAAACCAGAGTGCGATGCCTACTACATAGCTTCCAGGACCATCAGATGGAAAAGGTGGTCAGTACTATATGTTGGGAGGATGTGGAACACCTGGAACTCTCCTCCCTTGCGGGTGGGAATGGAAATTGCCCCCACACGCTGGAAGACTGGTTGGCTGTATCCAAAGCTAGGCATCTGCGCACCCAGTAACCCCACTGCTGGATACATTATCAACGGAAATAGGAAGATATGTTTACCAAAAGATGTGTGTAAGACAGTTCAGTCAAAATAATGAAGGAGTATTTGATCCCCCACCACCAGTAGAATGGATAAATGAGTTGTGTCTACAGTGCTATGCTAACAGTAATAGGAATGAATAATCTACAACTATATGCCACACAACATGGATGAAACTCATAAATAATGTTGAGCAAAGACAGCCAGGCACAAAGAGTATATATACTGCAGGATTCCTTTTCCATAATTAAAAGAAAAAGAAAACGAGGCACGAGTAATCTGTGCTTTCGGATGTCCGTGGGGGAGGCAATCACTGGAAGGGGACACAAGGGGGCTCTGAGATGCTCATCCTGTTCTGTTTCTTGATCTGGATGCTGATTATAAAGGTATATTTTTTTTTCAAGATTTTATTTTTAAGCAATCTCTACACCTGAAGTGGGGCTTGAACCTGCAACCCCGAGATGAATAGTCACACGCTCCACTGACTGAGCCAGCCACGTGCCCCTAGGAAGGTGTATTCTGTTTGTGAAAAGGCACCAAGCTGTACGCGTCGGGTATTTTCAGTTTTCTGTATGTTTATTATGCTGCAGTAAAAATTTTGTAAATGAGGTGGTCGGGCTAGGTACAGCGTGCTTACTGTCCTTCCCGGCGTCAAGCTGGGAGTAACAACTACCTTCAGTGTGCCAGGAACTAAGTGTTTTCCATACAAATTGCTCATCTGAGCTAGGCACCACGGTGAGGAAACTGAGGCCCAAGACACAGGGAACTTGCCAAGTTCATATATGGACTCGGGGGTGGAAGTGGCTTCGAACCCAGCCACTCAGAGGTCACAGGTCTCACCTGTGGTCCTTGATAACCACAGCCCCAGAGAACCAGGGAGGGTTAGGTATGGGGAAGCCTGGCTTTCTCCAGCTGCCATTCCCCTCCCACTTCCTGCAGGGACCGAGTCCTCCTGTCTCCAAGGCTCCCTCTCCCTTTGTCTCCACAACTGGGCTCCCGGGGGATTTTCTTCCAACTAGAAGCAAGAAGGGACATTTCCTATTTCTCTTTCCCTGAATCGGGTCTTCCCACTTCATTCACGCTTAAATGCTTCCCTTCAGTTGACCTTAAGGGGGAATTATGTTGTTGTTTTTAAGTTTTTAATGCTTATTTTATTTTTGAGAGACAGAGTAGAGTGTGAGCAGGGGAGGGACAGAGAGAGGGAGACACAGAATCCGAAGCAGGCTCCAGGCTCTGAGCTGTCAGCATAGAGCCGGACATGGGGCTCAAACCTGAGATCACAACCTGAGCCGAAATCAAGAGTTGGACGCGTAACCGACTGAGCCACCCAGGCACCCTGAGGGGGAATTATGTTTTTAAGTGTACTTATTAGCATTTATTGAAGAATATCTTGTTGGCCTATTGATAATTTTTAAAACTAGTTCAGGGACACCTGGGTGGCTCAGTCGATTAAGCGTTTGACTTCCAATCAGGTCATGATCCTGCGGTTTGTGAGTTCGAGCCCCGCGTTGGGCTCTGTGCTGACAGCTCTGAGCCTGGAGCCTGCTTCGGATTCTGTGTCTCCTTCTCTCTCTCTGCTCCTCCCCCACTTGTACTCTGTCTCTCTCTGTCTATCAAAAATAAATAAATGTAAAAATTTTTTTTAAAAACTAGTTCTATAGGTGCTTAGCAGTTATTTCTAAAAAGACAAATACACTAAATTGATCCGTGCCCATAAAACGGATGGGGATTTCTCAACGTATGAGACGCTCTCCACTCACTCCCCTTTTTCTTGGCTGTGGGGTTTCAAGTGGGGATCTGAAATTGTCATTTTTTTTTTTTTTGAAATGGTCATTTTTTAACATCAGAAATCTATGACCAATGGATGGCGCAACTCCAAAAAGTGACCTACCAGGCACTTTATAAGGTACTAAGAACTTGCAAAGTAAGTCTAGGAAGTTAATGTCCTAAAAATCTGGTACATAGGTGTTGATTTAATTTGTAGCCACTAACAAAATTCTGTAAGATGCTTCACTTTTGCTTTGAAAATGGCCCTGTTGGGGCGCCTGGGTGGCTCAGTCGGTTAAGCGGCTCAGGTCATGATCTCGCGGTCTGTGAGTTCGAGCCCCGAGTCGGGCTCTGTGCTGACAGCTCAGAGCCTGGAGCCTGTTTCAGATTCTGTGTCTCCCTCTCTCTGACCCTCCCCTGTTCATGCTCTGTCTCTCTCGTCTCAAAAATAAATAGATGTTAAAAAAAAAAATTAAAAAAAAAAAAAAAGAAAATGGCCCTGTGTGTTTGTATATACTGCCTGCCAGGGTAGCCACTCCGTGTATGTTTGGCATGGGTTTGGCAAAGTACCTAACCTGGCATGAAAAAGTAGTGTCAGGGTGGAGATACCCTCAATTTGTGAATATTCGCTGGCGAGGGGAGGGGACACACACATACAAACTCTGATAATTACAAAAATAGTTGAAAACTTTGCTAAGAGAAAACAAGAAACAGTTAAATGAGAAAGCATTACAAAAAGGATTTATTAGACAAACACATCCATGGATTTGGTTGGAAAGCCACGGGGCCTTTCAAAGCAGCACAAATCCAAAGTCACACACTTGGAGCATTACCCTGCTACAAGGTGTCCTACCAGGAAAGGTCAAGAATGACAGCACCTCAAGCTAGTCCGCAGATAAGCTTCCCGCCTCCCTCCCTGGTCCCTCTCTTCCGACTGGAGTCTTCTGGGATTCTGGTACCTGAGAGATGAAATGTTTCCACATCTTATGGAAATCCAGCTTCTCCTTACAGATCTTGCCTCTGTGTACTTGAATTGCCTGTTTGTGACACATGGGTGTTGCTTTTCAGAAGCCAAGGAGCAGTTATTGAGGGAGTGTTTATCAACGCGTAAAGCGAATAAAATGTTCTCTACCATAGTAACTGCATGTTTAATCTCATCTGGCATCAATTGTCTTTTAGAAACAATGCACCGTTTGGGGACACTCTTCTTTAAAATAGAAGGAAAAGAGTAATTAGTAAATAATACGCAATTAAATGATACACATTCTCAAATCTTGTGAGAGTCCTGTGAATACGGAGTCTTCATTGAATTTGGCATAAGGGAGGGGGGATATTTTCTATCATTTCTGATAACCATAGAACTAGATATTTCAAAATTATGATATCATGTGTTCATGAGACCAAACTGCATGCACTTTAGAAGCCCGTGATCATTAAATTTAATTTTTAAGGGCACAGGCTATCAAAAAATGGCAAGCAGGATGCTATCCACGTAGATAGCAGCAGGCCTCAAATAATCAAATCCAGGTAAGGAAGAAATAAACGTGACCTGGTTAGGCAGAGCTGGGTTTCTGAGATATGAGCTTCAAACACATTACATAGAAAACTAAAAGCAGCATTCCAAACAAGTCTGGCATGAGAATTTTACAGAGTAACTAATTTTTTAAGGGAGAAAAAAGTAGCAGTTGGAACTAAGGGCCATACATTAAGCTGTGGCAGTTGAATCCATTATGGGTACGATTTTGCTTCTGCTTTAGCCCAAGAAATACTTCCTTCACACCCTTGACAACCCTTCACATGTTCACCATGCCATCAGAGAGTCTGTTTGGAACAAGAATTGCTCTCGATGAAGCTCTAATAATGTTGAGTTTGTGCTTTTAAAAAATAGCCCAGCAGGCATTCACTTTCGAATGTCCCCTCTCTGTAAAGACAGCTTTCATACCATTCTTTTCTGATCTGATACTCTAATATAAACTTTTGCCTGCTGCTCAAAAAAAAAAAAAAAAAAAAAAAGTCCAATTCATGACAGTCATGTGTGCTGGAGGAGCTCCGCTCTCCCAGCTGTTGGTTCACTATTTGCGGGCCTAGGAATTGCCCGGACCGACGTAAGAGCCAGGACTGAAATTTTAAGAATATCAAAGACTGGAAATCAAAACAGGCAGCTTGAGGCATAGGCTTCGAACCACTGGTCCCTTCCTTATCATTTTTACGCGTTTGAGGCCATTGCCTGGTTCGGGAAACTGCTCAGAAAAGTGCAGCGCGGCGGACTGTGTCTGCGTTAGCAGGTAAGCCCGGCCACAAAGCCATTACGTTTCCTAGCAGAGACTTCTAGGGCTTCTCAGAAAAGTAAGAGACCTAGTCTCTCAGGAGAGTCCGTTTGGAACAAGAATTGTGCTCAAGTCCCAATCTGAAATGAAAATCTAAAAACGTAGAAATTTGTGCATCTGAAAAATAGTCCATTTCACCGCGGCAGTGTGTGCTCGTGGACCCAGCTCGTTCAATATTTGGGAGGAAGCCTTGGTTTGGGGCCAATAATCAAGTACAGAAAGGGAGACCATCCGCTCCGAAAAGGGCAAGCTGCTTACCACGTGTGTGAGCTAAAATGTTCGAAGATTCCATCCTAATTGTGAGCGACCCGTGGGCAGGAAGTCTCGGGTCCCCGGCATCTGCAACCCCGCAGTGCAGCAGTGTTAGCCCAGCTCGGGACACCCAGACCCTCAAAAGGAGCCCTTGAACCGAATGGAGCCTGACCCAAAGCGAAGAGCCAAGTTCAGAAACGCGAAGCTCTGAGGACAGCCTTCATCTCGGGGCACTTTTAAAGACGGCAGATCCTTGATCCCCTTTGCGGATCTCGTGGATTCAGGGGGTCGGCGCGGCGGCAAGGGGCGCTGCGGGAGTCGGCAGGCGGCCTCTCCCTGCCCTCCGGTGGCGCCTCCCCACAGCTGGAAAGGAAGCGGCGCGCAGACACCCGCTCACCACGAGGGGGCGGGCCGTGCACGTCGGCGCCCCTCGGTGGAACCGGGACCACACGACGACGCCAGTCATTTGTGAGTCCCGACGAAGTGGACCCCGAGAAGCTCCAGGTTCATAGGTGCGGGGTGTAGAAAGGGGTCAGGTAGGAGGGTCCGAGGAAGGACGCAAAGGGGCCCCCGGCGGCGGCGGCCGTCGGCGGGAAGGAGGTGGCGGCTGGGAAGAGGACGTTGGCCGCCGAGTAGGAGGGGAAAGTCTGGAAGGGCAGCGCGCCCGGCCCGGGGGCGCCGGGGCTGCCTCCCGAGCCGCCGCCGCCCGCCGCGGCTGCCGTTCCGGGCGCCCCGGGCTGGGGCGCGCCGCTCCCCGCCTGCGCCGCACCGTCGGCGCCCGGGTTCTGCTTCTTCCACTTGGTCCTGCGGTTCTGGAACCAGATTTTGACCTGCGTCTCGGTGAGGCTGAGCGACAGCGCGAGGTTCAGGCGCTCGCACACGGACAGGTAGCGCGTGGCCCGGAACTTGTTCTCCAAAGCCACCAGCTGCTCGTAGGTGAAGGCGGTGCGCGCGCGCCTGGGCTTGGCGCAGCGGGGCTCCGTGCGCCGGCGCCGGGGCCGCGGGGAGTCGGGCGAGCCCGGGGAGCCCGCCAGCCCGCCGGGGGCCCGCTCCCCCGCCGCCAACGCCGCCGCCCGGGACTCGGGGGAACGCGCCGGGTCCGCTTCCAGGCGCGCGGCCCGCTCCCTCCGCCGCCGCCGCCCAGCGTCCTCGGCCTCCTCCTCCTCCTCCTCGGCCTCCTCGGCCTCCGAGCCCTCCAAGGGGGACGCCGCGCCCGCGCCGCGGTCCGCAGCATCTAGTGGAAAAGGGGCGGGTGACCAGAAGCCCCGCACGACCCAGCCCCTCCGGGTCCCCAGACCTCCTCCTCCTGTTCTTTTTCAGAGCCCCCAGGTCGGCCCCTCTCCGGCATCGCGCTCCCCCCTCCCCCACCCCCGCGACCACACATCCTCGCAAGCCAGGATTTGGGGTTTAGGGGTGCGGTATCCTCTTGCCCTTTACTCAGCTGCCGCCTAGCTGACTTCCAAGAAGTGTGTTTTGAATGAATGAGTGACACCTTGCATTAAGAAAAAATAATGACCATACTGGACAATATTGGGAGGGCAGGATCACTGTACGTTGAGACATCGAAATGTCAAGTGCGTTTAGGGCTGTGTCTCTCTGGTCGCTAGAAGCCTATTTTGGTCTGGAACTCCTAGCAATTAAAAAAGAAGTTATTAAGCCCCCCCCCCCCCCGCCTTAAAGTGAAATTCCCTCTTTCCCATCTTCTCTCTCCTGCCGTGTTAATAGAGTTTCAGATTTGTGCGGGGCCGGATCGATAGATGTCATCTATTAAAGGTAAGTTTTAATCGAACAATATTAGGATCAGACAGGGAAAGGGGGTTTGAAGTCGGTACCTGCAAGCTGCGGCCAGGAGATATGCAGGCGCCAGTAATAGAATATCGATCATGGAGGTGGGGGGAGGGGAGAGCGGCCCCTCCGAGGGGCGATCCGAACAATTACCAGGCAGACTACCCTGGCCCAAGCGCAGCCGCCAGAGGCGCCCGGAGGCCCAGACAATCACTGCCAAACTTGGGGAGGAGAAGCGGGGGGCTGTGCCACATCCAGCGTCTCTCGGACCTGCGCCCGGACTCAGCGTCTCTCCAGGGAGCCTCGTGCCCACGCTTCACCCAGCACGGATCCTGCTGTCTTTTGTCCCACCTCCCGGACACAAACTCTCCCAGGCTTCTCATCAAGTGTCCACCAGAGTTAGGTCAAAATGTTTCGAGGAGAGAGGACCACGGCGGCCTCCCCTCGCCCCACTCCATCCCTGCTCCCACCCCAGTCAATGGTTGGGTCTGGGGAGAGAGAGCGCCTGGGGCAGCGGCATCTCTGCAGGTGTCTCTATGGTGGGAAGGGTGGTTGGAAGTGGGCACGCGGTGCTTAAACCTGACCTCGCACTCACGAAGACCCCTCCACATGATTTTACCTCTGTTTCCTCAATCATAAAATGGAGGCAGTATTCATGATGTTCTCTACCTCGTGGGTTCTGAAGTTTTCCATGACTTTTATCCCCGTCTCTAGGCTAGGCCCTGGCACGTAGCGGGCGCATTAAATGCCCGATAAATGAGTGAGCCTGGATAATAAGGTGGACGCCCGCTGTTTAGTTTCCACTGCCGAGCCAAAAAATAGAACTGTGGCGCTTAGTGACTTGGCCGGTGAGTAGGGACCAGCTTCGGTAGGCAAATCCCTGACCCAGGATGTTGGGGGCCTCTTTTCTGCTTCAATTCAGTTCCGACACAGAGGCAAGGCAACACTTTGTACCTCGTCCCGGGTGGCCTTCTCCCTTTGGCGAACGCTCCGCTAAGGGCCGCTCACTCTGTCCCTGGTTGCCCTCCCCCTCTCCCCCCCGCGCGCCTCCAACTCCCCCATGGCATCATCTGGGCTGAGGCTTCCCGGAACTGGGGACCGCTTCGCATCCTTACCAGGGGTCTCCCGCTGCCGAGCTGAGTCCCCCGGGCTGGCGTCCTTCCCCGCTTCGGCCTCTGCCAAACTTTTCTTGGCTTCCCGGGGAGCAGGACGCACGGCCGGGAGCGCAGCGCGGGTGAATTTCTGCGGGTCCAGGATGTCCAGGACAGAGAAGGAAATCTTGTGGTGGGCGGGAGCCGCCTTGGCCCCGCCGTCCTGCCATGCCAGCATGCCCGCCGCCCGCGGGCCCGAGGCCGGCGGCGCGGGGTCCGGGATGGCCGCGCTTGGGCTTGCCTTCGGCTGTGGCGGGGCCGCCGCTCTCCGGCCAGTAGGAGGGTCGCGGCGGCCAAGTGAAGCCGGGGAGGGGGGCGCGGGGGCGGGGCTGGGCGAGAGCCGCGGGGGCGCAGCGCCGGGATTGGCACTTGCTCGGCCCGGGCCCCCACCACGTGCGGGGCGCGCTCGCCGCAGCCCCACGACTGCCCCGCGCCGCGCGGGGGCCGCTGGCCTCGGCACGGGGGCGCCTGCGTGAGCCCGGCGCGCGCTCCCGCCCCTACACCGCCGCCGGCTCCGCGCGCCTCCGCCCGACCCACGGGGACTGCTGGCGTGCGCGAGCGAGGGATCGCGCGACGATTCCCTCCTGGGGGACACCCCCGCCCCCCCCCACACACACACTCACTTGCGCTTGCGTTTGTGACTTTTCCCCCGTGACTTTGAATTGGGGATGTAATTGAGGCCAGCACTGATTACTCGAAGGCAACGCTCAGCACATCTGCCGCGCCTGTGGATCACAGGGGTGACCTCAGACCTGGTCACCTCGGACTGAAAGGCTCTAACGTTCTCACGGGTTACGGTTCACAGTGCCCCAGGGCTTGCGCGATCTCGTTTGATTCTCTGAGCATCCCTGTGAGGTGGGAGTGGCCCGGCAAAACTATTATCCCCGTTTAAAGATGAGGACATTGAGGTTCAAAGATGAGGAGTTGCCCAGGGTTACTGTTGACTGGTGACAGCGTCCGGATTCGAACCTAGGTCTTCTTTTCCCGGACCTGTATCCTTTCCAGTATATCCTGCCATCTCAGAAATGGAGGGAGAAAGTTCTTCCCTTCTGCCCCCAGCCGGAGCCTAGCCCAGCAGGGTCAGGAGAGCTGGAGGGGTTTTGGAGAGAGGTCCAACCCCCCCACCCGCCCCCCGCCAGGGTGCCCCGCCGCTGTGGAAACCGTGTCAGGTTGCGGGTTCAAAGCCAGGGGAGGGAGATGCCCTGGTGAGGCCCGGTGAGCCAGGCGAGGGTGGCTGCCCCCCGCTTACTGAGACGCCAAGCATAACCCTGATGCCCTTCAGCCCTTCTTCACAGTTACAGATTCAATCATTTGCAACAGAAATTGGGTCTCTGGGACCCAGGTTGCATCTCTGACCCCCATCTCCTTCTAGCCCCAGGAGGAAAAAGGTTAAAAGATGCTTGTCTGGTTTGAATTTGAAGTCAGAGAACAGAGATAATTGAAAGGGCTCCCATCTGCCCCGCCAGGTCCCATGGAATGATGCACATCAGTCCTTGGGGGAAACTTCCCCCAGCCAGGTCCATCTTAACATTCCTTTTTCCTCTCATCGCTTGGGGAGCGGTCTATGAGCAGTAAGTATTTATCCCAGCGGCAAATTCTGAGGTTTCTCCCACCCCTCTTCCCAGAACCACTTCAAACTCTGCTGTTCCTTTCTTCCCTGCCCCATGGGGCTCCCAAACAATGACTTGGCAATTACTATGGTCCGAGAAGGTAGCAGTAGGAAGAGGTGGAGAAACTGGCCCATTAAAGTGCGGGCGTGGGTGGGGCGCTGTTAATCCCATCTGTTGTTGAAGAGAAGACCCTATCTGCCGGTTTCTTGTAGCTTTTCTCATTCAAACCTGTGGCCCCTCCCAGAGGCGGCCCCTGTATTCCCTGCCGACTTTAAAGCCCTGCCGAAATTCAAACCAGCTCTCGTTCTAAAGCCTGATGGATTGTGCTTTTACAGGAAAGCAGGAAAGGAAGTGCCCTGCCCGAGCCCCCTGGCCCACCTCCCACCAGAGGGAATGCACGCCCTGTGAACACCAAAGAGAAGGTGGCCCTGGAACTAAACAGTGGCACCCAGGACCCTGGATTGCACATCACAGAACCTTCCTGAACACATACCCACTAGGGTATTTTGCTTTCTGCTTTGACAGCTCTTTCTCACCCAGATCACACGCTTTTTTCTTTTTTAATTTCCTTTTCTTTCTCCCTCCCTCCCTATATTGATCCCAGCCCCCTTTTACTTTTTCCCACCCACATTCATATTTTTTCATATCTAGGTTCTTCAGGGTAGAAAGAGATCTGCTTAAGGTAGCTCCAGAATGGGCATCTGTGCCATCCCATAGTCCTTCTATTCTCCTGTTGGCAACCTTGAGGCCATTTTCACGGGAAGATGGGCTGTCATTCCAGAGGCACCTCATACCCAAACCAGAGGGACAGGGATGGCTGCAGACGGCTAAGAGCCATCCCAGCCTGGGTCATTTCCAGTTTCGCTTTATAAATTGCCTCAAAAGAATTTTCTTTCAATGATACGAATCCCCATTCCTTTGGGGTCCGCAGGTGTCACATATAGAAAAGGAGCAGAAAAGGGAGAAGCAACAAATTGGAGACAAAGTCAAGGACGCATAAAGGCCACGTTCGTTAAGACTCCATCTTTAATAACTTCTTTTAGTTATTATCAATTTTTCCTGGCCCTTTACTATTATTTTTTTCATCTCTCTTTCTAATACGTGTGTTCAGTGCAGCTCAGGTTATGTGCTTGGCTTCTGGAAATAGATGATGCAAAAGAAACACTGCAGTGTGTACCAGCAGCATTGAAGGAATAGAAAATGCTCCCTTTTACCCATTTTAGAGAGAACCACCCCACCCAACAGACAGGCAAAATTCTGCAATTTGGCGAGGGGCGGGGGAGGCCTTAGGGAATCGTCTTTCTGGCCACCGGCTTTGTGAATGACCAGGAGGCAGTGAGACCTCCGATTGGTACAATTTGGCCTTGTGTTCACTCGCTAATGTCCTCACCCATGTATTTATACCCGAGGTGTTCCTGTATAATAAATATATCCATATCCAGCAAGCCACCTTCCCTTTGTGCATGGAGTTGATTTGTTTTTTCAACGTGGGCATTAAAATTCTGCCTGAGTGCTGTCTTTAAATTGCTTTGATGCTAGGTGGGCTCCCACCCTGACCTGTCCTGATGGCAACTGATGGCTATAACAAGCTCGGGATCAATATTCATAGCGGGTGTCCTGGGCTGATAACACTGTCCAAGACAATGTTCACTATCAGTGCAGACAGCTGAGATATTGCGCCATTAGGGATGTTGTGTTAAATAACCTGATCCATTTCTGGGGCTATTTAATGAATTTCACAGTTTAGATAGTATCTTTAAGGAGAAGGCAAAGGCTATTCCAGAGGCACTGATGCAAATCAATGGTGCCAAGCTTCCCAAGCTATTCCACAAACAAAGTGGCCTATAATTCCAGCACAGCCTTGAAGAGCTGTTGCCTGAGACATGAACAGTGTTAACACGGAAAGAATTTGCTATTTATGCAGAGGGAGAGCAATATTATGAGCCGTGTCAAAGCACCTTAGATAACATCTTATGTTCCTGCAATAAAACAAACAAATTCTCTAGGTAAAACCCTGCAGTTCTGGGCCAGCCCCCTGGGCAGGACCTATGTGCCAAAGAGACAGCTTCATAAGGCACGGCTTGGTGACAAAGGGAGAGAAGTCAACTGCAGGGATAGCCTTGTGGGCAACCCCATTACTCATGACCTCAGCCAGTTTTCCCCAAGATGTATTTCAATTCCGAAACGGTCTGCAAAATGGGAGGGGGAGGGGGGGATGGAAGGCACTGGATTTTAAAAGGAAACTACTGATAACAGCAGAATCAGTTGTCAACGTTTACTTGACTCTATACCCCTTGTTGCTGGAGAGTTCATTTACAATTAAAGGCTAGCATCATTTACAGTTTCCCACCAGGGCTTTGAACTCCGACTGCCAAGCAGAGCAAGTTCTTTTAAAAACCCACCTTGGAGGTTTTCACTTGTGAAAGCTCACACGGTAGCCTTCCCACCGTCCCCCATTGCAACCAAAACAAAAATGTGTACTTAGCATAGTTTGCTCTAGGAAATCAGTATTTCTTCTTGGAAATCAACAGGTTACAAAAAAAAAAAAAATCAACTTCTTTATCTCAGCAATGTTGAGGAAGCATCAAAGAAGGGGATAAAGCAGGGGTTACATTGATAAGTAGAATCCATGTTAATTTTTTTCCGATAATGACGATATTAATAATAGCTGCTCTTTTGGGGAACTTGCTCTGAACCAGGCACTCGGCCAAGCTCTTTGCTTATTCGGGGTTTTTTCATTTCATCCTCCCCACAACCCCACGAAGCAGGCACTGTTATTATCCCCGATTTGCCCATGACCCCAGAGCGAGGAAGTGGTGAGGCTAAGATCTGAACCTGGGCGGTGAGATTTCGGAACCTGCTTTGGTAAAATTCTGATTAAGGAAATCACATTGCTGCCCCAGGGTGAAATCTAATCTCAGACATTGATCGAATGGCTTTCCTTCAAAGTTACACACGGAGCTGGGATATGTGAGAGGCCCTGCCAGGAAATAACTAAGCCCAACACTACCTAGGAGGAGACTGTGGCGCAGGTTTGGGGATCCAGCTTTGGCTCTTACATTCAGTGTTTTTTCCTACTGTTTTACGATATTCCCGGGAGGAGCCCAAGACACAGGGATTGCCAGGCAAACCAAATTGCTCTGGGCATCTGGAAAAATAGAGACATGTAATTGGAAGAAGGAGAATGGGGGAGAAATGCCAAGTGACAAGCTGAGGACATATTGGGTGAGAAGTGATGAGGGAGGGACAGGGCCAGAAGGAAGAGGGATGCGAATGAATGCAGTCTGGGCTGTTGCTCACTGTGAGCATCGAATGCCGTGTTAATGCCCTTCCGAAGGGAGACACTGCGTGCAGAATAAAGACAGGAGCCAAGGTGGCACTTTGCAAATATATGAAGCATCTGCTTTCCTGTTGATTGGAGATGAGTATGATCGTCATTCTTAGGCAAGTGTCCTGCAAGGTAAGCGTCAAAGCCCTCTGTTCCCCACATCTGTGCCTAAATTTCATGCTTCCTTCTTCTTCTCCTCCTCCTCCTCCTCCCCCTCCCCCTTCTTCTTCTTCAATGTTTATTTGTTTTTGAGAGAGAGAGAGAGAGAGAGAGC